>NW_012134747.1:838545-917900 GCF_000956105.1 Propithecus coquereli | reverse complement strand
AGACCCCATCTCTAAAAAAATAAATACAATAAAGGACACACAAATAAAGTGATTATGATATCACAAGATTGGAGGATTAGAGTGGCTAAAGTGAAGGAAGAGAGATTCTACAAATTGATAAGAACAAGATCATGCAACCAAAGATTAAAAATTAGCAAAGACTATGAACAAAAAAAATTTGAAAACAAGAATCTGAAAGCAAATAAGCATAGAAGGAAAACATGTCGATAATAATATAAATGTAAAGTAAACACAGTAAGATTTCATCTCATACCTCTGGATTGGCAAATAAAATAAAGTCTAATAATACCAAGGGTTGACAAGACTGTGGAATAATAAGAATTCTGCTATACGGGGCTGGAGAAAGTGTAAATTGAAGAACAATTTGGGGATATCTGATAGATTTGTTGATGCACTTCCTATGATCTAGTGTTAGAAACACTCTCACAGACATGCACAAGAAGGTATGTGCACAAATGTTCACTGCAGCACTGTTTGTAAGAGAGACAAATGGTAAACAGCCTAAATGCCCTTTAACTGGAAGATAGATAAATAATTTTCACTGCACTCATCTATGTAAGAGTTATAGCAACATGGATAAAATCTCATAAAATTTAAATTGAATAAAAATTATGTTGTAGGAGGAAACAATGGGTATGAGACCATTTATTATAAAACAGGAAGAACAATATATGTAGTAAAAGGATGAAAACTTGAATGGGAAGATAAACAATAAATTTTGGAGAATGATTGGAAAAGTGTAAATAGAAATGGGATTAGGATAGTACATGTAGGGATTTCCAGCAATAGTTTCGTTTTAAAACTAAAAAGAACCAAAGTAATATGACAAACTGTTATGATTGACAAACCTGAGGAAGGATGGATGATCACAGATGGATAGATAGATAAAAGCAGGTCAGATTTGTCATAATGTAAAAAATTGGAAATATTATGAAAATGTATTTTCCCAACTTATTTTAATAATATTTTTTTAAACAGAAATATACCTAAAATTATCTGGTATGTATTGGGTAATAAAGCCTCACTTTATTTTAATGATTGAGGATAATCTATTGCTAAACTGTTAAAGTTCTATTAGAGGTAATTTGTTAGATTATAATTTCATGAGGAACAAAACTTTAAGACTGGATCTATACCTAAGAATTGATCAAACCCAGGCACGGTGAAAAAAGTCAGGCGAACTCTCTTCAAGATCAATACTGATCACTCCAATATCGATTGGTCTACAAGGCTAGATATGGATTGTGAAGCTAGAGGAAATTATTAGCTCAGCCTGATTCTACAGCCAGTGTAGAAGTGGCCCAGAGAAAGTGAAACCACAAAAGCCTTCCGATGCATCAGATAAATCAAATTAATTTAGAATCCTATCCTTCAACTTTTCTTTGATTATTAATTCTTCACTTTACTTTCTGAAAAAGATTTTGCTTTTAATTCTGGTTTTTTGGGGCTCAGAAATGACTGTATTATTTCTGAATGTTTCCTGTATCCATTTTCTAAAGAGTAAGTCTGAACTATTTTCACAGCACAATAGTGGGGATAGGGCTCCCCCTATGCTGAATGAAGAATCAGAATGTAAAAGCCAGACAAGGAAAATTGGTAGACTCGGACTGTTGCATGAGAAGGGACAAGATTGTAATATATTGAAATCTTATAACATAAATCATAATATTATTATCTAATATGCATCTTCCTGAAATTTGAAAGCTTTTATAATGAATAGATGCCTTTAAATATCCTGTGGAGTATAAAATGTTAATTTATTTCCATCTGATTATGATCTATTACTAGAATTGGAATGCACCAAAAGTATGACTGTGAGATACTAATAGAGGAGACTGTGTGCTTTTGTGGCCACTCAAAATACAGTAGGTAAATATATTACTAAGGTTTCTTTTATCAGTTTCTTACACCAGTTCCCACACTGATACATGGAATTGTGGAGTGCAGTGATTGGTCGTCAGCCAAGGACAGTAAAGTAACATAATCTGGGTACTCAACGTAGCAGAATTCTGAATACACAGCAAAGCACATGCTTCTAATAATCTGCTTACAAATAATGACATTGGACTCATATGTAGAGTTATACATACTATCTGCTTCTAGATATGAAGTAGAGCAAATAGCCTTCAGAATTAGAAAAGCAAAATCCTATTTCAAAACTTTTTTTTCCAGGTTAAGGGAAAGATGCAGAAGAATATTCCTATAGAACTCTCAGCATCGAAGCCACAGCACAGCAGTGTGGGAGACGTGATCTGATGACGCCTGCAAGACAAATGATGTAGATCACATTATTCATGGATACCACCTGCTGGTGGACGTGCAGCGTTGCTACACAGAGAAGGGCACAGAGGGGAAACACACAAAGAAATCAAAAAGCCAGAGTATACTGAATAGAGAAATACAATATTTAGAAAAGGGTGAGTAAAAATAAGTAGACTTTAAAGCAAGCTGATGGCAATATCTCATTCCTTCAAGAACTTTGCTAACAAATTTCTATTTAACCTTTTTTAATTTTTAAGGATGTTGACTTTGTCTTTGAAACATCTATAGTAGTAGTAGTGACATGTAACAATTGTTCCCGCTTTACAACTTTGTAACCACTTATAATTGCACATGAACCCAAGCTTTGTAAGCTGTTAATTCTTATACCTACAGCAATGATTCACAAGGGGTGCAATTTTGCCCCCATCCACCCACCCAAGAGGAAATTTGACAACATCTGGAGACATTTTTAGTTATCGCAACTGGGGAGATGTTACGGACATTTCGTGGGTAGAGGCCAGGGGTGCTGCTAAAAATTCTGCAATGTACAGGACAGCCCTCACAATAGAGCATAATATGGCCCCAATGAAAATGGTGTCAAGCTTGAGGAACCCTGACCTAAAGGAACCAATTAAAAGATAAAAATGCACAATACAAGGTTAAACCACAGCATTTACACCTGCCGACATTTATTTTATTTATTTGATATACACTTATGCAGTGCTTACTATATGTTCAGTGCTCTCCTAAGAGCTTTATAAACATTAACATATTTTATTTTCACAACAATCCTAAGAGATATATATTATTAATAGGCCCATTTAAAAATGAAACACAAAACAGTTAAATAACTTAGCCAAGATGTCACCACTAGTGAGTGGGGTAGCCATAATTTGAATCTATGAAGTCTAGCTCCCTAGTCCATTCCCCAGACTATGCAACTACACTGTCCATCTTTTAGTGAACATATTCTTTTAATCTAAGGATACATTCAAACGTAGGATTGCCATTTCCATAATTGCCTTGCCCACATTGGTCTTTTCTGCCAGAACTTGATAAACTCAATGGTCATCAGTTACTGTATGCTTTAGTTTCCCTGTTTCAAGGGGGTAGGTTGGTGTAGTGGGAAAATAAACATTGGGTTTTGGATTTTAAAAGATCTGTGTTCAAACTCTGTCCATCCTAACCCTTAATTCTGTGGTTTTTATCAACAACTTTCTGAGCTTCAGTTTCCTTCTTGTAAAATAGTTGTTAATACTTGCGGACTTGTAAGGAATAAAGATAAGGCATGCTAGTGTGCCTAGCACATAGAAGACATTAAAAGCCATAGTAGCCAATAAAATGGCTTCTATTTTTACGCTTAATAGATTTGAACTTCTTACCAATATCTTACTGTTTCCAGATTCCCTCTTTCTTGTATTTCTCTACTTCATTGCCCGCCAAAGTCTGAATATTTAGTTTTAGAAAGATCCTGTCCCCCCCAGTCTGCCCCACTAAATGAAATTAATTATTCCATGTCCTTGTCTGTGTAATGAGTAAAGTCACTAGGAATAGTGTATATGGAAATGCATCTTTTTATGGTTGTGGTTTGAATTGCTTAAAAAAAATTTCTGTTTACCTCATTGCTATATGGATGTCTTTATCTTAGCTAGTTCAGATATAAATTCATATCTCCTATATTATTCTTCTAACTGACACAACTCTCAACTCTCTGGTCTCAGATAAAATAACTTTGTAAATGATTCAATTTGTGTTTATAATGTCAAATTTGACTCATTAGGTTGCCGGTAGTAGAAAACCAACTCAAGCTAGCTTAGAAAGAAAAGTAGATCGTGTATTAATTCATACCACTGGGAATTTCAGAAATACAGAAAGGTCTTGGAGTTTTACCTGTAGCTAGACAGAGGACATTGCCTCTTTGGTCACCGCTTAGAAACATCTGTCTCCACTGGCTTTCTCTTTGGCTTCTTCAGAATAGATGAGATGATCAGTGGTTACCACAAGTCCAAACACCTGTCTCACCCCTACTCAGCTATTTTCCATAACATTGTATCTGCAATGGCTAGAGTAACAGAGGAAAACCTATAGGACAGAGTTCAAGGTTGTAAAAGGGGTCTGTTGTAATGTAACCCGGCGTGGACTAAGAGAAGACACAAGAGAATGTCTCTCTATAGGCAGATAAATGTGTAAATGCTATATCACCAGCTATTTTATTGATCAACATAGTAAGTTGATAAATATTTCTTGAATGGATAAAAAATTAATGACAATATTTATTTGCAATGATAGAAGAATGCTGGTTTTCAGATTCTCCACTCAAAGATCATGCCATCCTGGGGGCTTCTGCTCCTCTCTTCTCTGCTTTCAAGAGCTGAGAACCCTCTCTCCTACCCCCTATCCAATGTTATAACTAGAAGTGACTAAGAATTACTAACAACCCAGGCAAGAAGACTGACTTTTCTAGAGGCTGGAAGAAACAAAGGTGATAAGGAGAGTATAGAATTTAGAGCTAAAGACAAAAGCATGAGGACAAGTGGAATGAGTGAGAGAAACCACTCATCTTCATCACCCTGTGGACCCTGTATGTGCTGGAATGCAACATTAGAACCTGAAGTAAAACACTACTGCTTGCAAGAGCTTAGCCACTTGAAAGTGGCTTGAGGAGACACCTAGAAATGACAGTAAAGAGTTCCATCCCTTAGAAGCCACTTAAAGGCCTTGATCATGTGAATCTGTGAAATAGCCACTTCTCTGTTTTGATTTAGGAAACAAAAGAATTTGAAGAATTGCAATTACTGAGGCTTTATTTTCCTTGTCCTATTATAAGATTCATGAATATACACTTTAGAATTAGAGTTATGTGCAAAATGATGACGCATGCAATTACTTAGAAGAAACATTTTTTTAAAATTAGAATGCCTCTTCTCTTTTGTCAAATGCTCATAGTTGATAATCAGAAATGAAAATTCATGAACTTTTTCTTTCTAGTTACCAATGGATTAGGTAATGAAAATAGTTTTGACTGATTTAGACTAACCTGTTGCTATCACTTATTAAGTAGTCAACATTTCCATAGTGTTCTCCCAGGTATTTTTAGTCTACGAAAGAAGAGACAAGCAGGCTAAGCCATTTGTGCCTTCAAAAGGGTAAACTTTAATATAACAAAATGGTCAAAACACAAATTCTATTTAAATACCCTATAGAGGAAGCATATTTCTGAAATTACTTTTTAATTTAGCAGTTACATAGTTAAACAGTGAAGTAGAATTATAGTGATATCTTTTAGTAGAAGATTAATATAATCTCTATTTTATGAAAGTTTTTTTTAGAATCTGTATTGGCTTTTACCTTTAAATATGATAAATATTAAAACACATTTCCCCCCAAAAAAACTCTCTTAAAGAGCTATGCATAAGCTCACCAAATACAATATTAGTTTCTAACATGTATGTCCTAAATAACTTTATGAATGTTATATGTTACCCTCATTGTGTTTCTTGTGCTCTTCCACAGTATTTTATGGACTGACTTTGCTAATCAGTACAGGAACATACAGGAACTGATTAGCAAACTCTCTTCAACTCTTGCTTATTAAACTTCACAAGTATCATCAATAATTCCCCACGATATATTATTAAGACCACTTAATGAACTTGTCATTTTATTTAAAAAGTTTGTGACTTCAAAAACTCTTCATGCATTTACCATAGTCATTTGGGGAACCTTTTAAAACTCCATTTTAATCTTTTGAGTTTCCCTCTCTAACCTTGCCAAATATAGTAATAACAAACCTCCACAATAATTAACTTTAAACAAATTTATTCACTCTTTAAAACAAGTTTGCAATGTTTCAATTAAGCATTTGGGAAATGTAAAAAGATGTTGGGAATTCTTGAAAGTAATTTTTTCTAAAACTGACTTGATAAATTCTCTGGTGCATGAACCTTGCATTAATACTAGTATAAATGCATACCACCACCTCTTCTATTACAATAAGTCTTAATGATTGTGGTCTCTGGGTAACATTCAAGATTTCTTTTAAGTAAGTAGAACCCAGTATCTTTTTTGAACACTTAATATTTTTTTACTTGGAGGCAGGGTGAGAGATTCTTTACTCTGTGATCATTTACATCAGATTAATTCTAATGAATATCCTCCCTTAAAGTAAATGAATTAACCTTATCATTAAACTCTGTTTCATCATAAATGCACTTTGTGGTCTTGATTATCTGAATTATATATGCTACATTACAGCACATTGGGGACATCTAAATAAGAAAAATAATCTTCTACTATGTCACCAGCAGTCCCTGACTTACTCATTTACACCATCCTCCTGCCCTACCCACATTCGTTTCAAGTAGTTGTCATAGAATTGTGAACATTCCAGGTTCCATACAGGAATATAAGAGGACATCTTTCATCAGACGGACCTCTTTGAATCATTCTGCCCAAAGCTCATGAGTACATCTTTTAATTAACTCTTTTTTCTGATTTTATTTTTCCTTAAAGAAACCTATTACTGCGAATGTAGCTCACCCAGCACAAGTCTTCATGGTCAGTTAACATCCATCTTCCCAACCAATGATGTTCCATTTTTCTTGGTTCTACATTTGACATCCTAATAGATTTTGATCAAGTTCCATTATAACTCTTTATAACATCCTTAAAAATCACATGATTGAAGAAAATATTCCTCCAAAATAGTTCAGACAAGATATAAACCCAACAGTTGGTCACGAAAAAGACGCATTTTCATGACATTTTGACTCCGTTTCTGAGGAATGGGAAAGTTCAACCAGACGATACACAAAACAGCAAATTCTATTATGTGCTATTCCAATTGCTTTTACATTTTTAATTTTTTCTAATATTCACAAAACCCAATGCTATACATACTGTTATTAATCCCATTTTGCAAATAAGACAAACGAAGAAGAAAAAGGTTAAGCAACTTTCCCAACTCAAGAAATCTGGCTCCAGAGTCTGTGGGTTTGATCACTGCACACATTGCCTCTTTACATGGTTAACATTGCCTACTTTAACTCATTTTCTAACACAGACATCCACAGGATGTAGTCACATTTGAGAATAGCTAAATACACATAAGCAATGCCAGTTTGAAATTTTCTAAAAATCTTGAATAAATGAAAAAACCCAAAGATTACATTTTCAATATTCTAGATTTTAAAAAGAATTTTTGGCACTTGTAATTCACCTTCGGAACTATTTAAGAATATTGAGGGGATTGTTAAAGTATAAAACAGTAGTTTTTCATTTAATTATAGCCTTATTACATGGGACGGTAGACTAGAAGCTAGAAGAAAAGTCAGAATACCCAGCTCTGGTCTTGGAACTGCTGATAGATAGCTATGTTTTTAGATAAGTCACTTTCTTTCTAAATCAGTTTTTTCATCTAACACAAAAATTTTTTTTCTGAACAAACATACAGGTTTTGCTTACCTCACTGATTTTGTCTAAAGATAAATGAGAAAATATATGGGAACACCCTGTAAATTCTACACTGGTCTATATAGTGCTATACACAATGGAAGTTATTATAGAATATGGTTAAGTGCAGGTTCTTGCGTCTTTTTTATATATTCCCTAGCTATATGACCTTGGCCAAGTTCTTTAACCTCTCTAATATTACATTTCCTCAACTATAAAAAGTTACAAAAGAATGTACTAATAGAACTGACTTCCTAGTAATTTTGTTCATCTTATATGAGATTAGTTTGAGTTTCCTCAGAGGCAGGTCCTAAGACATGGATTCAAGTGCAAGTAATTTAGTAGAAGCTATGGAAGTAAGACAAAGAAGGGAAGGAAGCAATAAAAGGTAAATTATCAGGGAAATTGTTAACCTGGGTTAATAGAACTTAATTCTGCTGCGGCTCTCTGAGGAGCGGCATAGAACTTATACTTCAGGTATCTAGAAATACATATGATCTTTTTGTTTTATTTAGACAATTTCTATTAACCTCAAGTTAATTGATCCTCTCATTTCTCATGTCTAGTTAGTTACCAAATCCATTAAGTGAATTTTTATTTTTGATAATATGTTTTTCACTTCTAGAATTTCTACCTGATTCTTTCTTATAGTTTCCATTTCTCTGCTTAAAGTCTCCATCTGTTCACATCTCTTCTCTCCCTGTCCTGGTCACTGTTGCTACATAATAAATTACTGACATACCTAGCTGCTGAAAATAACGATTTTTTTTTTTTTTTTTTGAGACAGAGTCTGGCTCTGTTGCCCGGGCTAGAGTGCGTGGCTTCAGCCTAGTTCACGGCAACCTCAAACTCCTGGGCTCAAGTAATCCTTCTGCCTCAGCCTCCCGAGTAGCTGGGACTACAGGCACGCACCATCATGCCCGGCTAATTTTTTCTATATAGATTTTTAGTTGTCCAGCTAATTTCTTGCTATTTTTAGTAGAGACAGGGTCTCGCTCTTGCTCAGGCCGGTCTTGAACTCCTGAGCTCAAAGGATCAACCCGCCTCAGCCTCCCAGAGTGCTAGGATTACAGGCATGAGCCACCGCACCCAGCCTGAAAATAACCATTTTAATTTGTCAATGATTTTGTGGTGACTCAGGAAGGTTCTGCTTTTGTGGTCTTTCATGTCATTTTAGGAAGGTGTCAGCTGGAGTTGTAGTCATCTGAAGGCCTAACTGAGATGGATATCAAGATGTCTCAACACATAGTGGACAATCGGTCCTGGATGTCACCTGGAAGTTCAGCTAGAGCTATTGGACCAAGTATCTACATGTATCCTCTCCAGGATGGCAATCTAAGGGTAGCCAAACATCTTACCTGGCATCTGGCTTTCCCCAGAGGAAGAATTCTAAGAGGACCAGCAGGAAGCTACATGATCTTTTCAAATATAGGCTCAAAAGTTGTATAGGATCTCTTCTGCCTTTCTCTGTTGTTTCAAACAGATAAAAGCCTTTCCATATTCAAGGGGACATGAAATAAACATCAACTTTCAATGAAGAGTGTCAAAGAGTTCTGGAACCATATTTTCAAGTGACCATACCACTTTTAACTCTAAATTATTTAATATATTTTTCATAGTTATTTTTAAAGATCTTTTCATCTAATTCCAGTATCTGTGCTGTCAGTGGGTTTGCTTCAATTTCCCTCTCTTGAATGTGGGTTACATTACCCTGCCTCTTTATATATTCTGCAGTCTTTAACAAAATAACAAATATTGTGTCTCAAAGGAGCAGCATGGATTAATGTAGATAAAATTACCATAGGAAATGACATGCTCCTTTCTCAGACAGGCTAGTAGGTTGGGCTACAGTGTGAGTATAATCTATAGTTGTATAACCTGTCTTGGTTTTATTAAAGCTTTAGTTGGATCCACACTTGATTAACATATTTTGGTGGTGATAGCAAATCTTTCCTGTGCACAGAAATATACTGACGATCTCTTTGTACAGTTCAACTGTCAGCCTTATGCATTACTGGGAGTTTTTGCTTTAAAATTCTCTGCCCTTCTTCCTACGCCCCAGTTTTCCACAGGCTTATACTTGGTTAAGGTTGCATTCACCTCAGGGAGATCTCTCTGAGCTCTCCTGCTCTGCTCTTGGCCTCCAGCAGCCCACCACCTTGTGCTTAGTGAGGGCTGTGTGCCTCAGGAGTATACCTCTTAGCTTTCTTTCCCTCTACCTGGCCTTTCCACACCGTCGCTGTGTCTTACGGGAAAGAATTTATGGCTTTGCGTGGACTTACTCTGTGACTAGGATTGTCAGAAACATAATAACTCATTGTTCTCTACATATAGCCATTAAAAGTTTGGCTCTTTCTCCTTCCCCTTATCTATTGGAAGGTTTCCCCTTCTCCCATCATGGTGCCAGGATGACAGCAGGCAGAAACATCTTCTCTCCTAAAAAGGGCTAATTCCTTTCTAGAATTTAGCTCATTTGGATTCCTTTACATTGTCAGCTCTCTGAAGAGTTTCTGAAATACTATAATTTCATAGTAGTTTATACAAGGATTTTTGTTGTTAGGAATGGAAATGATGGTCTTTTTCAATGCTCTACATCAGTGCTCTAAATCAATGCTTCTGATTTACTATCTTGCATGATGGGATGCAGTTTTAAGGGGCTTTCACATGGCCTTTCCCGCTATAATGGGAGATTTTCAATGGAGAAAACATTCCTTGCTACATGTAGCAGAACCTGACTTCACAATGCTAAGGTTCTACAAGGTGGTTCTCCTGTTGGGGCTCTTTGGAGACCCCACTCATTATACAATTTGACAACATATTCTTGGTGCAAGGCCATGAATGTCTACTTTTGCTCATATGAAGTAAATGTGAATTGCTTCTGATCCTCTTTCTTGATTAGAATGGAAAGAAACACTCTTGTCAGATCAACAGCCTCATGCTATGTGCCAGAATTATCTGTTCTAGTAAACATATCACATCTTAATTGTAATTGAGGCTATCAATTTTTTAAGTTTTCAGAAATGCACCATCTACCATGGTCCATCTGGTTTTTGCAAGGGAAATATCAGCATTCTTTAGCTTTTTAATGTGACACTAATGTCTGCCATTCTACCTATGATGCTTCCGATTTACTATCTTGCATGATGAGATGCAGTTTTAAGGGGCTTTCACATGGCCTTTCACACTATAATGGCTATTATTCCAAAGGTTAAGGAATCAATAAGAGAGTTCTGTCAGCTGCTAAATATATCTATCCTTTTAAGCACATAGGTATTAGAGAAATAATCACATTGATCTGTGGACCCATCAAATCCACTGTCAGCTGAGCTGAGATCATATGGCTCTATTTTGCACCTGGATTCAGTACACCTTCATGCTTACAAGAAAATCATCATAGTATTTAGGCATCTCAGAGACAACTTCTGAGGCAAAGTGAATTAGCTATCTATTGCAGTACAACAAATTATCCCAAAATAGCAGCAGATTTAAAACAACCAACATTTATCATCTCACCTAATTTCTGAGTGTCAGGATCTCAGAAGCAGCTTAGCTGTGTGATTCTGGGTTAGGGCCTTTCATGAGGTTACAGTCAAGGCATTGGTTGGACTGGAGTCAACTGATGGTGTGACGGGGGCAGATACTCTGCTTGCACGATGGCTGACTCACAAGGCTGTTGGCAGGAGGCCCCAGTTCCTTGCCACATGGACTGTTCCGTAAATCTAGCTGCCTGCAGAGCAATTGAGCCAAGAGAGACAGCAAGGAGTAACCCAAGATGTCTGTTACTCCTACACACAAACTGTCATTTCTACCATATCTTATTGGTTAGAAACAAGTTACTAAGTCCAGGTGAAATAAAGGAGGGGATTTGCCTAAATCAGAGGATAACTGGATGTTGGTGAACATGACTGGTGATGACCGCAGCTCTTAAGAATCAAAGCCTAGTCCTAAAGGAAGCAGGGCCTAGGGGTTTTGCCACAATGATAGATGGGTGAGATGATGACAAAAATTAGAATCCTGTGGGGCTAGTCCTAAGGGAAGTGGGGTGATAAGGTATAAACTTAGAGGTCACAGGGCCTGGGGGAAAGACATCAGACCTAAGAGTTTCTCTATCCTTCTGTCATCTTTTCCAGTGAGTCAGAGAAGGTCCGATCCAACACCTATAAATTTATCGTCACCATCCTAGCACTCATTTCACGTTTCCTATCCGACTAGCCACATCATCTATTCATATCACTAATTGGTAGATCTTATTCCACAGCTGCCCGCACTTCATCTACAGAAGAAGCAATGCCTGAGACTCTGCTGAGCCTCTTCTGAACTGTCCATGAGTAGATCCTTTTTATATAGCCAAGGGTGCATCCTCGATGCCTATAGAAGTGGTCATAGTAAGGAAAGAAAGATTTCCTAGCTATTGTACTTGGGAAGACAGGCAGTGATAAAAACCATCTTTGTTATTTGCTACCCTTCTGCTAACGCGTAAAACTAATTAATGAAATTCTCTGTTTTCTCCATCATGCTAGATGTTTGAAAATGTATTTATTAATAAAATAAGTGTGTTAAGCTTCTAACAATCCCATTCATTTCCATCACTACCAGTAGAGTATCTTTCAAATGAAGTGTGAAGAGAAGATCCAGACCTTCTGAGATCATTAGTGATTTCATTAGGCTTTCCATGAGATTGACATTGCTAACCCCAGTGCCTTGTTCATTCAAATGAAAGTAATTACATTCTGTCTCAGTCGCCTTTTTGAATTTGTAATCTCACAGGGAAAACGATTTCTTTTTTTGACATGCTGGGCTATGATTTTGTGCATTTTAGAGAGTTTCTAAGTTTGTCAATAGCTTTAAATTTTACATGAAAGTTTTGACTTTTAACCAAGACAGAAAAAAAAAAAGATGGAAAACACTTTTTCAAGAAATCATAGTTAAGAGTGCTGCCAAATTACACAACATTTTCAGCATTGACTTTTTGTGTGTATAGATGGATATTACCAGCCTCCACAATCCCACATAAATAATCATCAAAATACAGTTAAATATAGCAAGATTCTTGGAATATTAGTCTAAAACCTGGCAGGTCTGGGGCAGATTTTTCTCTAAGAAAAATACAATTAACTCTTTGAAGCACAGTAATAGGGCCAGTAGAAAACAGATCATTTTTAACTGCCTCTGCTTTATGACTTGCCTCAGAGTTTTAGGTTTTGTCTAACCAGCAGTTTCCCACTGAGAGAAAACTTCTTTCTGAGAAAGATGAGTTCATATCAATCTCAACTCTCACACAGTGATTCTTCACACTATTATTTCAGTCTTTAATAGTATTCGTTACCTTTAGGGGTGGCATTCTGTGTCCTACTTTGTGACATATGACATAGAAAGGGGAGATAAGGAAAGCATGAACGTAAGATATTAACCACAGAAATTTTGCCCTCGTAAATTATTAAATTCATCTTTTATTTACATTTTATTGATAGGGCATCTGTTTTCTTTGTGTTTCCTGCAAACCTTCTTGAGAGCAGACCTGTTGAGAAAGATGACATGGGGATGTATTTCTAAAATTGATTTTACAACCCATGTTGGAAGTATTGTATTAATAAATATTCCTTGCATGGATCATCTTACTTTTCAAAAAGTTAATAGTGAGAGTGAATGTAAAGGAAGAGAAAGATACTGAAAATATATGATAAACAACACAACCTGGGCTCCAACCAATCAGAATGAATGTTATGACTAATAAGAACACTGGCCACAAGCAGTTAGTGCATCTATATCTGTGCCTACTGCAGGACTGTGAAACCTGAAGATTGGAATCACCAGGATAAATTTTAGGATATAGGAATAATAATGAAGGCATGTGTATATTTTTTTAAACACCTCTGGAAAGCTGATATAATATAGGATTAAAAAGTATAGTAACAGACATTACAATCTCATTCTCTTGCCAAAAAAAGTGAAAGAATCTTAAGATACTAAGATACATGACTTATTTGAACATAGAAAAATGTTATACAATTACTAACATGGAAAAATAAAAGCCATTTTTATTTCTCTTTAAATTTATATTAAAAGATTTTATTTTGTATGCAATGCATACACCAATAAATTCATGTCCCACATCAGTAATCATTTCTCCATCAGATAACAGGATTTACATAGAGATTAGTTTCATTCGAAAACTGATTTTGGTTTATGCTAGCAATAGATAATTTGGTGAAGTCTCTAACTATGCAAAGACACCACCCATGATGGAAGGGGCTCATTAATGCCCCCTGAAAGTGCATGGGATGCTAAATAACTCCAAGAAACTGTCCAAATTTTTAAATGGAAAAATTAGGGTGATCATACAGGAATAAGATATATTTTTGAAGTTATTTCAGAAGAGTACATTCCCTAAGCTTTCTTTTGCATACTCAAAATTCAAAGAATTCCATAGAATTTTCTAAGCCTTACATTGAATAAAAACAGGTCATGAGACTGCAAAAGAAAAATGGATGAGAAATGAAAATGAACTCACAGCCAACATTATACTGAATGGGGAAAAGTTGAAAGCATCCCCCCTAAGATCTGAAATAAGACAAGGGTGCCCACTGTCACCACTTCTATCAAAATAGTACTGGAAGTCCTAGCCAGAGAAATTAGGCAAGAGAAAGACATAAAAGGCATCAAAACTGGGAAGGAGGAGGTCAAACTATTCCTATTGGCTAATGATATGATCTTGTATCTATAAAGCCCTAAAACTCCACTAAAAGATTCCTAGAATTGATAAATAAATTCTCAGGTTAAAAATAAATAAAGCCTCAGGTTAAAAATCAATATACATTTTATTAATCCACTCATGTATTTGCGGGCACTTGGGTTGTTCCCACATCTTTGCAATTGTGAATTGTGCTGCTATGAACATTCAAGTACAGATTTTTTTTTTTATAGAATATCTTTTTTTCTTTCGGGTAAATATCCAGTAGTGAGATTGCTGGATCAAATGTGGTGTATGTATACCATGGAGTATTACTCAGGCATAAAAAATAGCAAATAACCTCTTGTGTTATCCTGGATAAAGCTGGAGCCCATTCTTCTAAGTATAACAAGAATGGAAAAACAAGCACCATATGTACCCACCATCAAATTGTTACTAATTGATCAATTAGTGCACATATGGAAGTAACATTCATCGGGTGTTGGGCAGATGGGAGTGTGGAGGAAGGGTTGGGTAAATTCACATCTAATGGGTGAGGTGTGTGCTGTCTGAGTGTTGGACACCCTTGTAGCTTTGACGGGCAGTGCAAAGGCAATATATATAACCAAAGCATTTGTACCTCTGTAATACTCTGAAATTTAAAAAGAAGTAAAGAAATTTCCCTATCTCCTCCTATCTAATATTTTTGCATGAGTTTATGTTCTGTTTGTTTGAGTTCAAAGAAAGAGCACAATTGAAAAAAATCAGTATACACAAATCAGTAGCATTTCTATATACCAGTAATGGTGAAGCCAAGAGTAAAATCAAGGACTCAATACTATTTACAATAGCTATGAAGAAAATAAAATACCTAGGAATACACTTAACCAAGGAGATGAAAGATCTCTACAATGAGAAATACAAAATACTGATGAAAGAAATTGTAAATGACACAGACAAATGTAAAAATATCCCATGCTTATGGCTTTGTAGATTCAACATTGTTAAAATGCCCATACTGCCTAAAGTGGTGTATAGGTCCAACACAATCTTCACCAAAATACCAACACTACATCTCACAGATCTAAAAAAAATAATTATAAGTTTCATTTGGAACCAAAAAAAAAAAATAAGAATAATCTTAAGCAAAAAGAAAAATCTGGAGGCAACACATTACCTGACTTCAAATTATACTACAAGATTATAGTAATCAAAACAGCATGGTAGTGATATAAAAGTAGAGACATAAACTAATGGAACAGAATAGAGCACCCAGAAATAAAATCATCTACCTACAACCAACTGATCTTCAACAAAGCAGACAATAACATACACTGGGGAAAGGAAGTCCTATTCAATAAATGGTGCTGGAAAAATTGGATTGTCACATGTGGAAAAATGAAACAGGACACCTATCTCTCACCATCTACAAAAATTAAATCAAGATGGATAAAAGACTTAAATGTAAGCATGAAAACATAAAAATTCAAGAAGAAAATGCAGGAAAACTCTTAAGACATCAGCCTAAGCAAAGAATTTATGACTAAGAACCCAAAGGCAAACACAGCAACAACAAAAATAAATCAATGCGACTTAATTAAATTAAAAAGCTTATGCCTGCAAAGGAAATAATCAACAGAGTAAATAGACAACCTACAGAATGGGATAAAATATCCACAAACTGTTGTCTGACAGAGGACTAACAATCAGAATCTACAAAGGACTCAAACAAATCAACAAGAAAAAAACAAACAACCCCATCAAAAAGTGGGCAAAAGACACAAACAAAAGTTTTTCAAAAGAAGATAGACAAATGGCCAAAAAACATATGAAAAAATGCCCAACATCACTAATCATCAGGGAAACGCAAATTAAAACTACGAGATACCAACTTACTCCTGTCAGAATGACCATTATTAAAAAGTCAAAAAACAATAGATGCTGGTGTGAATGCAGAGAGAAAGGAACGCTTATACGCTTTTAGTGGGACTACAAATTAGCACAATCTCTATGGAAAACACTATGGAGATTCCTCAAAGAAATAAATGTAGATTTACCACTCAATCCAGCGATTTCAGTAGTAGGTATCTACTGAAAGGAAAAGAAGTCATTTTATCAAAAAGACAGCTACACTTGAATGTTTATTGTGGCACGATTCTCAGTTGTAAAGACATGAAATCAATCTAAGTGGCCATTAATTCACAAGTGGATAAAGAAAATGTGATTTTATATATGTGTGTGTGTGTATTCTTCCCCCATGGGGTACTACTCGGCCATTAAAAGGAATGAAATAATGTCATTTGCAGAAAATTAGATGGAACTGGAGACCATTATCCCAAGTGAAGTGTCTCAGGAATGGAAAAACAAAGACCACATGTTCTCACTAATAAGTAGGAGCTAAACAGTGAGTACACACAGGTATAAAGAGAGGCAAAGGACGTTGGAAACCAAGAAGGGGGTGGGTGGAAGAGGGATGAGGGACAAAAACTTACCTATTTGGTACAATGAACACTATTCTGGTGATGGGCATGCTAAAAGTGCTTACTTAAGCATTATACAGTGTATCCACATAACAAAAACACTTGTACCCCCTTATTATTTTGAAATTTAAAAAAAAAATGAAAATAGTCACTTAGTGAACCCTCAACAGTTTAAATCATTATTTGAGAAAGTAACAAACTTGTCATTTGACCTTCCATCATGCCTGGTCACTCTTTAGACACTCACAAGTAGAGAATATGCTTTGTCTAAAAGATTTCTCTTTGTGAGATCCTAAACAACTTATGTTGTAATCAACAGACCTGTAGAAGACTGATGAGTGTGTATTCTGAACAATGGCATATTTTATTTTTCCCTTCTTATTGTCTTTGGTAGCACTCTTTGGTATATCAAACTTTTTACATGTAGGAAATTAATATTTACAACTCTCTTGCCACATAGGTGTGTGTCTGTCTATAAAGATGGCAGTTTTCTTGAGTTGAATCACTGAACCTTTTGTAAAGCATAATATTTATGAAATTATATTATAAAAATGACTGTTTTTCAAGTCTTTTCCACCAAAATTCAGTGTAAAAAATAAACTTTTCATCATGATCCATAAATATATGTACATGCTTACATATATATGTAATTGAAATAAAGACACTATGCAATTCTGAAGACTGATACCCTCTATTCAGTTGTAGTTGGGTCGCTTAACCTGCTATATTTTAAGTTTTAATTTTAATTGCTTGTCTAGACTTACTAAATCAATATCCCAACACATCTATAGGTTTTGTTCTTCAATTTGGAAAACACTGCTGTAGACAATCTCCCAAAATATTATCTACACCCCTGATCCAAATGGGAAGAAATCCAAGAAAAGCAGCTTTCTCCTAGAGATAATGAGTTCTCTAGAAAAAATGCCCCCCTTCCTCTAGGATAACTCACTAAGCCAAGTGAAGTAGGAAGCTGTTTCAGGTGCAAGGACATATCTAGCTAAATGCCTTTAAACAATCCCTAAAGCTTGATGGAAAAAGCCTAGAACCTCACAACATTGTAGGAAATCTACAGTACTACACTTGAATTCACCATGTAGCTCCTCTTTATTGCTTCCAGAGATGAAGTTATACATTAAATGTGGAAGGACCAAAGGAGCTAATTGTCTCTTTGCCTGAAATAAGGCTTTGAAGGGGACTTCTTAAGGGCTAAGAGGTATCAGTATGAACCTGATATTGCAATATTATTATCAACATAGTGATATATATATCAATGTGAAAGAGGAAGGGCATTACTACGCATAACTGATGGAGGCAAAAGCTACACCAAATGGGCCCATGGTACTGTCAGCCTACCAGAACACGGTATCTTTTTTTTTATAAAAAACTATTTGGAGCATTTACCTAGTGCTTAAAACTGGTCAGCATTTATTCCATTTAAATTTGCATTTACTTTTTTTATATTCTACAGTCTTTTTATACCACAATTTCCTAGGCATGCTTTTTCTATTTTAATCTTATACCCATGTATATGTTCTTTTTAATTACAAATTAAAGTTTTATGGCCCCTGAAGCCTGTCAAAAGAAAAACCACACACGATAATGTTATTCTTCTCTTACTAAATAAAAGGCAACAAAACAGCATGACTAGAAGATTTTTCCTCATTCAAAATATTTTTTTCTGGGAAAAATATTATTCGTAGGATCAGTATAAGGATTTAGTGGCATGCTTTACTTACTGGGGTCCATTATCTGGCATTATGTATTATCTCTGACTATGGCTTATGTTCTAGTAAAAAGGTAGTAAAGAAATCACTTTTTAGAACCACAGTATCTTATTCAGACTTTTGAAGTATTCATGCTTATTGAAGAGAGAACTTAGGATCCCCAAAGTTTTAATGCACCCATATTAAGTGAAGAAGACAGTCTCTTCTTCCTAGTGGGCTTAATGTGGGGAGAGGAAAGACCAAGAAACAAGGAAAAGAAAAAAAATTCAATAATACAAGCTATACTAAATTTAATACAAAACATGTCTAGTCATTCCAAACAAGTACATTTGATACACCTTAAAATTCTAATCAACTGAAAACATTTATGCAAACACCAGGACCATCTTATCACATGGTCTTATGTACAAAAAAAAGAAGACATTCACAGAGATAGGGTATGAATATACCTTCATTTCCCAACAAGATGCAGGAAAAAAAAATAGATCATTTTGCTGTTTTATAAAAGTATTTTAGTAGACTATCTCAGCTAAATTTATGATTTATTTATTATTAAAATATTTTTATTTAGCAGGGTATAATTTGGTCAAATCTGCCCCTAGCACATTTTAAACAACTACTTATTCAACAAGTAACATGATATTTATCTTACATCCTCTGACATGCAAATGTTTATTATACATTTAAATGAAAGATATTTGATGTTCTAATAATACTGAGTTTGTTTAGGTATATAACTACTGCTTCTAGCAAGAAAGACTTAAGTAAAATGAATCTGGATAGAAAAAAATATGTATTTGATATGAGTTGAACTTTAAATATATATATTCCATTGTGATGTGTGTATGTATGCTTACAGTGGCACAATTTTTGTAGCATAAAATAAGTGATCTTTAGTTTAAGACAGCATTCACAACTGTAATATTGTTGAAGTCTTCTCAATAGTAATATGGAGAGTCTTAGAGCTAGCTGGATATTGGGCAAAAAAACTTAATTACTTTAGTCTTAAGAGAGACTCTACATCATTTCTCACAAAGACACTTCAAGTCATGTGTGACTTGATTCCAAATACTATAGGTCTATATTATTAATCTTTGAATGCCAGGCCAAAAATTAGGATTAAAAATCTCCCAACTGCAAACCTTTGTCTTTAATCATTAGCAATTATTTATGTTATAAACCTGATAGAAAATCTGAGTTTGCTCTTTGTTGTTATAAGAGGTTTTTAAATTTAATTATAGAATTTTTGCTCATTTTCTTAGACTATGTAAACCATAGTGTTTTAGTATCATGAAAAGGCATCCATTGAGTGAACAGGAAGCATTAATAGACATATGCCCTTTGCCATAAATGAGCCATGTTTGACAAGCTCTGTTTAGACACTTCATGTAGCCTCTAAGGTCTATGTGAGGTCTAGCCAAGTCCAAGTTAGTAGGTATTGGACACAATCTAACATTCCATTTTGTTCTGGTTTTTCTTTCTTTGGGGCAGTGAGAGTGGCTTTTCATTACACTGGAGTTGCAAATTCTGGGAAGACTTATGAATGATCAAAATCACATGCATAGCCTGCTTTGACTTGAAGCTGTTTGGACCCAGAAGATTAGAAAAAAGAACACCTTCACACAGGCCAGCCTGGAGTGCTAAGATTTTCAGATAAAAATCCCAGTTAAAATAAAATGTTGCCTTGCTTACTTTGTTTCCTTTATATATAGATTTCTCTTGGGAGCCAACTAGGGATTAGGGGTGTTTGGACTAAATACTGTTACAGCATTCAGTCCAAACATTAAGCATCTGGTGTTGTTTCAGAAAGCCAGCAAGTACACTCCTAGGAATGGGCATTTGGAGAACCAGTTATAATGTGGACAGAATCCTGTGGCTTCTTGCTTTAAGCATCAAAAGTAAAGCATAGTTTTCTGATATTAATAGGATTGGGGACCAGATAATTCTGGGGTTTTAAATTATAAGATCATTTAAAAACCTGCTGAATGAGAGTCACTTGGAGAGAACAGGAATCTGGCCATGACCAGAACTAAGATTTGTTTAGGGGAATACAGGGAACTTACTCTTAAGCCTCAGACCAAAGGGGAACCTACTGTTCTTGTGGCTCAGATCCCACATGGAGTCGGCAAAGTTCTTGAATGTTAAATCATCAGTGGTATCAAAAACTGGTATTTGTTTCTAGAGTCAAGGGAACCTCAGTCCAAACCAGGGACATGGATATTGGTTGGTGTCAAGGATTTTATTAACCTGATTTATTTCGCTTTTTTCTATTTATTGAATTTTTAAAAATTATCTCTGAGAAATTTTATATTTACATGGGAAGTCAGGTTCTGTTCCAGTTAGGAAAAAAATATGTACTAGAAAAAGTATATTGTGCTATGGTAAAAATATATTTTCATTTATTCAACAAATATTTATTGAGCATCTATTATGTGCTAAAGTGGTAAAGTTCATTCATAGCCCAAGACAGTTCAGGAGATGTGAAGAGTAGGGCTATAGCACGAGACCTGGGCAAAGGACAGATTGTTTCTGATTTGGCCCTGAGGGACCAGTCTCCTGACGGAAGCTCTGGAACCATAGCTTTTGGCAGCATAAATTTGACAAGCTCCTTCAGGCTTCCAAAAGATTATAGAGAAGGTTGGATAATAGCACAACTGACCTCTTATTGTGAGATTTCTTTCAAATGTCTCTTAACTTCTGGAAGATTGAGTAATAGCCTGGGAAAGCTAAAACCAGGAGATTCTCTCTCTCTTATTCTCTATATTTCTCCCATCTACTTTTTTTCCTCAGATAACAACTAATGCTCTTCAGCTATCAACTTCAGTCTGGACCTAGATTTCAATATGTACTGATTTGGGGAAACCTCTTTGCTTGGGAACTATTACCATACAAGAGAATCAGTATTTAGAGTATAAATTGTTACTTTTAGACTTCGGGGACTGGTTGGATTCTGTTGTTGGATTCTGGGGATATTTATAGTTAAATCACATAGGTAATATTCCAACGCTATAGTCCTGTGTTGTGTTGACATTCTATAATCTTAAAGAGTTAAAACATAGGAAAGCCTGGTCACATTAGTTAACTATTGCTACACAGCAAACAACACCCAAACAACTGTTATTTCCTGTGACTCTATGGTTAGGCAATTTAGTCAGAGCTGGCTGAGACAACTTGTTTCTACTTGATACAGGGGCAGCTGGGCTTGTTCACGTGTTTGTGGCCAGTTGGTAGGTGGGCCAGGGTCTGACTGGTCCTAGAGCCTCACTCACAGGAGGAGCCATTGGCTGGAGCTGTCAGCAGGGGAACCTCAAACCTCAATCCTTTTCCACATGGCCTCTTCCTATGGCTGATGTAGACTTCCTTACCCCGTGGCTGCACGTCCACATGGGGCTGCCCAATCCACACATGTTTGTCAAGCGTCTGCTTGCGTCACACATGCTGATGCTTAGTGAGACAAAGTAAGCCATGAAGACAACCCTGGAGTCAATGTGGAAAGGAACACACAAGGGCAGGGATGGTTAGAGTTATGACTTACTGGTGCCGTTAACATAACAATATGCCACAGCTATCATGAGAATCATCCTTCTTTAGTGATAATAAAAAATCTATGCTAGTTCTGTACAAAATGATATGGGCTATACACACACATGCACACACACACACAAAATACACTCACTTGAGTGAAACTTTTTTAGGTAAAACCAAATAGAATAAGAAGAAATGTTGAAGAGTAAACTTTTGAATTATAATTCCACTGTAAGGAAAAAAAGAGTGATCCACTGTGAGCAAATAATTTCTCCTTAGCAGAAAAAAGTAAGAAAGTTAATTTGCTCTTTTCTGCAGAAATAGGCATTTTCTTGATAATTAAGGGGGTTTGATTGCATTAATTGGTCTATAGTTCCCTCCGTTTTGGTATATAATGCTGTCTGGTGGGTGTAATTGGACAAAAAGAAGGAGAATTAGTTAAGGTAGGAAACAGAAGAGATGACAAATTCTTAACTTGCTGTGGCCTTAGAGTTAACTGAATTGTTTTAACTTGACTGCAAATGCTTCTGAAGGGATTATAAAAGATTTGAGGGTGGGGTAGTGTTGAAATATGTCCACAAATTCTTTGATAGCCCTTCTTTCAAGTAGTGAAGTTCTTTTTCCCTCCTCTTGAATGTGGGCTGGATTTAGCGACTCCCTTGTCACCAATAGCGTGTGGCAGAGCAGTGGAGGTAGCGTACAAGCTTAGGACATAAAAGACATTTGGACTTTCTCCTTCATCTCTCCTCTCACATCACACACTCCAGGGGAACCAGCTGCCATGTCATAAGGTCACTCAGGGCGCTCCAGAGAGAGGTCCGCTGGAAGGACTGAGGACTCCAGCCAATAGTCATGGGAGCGGACATCTTACGTGAAAGCTCATGAGAAACAGGGAACAAGAACCACCCAGTTCAGCCATTTCCAGATTCCCATCTCTCAGAAACTGTGTGGGATAATAAATGTTTGTGGTTTTAAGCTGCTAAGTTTTAGGGTGGTTTGACACCTAGTAAGAGATAACTAGTACAGAGGAGCTAGCTACTTGTGTCATCAGTGCCGGATGTACAAAAGAGAGTGCTGAAAGTGCTCCAGGAGCGCAGGGAGGACTTGCTGATGTTTGCTGACATCTTCCCCCAAGAGGAACAGCCTCACTCTTAGAAGATCACAGACCTGACCTTTAACCATGGAAATAAGAGAAGAAAGATTACAACTAGTGCAATTTTGACCAGTGGAGAAAGAAATTGAAACTCCTGCTCTTCAACCCCTCTCTCCCTAACTATGCCTCAAGGAGGAATGAGAGTCTGGTGGAAAACACTCTACCGTCAAGGAAGAGCATGTATTACACTGCATTTCTGGGGGAGGAGCTCTTGGTGAACAAGTCTGCTTCCATTCACACACTTCCCAGGGAGCCCAGATGGTGACAGTCGGGGTCACTACCAGAGTAGGCCCATACAATCGTCACTCTTTCTCTACTCTTTTTCTCTTCTATCCATGAGTCTGACAGAAGCCCAGAACTTGTTTTCCCTCAAAAAACCACTAGCTGTCTCTTTTCTCTCTCCTCCCTCTCCTCTTACTGAGAACTAGGCCTGGACTTTTGTCCCACCAGGAGAATAAATACATGGAGTGGACAAGTTAGTACAGTTCCATTTTAGGCAACGGAAGCAAATTTTTTCTCTTTCTTTCTCTCTCTCTTCCTCCTCCTCCTTTCTCTCTCTCTGTCCCTAACTTTCTCTGTCCTTCTCTGACTGCTTTTTCTCAAGCACCAGCACAGGTGTGGCACTAAGTGATAATATCCTAGATTCAGATTGGGGTCTTGAGGAGAAGTAGCCTACCATATATAGAGAAAAAGAGCTTTTCCATGAAGACCAACCTACCTAATAGAACTTTATCTTGGGTTCCAGAGCATAAACCCAATACAAAAATAAAATATCACCTTGTGTACACATATATGTATATATTTGTGTGTATTTATATAGTCTTTTGAGTTTTCAGGAAAGGAAGGTGGCTGAGTTGAAGCAGGGTTCAGAGGACAGTTCATTCTAAGTATCCACTGTTTTTTTGTTATTTGTAACATACGAAATGTGAAATGTGGAAATTATTTGCTTGCATTAATTGGTGGATCAAGTTAAGAAATAGATACAATGACATCAGCCTAGACTAACTGTCAAATTGTTAGTCAAGCTAATGCTCTGTAAAATATGAGGAAATGCAGAATTATTCCAAACAGGAATTGGGCACTGTAATAGCAGGAGAAAAACCATAGCATATCAGGTTCAAAGTAAGGCACATTGAAAATAGCAATTTAACATCCTTTGTCCTGATTTTGTGGTTTCTGTACCCAACTCCCATTATTTGGGAAGGCAGCTTTGCCTGAGTATGAACTGTGGAATTGGATCATAGCTGATAAGCTGTGGAATAATTTAACTGCTTAGAGAAGGAAGAATAAAAAAATTTCCAAGAGTTATCATTGTCATGACAGCTTAACAAAGTCTTCTGTTTGGTGTGAAAAGAACTTTAAAAACCAAAACTCTAGTCATTCTAAAGAAATGGATTTTATATATTAAAAACATGCATTGAGTGTCTGGTATATGCCAAATTCATTATATGATTATCTCATTTAATTTTCATTAAAAATGCCTGTTAGGACAATGCTATTATCATCCTTATTTTACAGATAAGGAAACTGAGGCTTAAAGAATTTAAATGTGTTGGTCATGATCACACAAGAGTCAGGAGGCAAATATAGGTAGGCTACCCAAGTATGTCCATTCCGAACTATCTCACTATGGTACTGCTAACAAGAAAGAACTCTCAAAATACTGAAGACTATCAAATACCACCATCAAATATTGCTGACGGATTATGAGATTTCATTCATAGAAATATGTAAACTCTGATTATTGCAAAGGAGAAAAATGAAGAATATTTACCTACTGTGTCTTTTCCTGGCTAGCAGCCTGGTAATATCAAAGTCTCTCTCTCTCTGTTTTTCTTTCTCTCTTATCTCTCTGTCTCTCATTCTATTATCACAGGAATTTCTAATCCTCTCTCTTTGACTCAAATCAGGATATGTAGGGGATATTTTTTATGTAGATCAAAATTGCGACCACATTCAAAATACAGCCTAATTAGTTCCAGGTCACTTGATCATCCCCTCTGACCAACAGTGCCCAGCATCCTAGAGAAAAACGACATGCTGTTCCCTTCATTGTTGCCCAGTGAAGCCACTGTAAAATGTTCTTCTCTTACCTGCATTACTGAATAGATGGCTTTCCTATCCACTTCCACTGTCCTGGTGCTGCATCCACAAAGACAGCCCTGCTCTGAGACCTCAGCTTTGTAGAGAAATATCAGCGACATCTGCTGTTTGACTCTGTGTGATCTCCCCCTTATAAAATAAGGAACTCTGGCATGGAGCCTAAGGGAGCTGGGCTAGACAGTCTGAGTATTATCTAACCATGAGGAAATGAAAGTGTGCTCTCTTCGTGGCATGAATGAGATGTCATGAAGACCTTTCTTCTCCCAGGCCTTAGAATAATCAGGGAGACTTGAGCAAGGCTGGCTGTCAGGCCCCAGAAAGGGCCCTTGCTTTCTCTCCAACAGGCTCCATAGCCCCTGGCAGGTCCACTAGCCACCCCTGTGAACGTGCCCGGATGAATCTGAATCTGCAAGGTACAGAGTTAGGGTTTCATTCCAGCACTGAGGACACATTGTCAGAAACCCATCATCAGTTAGCCTTGGGATAGCGAATATACTAAAACCTACTCAGGTAAGTAATCATTTTTAAAATGCATGCTCTAGCTAGGGATCAAACAGTGTCCGATAACGTAAGTATTTTATTTATGATTACACTAAAAATTCAACAACTCTGTATAATTTATAATCCTTAGATTTGGGACACTTTCTAATTTTAATGCACTTCCAAAATATAAAAACTTATAACCAATGTATCTGTGTGTCGATTAAGGCATAAATACCATACCAGTTGAAGGCATGTCTAATCATAGAGGCAGCATTGATAAGACCTTCTTGGTTCAGGAAAAAAAGCCACTAGAATAATCTTTTGTTATCAAATTAACGTAATAATTAGGCGTATCTTTGCAAGCCAAGTTTGTTGGAGAAGGGTGTAAAATAACCTTTGTGAATCAATCCGGGCTATCTTTTCTGACATCCCAGGTCTGCAAAACTCATCAGAGGGAAGAATGGACAATAATCGTAAGAAACTAACACACACTGGGAAAGAACTTGAGAACCTAACCTCTGCTCTCCAAAACTCTAAATTCAGGAAACAGAAAAAGATCTCAATAGATTCTGAAATTAAAAAGGCAAGTTTGAAAGATAAAAAAGGAAACTTTGCATAACAGACTGAGTTGGCCTCTCTTAGGCCCTCTGGCAGAAGTGGGCTCTAAGATTTGAACCATGATCTCTTGATGCCAGTGTCATGTCTTGATCTACTAATCTAGATGTGCCCCTAGGTACAAATATGCACATTACAATGAGGTGTGAACATAGGAATTTCCTTCGTACAGCAGCCATTTGTGAAGAGCCCATTCTGTAATCAGAAAGTCTCCTTTAGAGGGTCATTACATAAGTCTCATCCCTGCTCTGAAGACAATCACGGTGATAATTGGACTGGGGGGATATTGGACATCTACACTTTGCTTTGGTGTCTTGGTTAATTCTCTCAGTCACTCAGTGAGGTAGACATGTTCATCATCATTTTCCAGATGAGGATATCTTGGCTGGGAGAAATTAATCTACTTGCCCACAATCACAGGAGTAAATGATAAAGCTGAGATTTGAACCTAGATCTGCCTGATTCTCAACCTCATGTTTTTTCACAGTTTGAGATCTTGGAGATGTGGCATTTCCAAGAGATCACAAATTCTAAAAGTGCATTCAAATGACTACAGACCATTGTGGAGTGAAGAGTGAAAACTCTGGAATTGAAGCAATCAGAAACTGATGAAGGCAGGAGATAAGAAAATAACTGATGAGAATCTGGAGAATAACGGCGAAAGTTGTCACGAAAGTCAGCTGAGGTGGGTCAGGTACTTATTGTTGCAAACACAGGGATGAAGTCTGTGTGAGAGAGGATGGAGCATACAATCAGAAGCAACAAAGGCAGGTGGGCTTAGCAGAGGGTTTCAGACATGAATAGTAGGATTCAAAAAGGGAATTATTTTTCTTGGTGTCAAGGTAATAATTTCCTAAAGTTAGGTATTTTTTTTACCATATTATGTTTAATCAATGCCTTTTTTCCTGAATTAAATGACCTTATAGATTATACTACACTGAATTGCTGCCATTAGGAATCCAGAATCTATATTACTTTATAATTTAGATCTAAAAGAATACAGAGGATACTGTAAATTCTCATCATTGAAATTAACCTAGTAATTTTTAAAAATATTTCATATTAAAATAATACTGTGATGGTATACTGACCATGGTAGGATTTCTTATTATCTTCCCCCAAAGCCATTCTCTCCATTCACCATTAGTAAAAGGACCCAATTTTATTTAGGTGAATGATACTAGCTAATAGACTACGTTTTACAGATTTTCTTGTGAAAAAGCCAGCTCCAGTCAATGAGATGTAAGCAGAAGACTTGTGTGAAACTTCTGAGAAAGTACGGGCTGCCTCTGAGAACTCTAAAGATGGCAGAGCAGCAAGATAAAGGGAAACGAGGCCCCTGATAATCCTGGAGCCATCAGCACCAAGGGCTGCCTACCTGTAGGTTTCTCTAGGAGTAAGACTTTCCTTGTATGTTAACCTATTACTTTCCGTTTTCCCATTTTATATGGCCAAATCTGATCCTAACCAACAGAGGACAAATTAGACTGAATCATCATTGCCTTGGGTTGTTGTTAAATACAAGATAACATTAAATTAAAATTGAAGTGAATAATGATAAATGGATTATTTAAGGAGTTTAAAATTTATACATGGAGTTTGTAGTTAAGTCTAGTCCATGAGTACAATGTATAATAATTATTTGAAAGGTGATCTAGGAGAAATGAGTCAGAGTTAGGTGACAATGGATAAAAATTGCCTTGAATTTCTTCCAGATTTCCAGTATTTCACACCCAGAGCATAAGCAACTAGGACAACAAAGTTATTGAACCATCTCTATACATAATCGATGTTCTATAATAAAAAGGAAAATGCTCAAATGCAGCAGAAATGAAGGAATTCATTTTTATCTCCCATTTTCACTGAAGTATGTATACTTTTCTATTATATTATATTGTTAAAGAAAAATGCGATATTTCTAAAAGTAATATGATTCTTAAGTATAAATCTAATGATAGTCAGCTATACATGATATTAGTAATGAGGGAAATAACAGATTGTGGAAAGGTCATAAATATGCTTGCTAAAACTCTTCCCAAAATTTTCCTGTAATTTGGCTTCCTTACCTACCTGGATAACTCAGGCCAATAGAAGACATTGGAAAATTGATCATAGGACAGAGTGCTTCCAAAAGGAACAAGGGGAGGAAAGAAAGGGCCATGGAACCGTACTAAGTGGGACATCATGTGTACTCTAAAAATCATCTTGCTAATTGGAAAAAAATTCTAAAAATTATTAGCGAGAGATAAAATGTAAATAATCAAGCCAATGTCTCTGAGGAAGTGGAGACGGGAATTCCAAATAGCAACTTTCTTGGCTTCAAAAAGGAACAGATTCATTTAAGGTGTCACTAATCAAAAAGTGTCACATACGTGCTTATTTTATCTTGTTTTATGCTTTATTATTGAGTAATTTAACCCCAGAACCTTAATCATCACTTATTTACAGATGAATGTCCATCTCCTGGTCCCACTTCTGCCCCGAATTCTAGACCTGAATACTGTCATCCTTACATGTATGTCAAATAGGCATCAGTAACCCAAAAAAATTAAACATGAAAAATAAATACTTGTGTCTCCCCGTGCCCTGTCCTTAACTCACAGGCTTTCTACCTTGGTAGTAATAGCATCATGTTTACTACCTATTTTACCTCTTCTCTATCTCTTTCTCTTTCTCCCTCTCATCACCAAATGGATTTACTTCTGCAAGGTTCCTTTTATTTATCCCCTCTTTTTTTAAATTTCAGTATATTATGGAGGTACAAAAGTCTAGGTTACATATATTGATTGCCCTTGCCCTGCCCAAGTCAGAGCTACAAGCACGTCCATCCTCCAGACAGTGTGCACTGCACCCATTAGGTGTGAATAAGCCCATTCCCTCGTCCCCCTTCCCACTTGCCTGACACCTGATGAATGTTACTACTACATGTGCCCATAAGTTCTGATCAGTTAATACCAATTTGATAGCGAGTACATGTGGTGCTCATCCCCTCTTTTCCATTGTCTTTGCTGATGATCTAAATCAGCCACCTCCAGGTCCCTCTCTCATGCTGACCATTGGACATCCTTATAAGTGATCTCCATCCTTCCCATCTCTTTCCCCTTCAAATGAAGATGATTTATTTTCAAAAACCCAGATATGACCATACTTAACCACTCCTTAAAAGCCTTCAATGACAATCTGTCACTAACCACTGTTATATTTGCACCTTCTGTCATTTATTTCCTACAATGTTACACTGCAGCAACACAAAGCAATTCGCATTTCTTCAAACCACATATGCACTTTGGGCCTTGGTGACTCTTTGGTCCTGGTGCTCTTTCCTCTTCATGAGGTGTCTTCTTTACTTTCCTTCTCTGCCTGTTCATGTTACCTACAAGTGTACATCTGTGGTACCTTCTGTGTCCTTCCTGTCAGAAAGAATTCTCTCTCTCCCCCTTGTGCTCTTAAAGCATTTGAAACACCTCTATTAAAGCATTTATCTCAGCCAGACGTGGTGGTGCACGCCTATAGTCCCAGCTATTCAGTAGGCTGAGGCAGGAGGATAGCTTGAGCCCAGGAGTTCATGGTTGCTGTGAGATATCATTGTGCCACTGCACTCCAGCCTGAGCAACAGAGTGAGATCAAATCTCTAAAAAATAAATAAATTGAAAAAAAATTATCTCTTGTGTGGTACTTAATTTTTTGTTTCTCATTCTACCACTAGTCTGCAAGTTCTTAGAAAGCCTATATTTAATCTGTTTTTATATCTTCAGTATATAATACCCCTTTGAACATAGTAGATACTTGATTTTTTCGGAATTGATATCAAATGTGGTCATGTTACCCAAATAAAGTTTGATTTTTGTTTTACATATTTTTCCTTCTCTTTGAAGAAAAATTATCCATTACTTTAGTTTTATTCTCAAAAGGTAATGACATGAAATGAGTAGAAAATCAAACCTGGAAGATACTAGTACTGCTACTGTGTTTACACAGCACATTTTAAGAGCACCGTAGTGCTTAATAATCACCTTAATTATTTATTAAAATTTAACTTTTTCCAGTTAATTAAACTTGCATTTGGTAAAGCTATCCAATTTTGGAAGATAAGCAGTTTTTTATGTGTGTGTATGTTGTTAAAGGCAGGCTGGATACAATTTTTATAGCAGTAGACGTTTTCAAATTTCTCTCCTTACTTACATGACAACATTACTTCTTTAATGTAAGAAGGCTTTCCCAATGAAACAATGAAACTTAATCTACTGTATCTAAATAAGCAAATCTTAAATAATTGAGAGTTGTTATATTTTTCTTTATATATCCACATACTTATGGATTATAAGTACCCTTTTTATTAAAAGAGTCTATAGCATGGTTTTTGGTCTTCCTAAATAACTTATCCTACCATGAGTAATGATTTGGATTTTATGCTAACAAAAAAAAAAATAGAGAGCTCTTATTTCAAACATTCTCATCTCCAAAATGTACGGATTCTGACATGGTATGGTTCTTTTCTAGGAGACATTTGCTTTCCTCTCTGTTTTTGGATGCAGGTGCTATTTTTGAAGTGCACGGGCAGAAGCAGACACATTTTACAGATGTGCAGAGTCTCTGAAACTGCTGATATGTTTCTGGAGGTTCAATCACAAAAATATCACACTCCAATAGGAGTCAGCCTGCTTAACTCATCATTCTACCAGGAGCTGCCTCTGGACATCCACAGTGGAATGGCATCAAAACTTGACTACGACTTCTTTTTTTTTTTAAGGAGAACCATAATTTTTCCCTTTTAAAAAACTTTTTAAATTTACATATACAATATTTTGAACACAGCAAAGAAATACAGAAAATAACAGACTTCCAAAGAGCCACCATCTAGATTTGGCTGGTGCTAATATTTTGTCAGGATTTACCACAGATTTGTTTTTTAAGAAATAAAATTGTATTGCTATATTTTAAGTCTTCTTCTCATCCTTTCTTCCTCTCTTTTATCTAACTAAGTATTAATACACAAAATAATATTATGCCTTATTTGTGGATGCATTCAAATACAACAAAAATTTAAAAAGAGCTTCTTTTAACTAGGGACTCGACAATTACAGAAAAAGAAGAATAGATTAATTCAAAATTGGTGAAATGATAGTCTAGATTCTAGGTCAGGAGTTGGCAAACTTTTTATGTAAAATATGAGATAGCAAATATTTGAGGTCTCTGTTGCAACTACTCAATTCTGCTTTCTTAATATGAAAGCAGCCACAGACAATACATAAATGAATGAGTATAGCCATGTTCCATGTAGTTTTACTTAGAAAAACTCATGGCTGGCTGGATTTAGCCCATGGGCTGTAGTCTGATGATCCTTGAACTAGACAGTTTAGGTTCAAGTATTTAATTTTACTAAAGAGTTACTTGAACTACAGTTATTAATTTATATATAAAATAAGCTATAAATAACATTCACTGTGGTTCTTGTAATTATTTCTCCAAAAGAGATCAAATGGTCCCCAATATCCATTGTCCCCTCTTTTATAGATACAATTTTAAACACATGGTGATCTGGAATACAGACTTTCCCATATTCTTTTGCATATAGGTGTGGCCATGTAGCTAAGTTCTGCCCAATGAGCTGTAAGTATAAGAGTCATGTGGCAGTTTCTGGGAATCTTCCTTTAAAAAAAGCTAGCACATAGGCCGGGCGCGGTGGCTCACGCCTGTAATCCTAGCACTCTGGGAGGCCGAGGCGGGAGGATTGTTTGAACTCAGGAGTTCAAAACCAGCCTGAGCAAGAGCAAGACCCCGTCTCTACTAAAAATAGAAAGAAATTAATTGGACAACTAAAAATATATAGAAAGAATTAGCCGGGCATGGTGGCGCATGCCTGAGTCCCCGCTACTCAGGAGGCTGAGGCAGAAGTATTGCTTGAGCCCAGGAGTTTGAGGTTGCTGTGAGCTAGGCTGACGCCACGGCACTCTAGCCAGGGCAAGAGAGCCAGACTCTGTCTCAAAAAAAAAAAAAAAAAAAGCTAGCACATAGACTTTAATGCTTTTTCTTTTGCTTTCTGCATTCTGCTGCTTGAAATATTGTTTCAGTTACTGGAACTTGATCTTTGCTCATGAGGACATGGTTTTTACCCTAGGAATAGAGGAGCAGTGAGCTGGAAGGTGCCCAGGTCTTGGGGACTCAGTAGAGACAGGACCTATTAGTCATACTATCCCTCAAATGCTTACCTCCATATATACTTTTTGAATAGAGAAATAAACTTTAATATTATTAAACCGTAGTAATTTGGACTTCTGTTATGTGCACTTCAGTAGGCAATAGGCAAAACCTTCAGGTCTACCCACATCAATATTCTCATCTAACCGAGTCTCCTCCCTCCTCATCCAGGTTCTGCATTGCTCACTCCGTTCACCATGGAAACTCCTGGGGGCTTAACCATTATTTACATTAGGAAATTTGTACAAAACATAAAGAAGCATCAATCTGCTGTCTAAAACTGTTCAAAGCACAGACCTAAATGCTATACAGAGACTTTATCCCTTTAATTTTTCTAATTCTGGTTGAAAATTTCAATGTATTTTGTTCTAAATGCTGGTGCCTATTACCCTGGAGAATGGACTCTTTTTAGCTGTACTGCCAAATGTCGCTATACAGGTGTCACTGCAATGGCATTTGCAGTCATTATTTGTGCTGCTATAGTTGTGGCTGAAAAAAACAGACTCCAGACTGGGAAAAATATGAAAAGAGTTACCCTGATGCATAGAAACCAAGTATTCTATGATTTTTTGAATTTCTTATTATATTCACCCTTAGATAAAACATCTTGGGTTTGGAGTAATTTGTTTCACATCTGTTTTTATGTAAAGCATTTTTATTCATCAGATTCCAGATGATGACTGGAAGAGGTAAGTTGTAAAGGGAATTACAGCCTCAATTTAAATGTAATTTAAAATAAGAAAAAGATAAGCAGATACAATTAATATTTCTAACATGAAAAAACTACTGGAGAGAAATGAACCTGAATGTTAATGTTGCTTATCTCTGACTGGTAAAGTTATAGGTGATTTATGTCTTCCTTTTTATTTTATAAATATTCAACAAACATTTATTATTCTTGAAAACAGGAAAAATGTATAACTCAAGTTCCTGAAACACTTGATTAAATAAAGAAACACATATGAGGATGCAAAATATTAGAAAAATCAACATGGCAAAGAAATTAAGAGCAAATAATAGACCAATGGTTCTTATTTACCTGTGTTAAAGGCAGAGCTACCCCAAAGGGAAAATGACTCAATGGTCCATTTTGCTTTGGTTGGTTTTGAAACATCTGTGCAATGACCTTCCAGTCACTTCCTCTCTGAACCTTGAACCTCAGTTTCCTCCTCTGTAAAATTGTACCCATCCCACAGAGCTGCTGAGAATACTGAAAAATGATGTGAAAGCACCTGGATTTCAATTTCTAGCAGATGAATAATCAGCTCATATCATTGTAATAGCAGATATTCATTCAATTCATGAAATACTCTGTGAATGCACACTGTGAGCATCAATGTTGCTTGGGAAACAGAGATGAATGAGAAAGCCACCCTGCACCTAAGGATGTCACAATTGGGTTGGAGTGATAAGACACATACCCACGTGGTTATAACGCAATGATCCTCATAAGAGAAGAACAAAGTACAATGAGATTCAGAGGCAAGTTAAGAAAGCTTTTACAAGACAGAATATTCCAGTAAAGATGTAAAGAAACATTCTGATAAAGGAAGTGAAAATCGCAAATTCCAGAGTTGGCTGTGCCACCAACGACATGATCCAGGGCAGGGTTACAAAACTTCTCTGATTTTCAGATTTATCATTTATCCAAGTAGTAGGATTTTCCCTATGTGTAAGATAACTTCTATTTTTATAAGAAACACAGATATAATACTTTGTGTAAGAACTGATCTAAGTTCTTCATAGCTACAGACGTAGATAAAGATTGTTTATGTGTGCATGAGCTCGCACATACATAGACATAGTATAAAAGCATATATATATATTTGAACCTCATATCAATCATATGATACAAATACAATTATTATCATTCCCATTTCTTAGCTAAGGAATTGAAGTACATAAAAATCAGTTCTCTAAAGTCACATGAGTAGGATTCATACCCAGGAAGTCAGTACCATTTGAATGAAACCTTGAAAGGCTTTTAGGATTTTATAAAAAAATATATATATATATGATATCTCTCTCTCTATATATATATATATAGAGAGAGAGAGAGAGAGAAAGGAGCACAGATGTAGGCATGTAAGAGAGTTTTAAAGGGGCATCACATGATCATGGAAAGAGTAAACTCTAATTACATGAGTTAGAATCCTTATTCATTTTGTGACAGTGATAAAATTACTTAAATATTCTCTAAGCTTTAATCATAGGTAAGGAAAGGATAATAACATGGTCCTTACAGGGTTGAACAGAAAGTCAAATATAATACTGCATGTAAAACGCTAAACACAGTGTCTGGCACACAATGGGTACCTAATAAATTGAAGCTATTCTTACTAATGGGTAAATAGCCTAGTTTGCCAAAACGTAAATCAGGATAAGGTGAGGACAATAATTGTCCACAAATCCCCGCTGGCCAGGAAATTTGGATTTTTTAGAGTCACTGAAAGTTTTCAAAGAGGGAATTTGATATGGCTTGTTTGAATTCCCTGAGTACTCAATTGGGGTGGGGGAGGGAGGATGATGGTACTGTGGGAGGATCATGGGCTAAAATACAAAAACGTACAGAAAATAATTCACATTCACTTACGAAGACACTGTCTCTGACCTCCTAGTTTCTGGGATTGCTGAAATTTCTGAATAGAAAGATATTACTAAATTCTGCAAGTGTCAATTTCTAAAAGGCTTAACTTACATAAAGAAATTTTAAAATAAAAAATAATTAAATTATCTTTATTCATGTATCATCCAAAGGTCAATGTCAAATTTACAACTCATTTTGAGCAAATTAGGATGCATACAGAAAAAAAGAGAGAGAAAATATCAACTAAATAAAAAGAAAAAAGTCTGAATTCAACCTAGTTTGACACTTACAAGTTAAGAATAAATATGGATGCCTGTAATCCTAGCTCTCTGGGAGGCCGAGGCGGGTGGATCGCTCAAGGTCAGGACTTCGAGACCAGCCTGAGCAAGAGCGAGACCCCATCTCTACTAAAAATAGAAAGAAATTATCTGGACAACTAAAAATATATATATAGAAAAGATTAGCTGGGCATGGTGGCACATGCCTGTAGTCCCAGCTACTCGGAGGCTGAGGCAGGAGGATGGCTTGAGCCCAGGAATTTGAGGTTGCTGTGAGCTAGGCTGACGCCACGGCACTCTAGCCAGGGCAACAGAGTCAGACTCTGTTTCAAAAAAAAAAAAAAAAAAAAGCATAAATACGGAATCAGGCAATTTCACCAATAAATAATCAATATTTATCGAATGTGGGCTACGTGCTTTAAGCTTTACTAAGATCTTCAGAAACTTTATTCCATTTAATCCCCACAGCATACCATAGCTAGGTATTATTTTTATCACCACTTTTCTAGATGAGAAAACCGAGGCTCATAGACATTAAGCAATTTGCCAAAGTGCACAGAGATGGCAAATGACTTGAACTAGGATTGAAAACCAACCTTTGCCGCTCTGTTATTTAGCACAAATAGATGACAGCATCATCACCACCACTACTACATCTCTGTCACATCTCGAGAACCACCACCACCATCACAACCTCTAGCACCACCACCATCTCCTTTTGGTTGGCACAATGCAGCCTCCCACACTACTACTACCACCACAACTGTCACCACTACTACCGCCACCATCAAATCACCACAAACATCAACACTGCCACCACCGCCTTCATCCCTATCATTAGCACCATCACTGCTAACATTATGTCCCCTACCACCACCACTATCATCATCCCACCAACAGCAGTATCAGCACAACCACACAACCACCACCACCATCACCACACTAGCAACAACCACCATCAAATCACCACCATTTCTATCGCCACTACTGCCATTGCCACCCCTACAGCCATCTCCACTGCCACGTCACCACCACTAACACCACTACTAACACGACAACCACCAAGACCACCAACAACACCCCCTGCTGCCTCTCAGGCAGATTAGTTTCTTTAACACCAAATCTCCTTCCAGAAAATATAAATAATGTCCACAAAATAAAATCCTCCACAAATACACTTCTTTCCCAACTTCCCCCAACATGAGGGGCATGTCCCCCTCAACAATCTCCCTTCCCAGGGCATTTGTCCTCAATATTTCCACTACAGATAGTTAATAAGATATTTTCGAGATCAAAAAAACCAGAATTAGTCCCATTTCCGTGGTCCTGCAGTAATGTATTTTATAGAATAAAGCATATTTTCAAATTTCAAAAGAATAAAGTTTAGAAGATGATATGCATATTTGAGGAGAATGATTCTTAAGCTTTGCTACTTAAAAGATGATCCATAAACCAGCATCACCAGCACAAGAACTTGTTAGAAATGCAGGATCTCAGACCCCACTCCTGAGATAAATCAGAATCTGTATTTTAACAAGATCTCTAGGTCATCTGTGGCACAATAAAATTTGAGAAGCACTGCTCTAAATCCCCTAACCAAATCTATTATTCTGTATATAATAGTGGGTCATTTTGGTTTGCCCATTTTTATGAAGACCTCAGCTCAGACTCCTAAGAAACATGAAAACATTCCATTTTAAATAATATTTTAGTATAGAGAGGCTTTCCAAAAGCTGGGAATCTAGCTGGCTCATCACTGAGTGATGAAAATAAAAACAGATATTCTTTAGAAAAGGGAAGGCAGGCTACATCAAGTAGGAAGAGAAATTTTGAGTATATAGGAAAAGAGTATCAGAAAAGGGTTAAACAATGAGGTAATATAAAGAGATATTTGAAAGAAACAATGACAGAGAGAAAATATTTCTTTAAATAGAACAGGAATAAAGAGGACATGGGAAAATGCTGCCCCCCTTTGAAGTAGAGAAGAGAAAGCTGGTAAAAGCTGACGCTAAAGAGACAGAGGCAGTTAATGAGGTTCTGAAGACATGATTTTCATTCCCTACCCCCCAATATTTAATCTGTAATCAATTTAATATTCTGTGATCAATTTTTAAGAACCACAATCTCAGTGACTAGGGTAGTTTAAGAATCACCCCAGGGATGAAATACCTGATCTCTCCTGGTCCTTTCCTCCGCTCCAATCCTTCCCTTGCTTCTGGTCATTTATTTCTCTTTATACTGAAAGATTCCTCTCTCTTTTCAGTTTCTACCTTTGAAACCTTTGTGCACCCTCGTCATCTGAGTAACATATATAATTAAAATCAATTTCTGAAGTATTTATACTTGATGCCTATCATGAGCCTATTCTTCTGTCATTTAGAATCATAAGATTTTAGAAAATTAGGGAAGCCTGCATGGCGTAAAGCGCCTCTTCTGCTCCTGCACCCCTTATAAACTTAATATTTCTACTTGCTCGCTCTTTTCCTCCCACCAGCCAGGATTGGTGTTGATGGAGCAGCAAATTGCAAATTCTACAACAACAATTTCTTACATTTTAGGCCTCCATTCTAGCAATTGCATTAATTGTTACTCTCCTTGTTTTTATTTTGCCTTAAAAATATCTTTTCTCAGTGTTCTGTACTGATTTCATTTTATTTTCCACCCTTTAAATGCCCTGGCCACGCAAATTATCACTGAAATAACATTTTTGTTTAAATGATGGAGTAGAAAGAATCTGTGATAAGCACTTAAATACAATATCCCCCCCCAAAAAAAGTTGGGTGGACAGAATATTCTACTGTTACACAATTTCATTCACATTTATTTACCATGTAATTTCAAATGTCACCTCTTATTTTATACTAAAAAGGGAAAATTCTATTCCTGGGACATGTACGGCTCTGTGTTTCTAATACATACCTATTCATACCAGAAACTGTTAGTGCCAGTGCATTAGATTTCAGAGAGATGATAACTAATAAAAACAAATCTCTTCCTGGGCAGAATTAATCCCCTCTCTTGTGAACTCGAGGGCACTGAAAATACTTCTGCTGTAGATGTTTGAGTTACTATTATTAGTTGTTTAAATGGCTCGCTTTGTCCTTTAGCCTATACTCTGCTGTAAAGGCAAAACTCTCTGTTACTCATATGGCTAGATGTTTGTTTGGTTTGTGATTGGTCCAATCAGAAACTATTTGTTGGAAAGATTTTTATTTGGTTGGCATTTAAGAATACGTGAATGTGTACAGAATTGCCTAATAAAATAATCTTATACTTCACTATTTTTTATCTTTAAATGGACTTATATCTGTGCTGAGTAATTACTGAACAAAGGTTATTTGAATATATATTAGTATATATTTTAGATTACATATAGATATATTTAGATTACATATAGATATATTGCCTGTGTTAGAATCTTGACTTCTTTGCCAAATCTTTTAACCCATTAAGCATCAGTCTTTGCATCTGTACAATGGGGTTAATAATTGTGCTTACCTCATAGAGTCAAAATGAGATAATAAACACCTAGCACATAATAGGTGTTCAATAAGCCAAAATTAATAAAACTATTGATTTTTAATCAGAAAACTAAGGATTACAGATATTAAAGACAAGTTATGTTTTGCTTTAGTTCTGGGGGAAGTTATGTATTCCCCTGCATTTTAGCACTGTGCCAACATATCCTGAGACAATCTGAGCCAAAAGGTTAGTGGTATGTGAGAGTTCTCTCCTAATTTAACTTCATATGAAACAGCCCCAGAAGTACATAAAATCACTGTTAACTTTCCCACACCTCCATTTCCCAGATTGCTGAGCACAGACTAAACATGACTAAATTATAGAGAGCCTTTTGCAAAGATGCACACACACACACACAATCACAAAAAGAGTAGATTCCTGACCCAAATGGTAGTTATTTTTATTTAATGAGGGTGAAGCAGCACTGTATGAAAATTTTACTAGGGAGCTCAGAATGGCTGGCTCCTTCTCATCCATATCTCAGCTCAAGGAAAGCCTTCCCTGACCTCCCTGGGGCAGCACTATCCAATGCCTGCCTCTCAGTCTTCTGCTGATGATCTTTGTAACAGTGTCAGTATTTGAAATTAACAATTTATTTTTGCTTTGTTCCTTATCTATCTCCCTTCTCCCACTAGAATGTAATCTTTTTGTACTTAATTTTCCATTATTTATTGAATGAATTAATGAATGAATATATGCATATATTTGCTTCTGCAGTTTTTCTCTTGGCTCCTAGGTTTCCTTCCAGAATGTCTTTAAAAGATAGGAAATATCTGGATATTTACCAGCTTCATCAAAGATGGAGCAATTAGTTTCCACTGTTACTTAATGGTGTATGCCTCCCCTCCTACTCTGGGTTATTTATTCATTAAGTTAACAGTTAACCCAAGTAAAGTTTATGTAAGTACAATCTGGAAAGACACTTCCTAGTTCAAGGAGAATTATTTGTTTTTTCCCTGCCAGGAGACACATTCTCTAGAGAAACACAGTGTGTTACACCCCTTGAAAGATGAAGAGAGAAGAGAGACTTACAAGTGCACCAGCTCCTATTTCTGAAAAAGAGGCGGAAAATCGAAGCAGGAAACTTCCTTGAAAAGAACATGATCTATCTAATCAAAGTTCAAACTGTTTCAGAAGGAAAACATTTATTTTTCACCAAGGTGAATTATGATTCTCCCTGTCATGGTATGGTTTGTAAATCTATGAAGGGTAATTATATAAAGAATATTCACCAGCTGTTGTGTATTTGGAAGAAAACTACAAAAGGAAGAAACAAATATTCTTTCAAATAGATTGCGGGCTTAGTGAGGGTAGAGGCTGCATATTATATTTTCTGGGTCCTCCATGGGTGGCTGACCAGTGTGTTGTGACATTAGGTAGTATTAAGTATGCACTGAATTGCCAACTCATTCATAAGAATGAGGAATTGAGCTGTATTTCAGTGTAAAGAAAACTTTGCTGATTGGGAGTTATTGAAGCTAGGAGTTGGGTTTGTGAGAAAGGCTAGAACTTTTTTCTCTAAATTTCTGTTAAAAGGAGGACAAACTCTCATCTATTTAATCTGATAAAGAATGTTTTTCCAAGTAAAACTGAACAATTTTTTCAGTTTCTACAAAGTATGACCTTCCCTTACATTATCATATTTAACAAAAACAGGTTTCAGTAGAATTAGTTTTTTAAAAAGGGAATCTTCCCTCCACTCACTACTCTTCAAAAAACTTGGTGATGTTTATGAAAAAGCCACTGAATTCTAGGACCGTACATGTCAAGAAAGTGCTATGGTCCAAACCCTGGTTTTGCATGTGAGTAAACTTTGTTCTGGAGAGACAGATGAGAGGTCACATGACCTTTGGACAGTTAGCAGCAGAGCTTCACATCCTCAGCCACAAGGATGGTTTCAGGATGCAAGTGGAGTTTGCATTGAAAGGTTTATCTGCAGAATTCAAACATGGAAGATCTACTACAAAATACTTCTCTCTAAATTAGTAGCTGCCCAAAGGGGAAATTTTCTAAAGAGGAAGACGGACAGAAGAAAGAAAGGAGCAAAGATTCATAAAGGCAGAGAGTTTTATCATAAGTAATCAGTAAAAAATACCAGAAATGTGTGATTACCACATTTTAAGATGCTTATTTTCCTTAATACCTCTTTGATGAACTGATTTCATTGGAAGGCTTATTTAAAAATATAAGGTATTCTATTTGAAGAGTGGCTTACTCTGACCAAGTATCTTAAAATACTTTTGATTGTGATCCACAGAAAGAAATGTATTTTACTCTGCAACACACACACATATATAAAAACGAAACACAAGTTTCAAGAGACCATGTTCATGTTTGTCAGATGCGAATAACTACTTGCTATGCTATTCTACTTCATTTTGAAAGTGTTGCTTATGTCCACTGAACTGATTCCAGGACCCAGTAATGGGCCTCACGACATTTCCAAAACAATGCCAATTTCTCTGGTCAGACCATCCCCGTGTTAACATCTACCCTCCAAAGACCTACCACACTGGGTCCAGGAAGAAAATATTTTGACAGTATTAAAAGAGGAATAGAGTTAAAGTTCTGTGAAATCTAAGTGCTTCCAACAGGTGCACAACACCTTTGGTGTTCAATAAATGTCTAATAAGGACAAAGTCAATTTAATCCTCTTGAGGGACAAGAGAGCCTCTTCCCTGATCCCACTCTGCTATGTCACCTCCCCTGAAATGTGCCTACAGAGAACTCCTCCTCATTCCCGGCAAAGTTGTCTCTGACACAATTAACACTTTAATCAGTCTGAGTTGTTTATGCTTACACTACACACAGTTTAAGGCTTTATAAGTGTAAGGCTTTATAATACATCTATACTGTTTTTGTCTCTAATTTTTAGACTTCGTTTAAGTTATGGTTAAGGGCTGTGTCTCACATATCTTCTGTAGCTTTACAGAACCAAGCCCATTCTGCTCTCAGAATGCTGGTTGTGAATACCAGTTAGGTAGGATGCCCCACGATTAACGTCCAGCAGAAAAATCTCCCTGTGCTTGCTCTATCACACAATGCTCAAGGCAGCAGCACCCTTTACTGTCCCGGATTCATTGTCATTTCAGTGATTTGGGCTACAACAAAGGGAAATTCTCAATGTTTGGTCCCTAGCAGTTGACCATAGGAGACCCTCAAATAACTTTAATAATTTTCTGCTTTTGCACCAAAAGAAGGTAATTAATGTTCCGAAAGAGAATTTTTAAAAAGGGCATGATCAGGTGTTGGCTGGTCAGCAGCAGCTGGAAAGGAGAGAGCCATTGAACCCAGGACAGACATCAAAACACATAGTGAAGATTTTGATCTAAACCTTCATTCAGAGGGTTCTTGCACAGGTTTTGTTTATGTTACTGCGTGTGTGTGTGTGTGTGTGTGTGTGTGTGTGTGTGTGTGTTCCTTAGCAAGCCCCTTTCTCTCCCAATTGCCCAGCCTCCTTTCCTGGTCACATATCTTACTGCTAACAACATCATTCCCACTTAGGTCCCGGGAATGAAGGGACTGTAGAATCTTCCCCTGCAGTGGGGCGGTGCCTTAGGGTTTGAATGCATAGTGAGTCACACACAGCCCTCTGGGTCACCAGACTGGAGGTGGCAGGGAAGGGGCAGAAACCTATAGAGGAGGGAGCCTGGAAGGACAAAATCCTTGCAATGTTTGGTAGCAGAGCTGATCTACCCCAGCACTCTGTCCTCCCTTGGCTCTCTTGAAATCCCCCATCCACACAAATTAGGTCCCTGTAGTCCCCTCTAGGGTGGGGAGTGAGGGCTCAAAATAAAACAGAGATACACACAGCTTTTTTCTAGAGTCACTGACCTTTCCAGAGAAGGGCCCCAAAGGTGGCCGGGTGAGGGCTGCAGCCCCATTCACAGGACACCTCTATCTCTGTCTCCTGGCGCTGCCCTGTGTGCTTAAGAAAACCTAGGACTGCCAGGGAAAGTGTGCTGCGTTGTCAGCTGGCTTTCTTCCCGTCCTATTACATTGTTGTTATTATTTCTTTTGCCAAGAAGACAGTGTTTAGTAACCTCGACGGTGCGCAGCCACCTTGCGGTCCCGGTCCGGGACGCACCAGATGCTGCTTTCTTAGCCCCACACCCCTTGAACAGAGTTAGAAAAAAAGTGTCGGCTGCTGCCTCGATGCGCCCAGCTGGGGGCCAAAGGAGGTTGAGGGCGACCTGTCCTTGGAACGAACTCCTCTGTCTCCCAGGGTGCGCTGGCCAGCCCTTGCTGCGACCTGCCTGGAATCGGATTGTCCCGGGCTCCTGCTGGCATCCAGGGCTCTAGGGGGAAAGAGGAGGAGTCTCTGGTGTCTGGCACCCCAGACCCCTGTCTTCTCCCGCCGTGCTGTTTTCATTCACCCTAGAACAGTGTGCCCCAGCAGCCCCCTACGTGGAGGGCACTCTTTCCCCAAATCCATTCTGTGCCTCCAGCCTCCAGCCGCCCAACTCCGGACGCTGTCCCAGAGCTCGCTGGACAAGCTCACGGTCTCTCTTCTCACCTCCTGTCTTCCAGCTCCCTTTTCTGCCTCCTCTCAGCACCCCAGCTCAAAGCCAGCCCATTTCCTAAGCCCCCCACCCCACTTTCACTGCCTCACCCACTACCGACCCTCCCTCTACAGATTCCCTGGTGCTATCCCCTCCGAGTAGTAGCTAGAGGCGCCACTGTCTCTGGGGCAGGGTTCTTTTGGAAACTCACCTCCCTCCGGAATTTGCATCCTCCGGGGAGGGGACAGGGCTCCCAGAAAGCTGTCTCCAGGGACAGGTTACGAATCCCCCAGCCCAGTCTGTCGCCTCTCCCCCGCCCCCCTGTCCCTACTCAAGGTCTAACTCGGGTCCCTCGCCTGCTTCCAGTGTTTACGCGGCGCTTCAGTCTCCGGGACTCGCAGGGCGAGCCCCAGCCCCGACTGGCGCGAGGCAGCAGCCGCGAGCGCAGCCCCACTGGCGGGCCGGGGCGAGGGGGGCTGCGCGGAGGCGCACGGAGCTCGCCAGCCCGCCCCTCCCTCTCCGGGGACTGGAGAGGGCTGGCGGGGGCGGCAGGGGCCGGGAGGGGGGATTGGCTCTCATCAATTCCGCTGCCACCTCCTCTGTGCCTGTGGGGAGGCAGGCGGGGGTGGGGCGAGGACTGAGACTCTTAAGTAGGGAGAAGTTTGCGCACAGCTTCACAGCCCGGCGAGCGAAGGCAGGCGCCGGCAAGGTGAGCCTCCCGGACTTTGGGGAGGTAGAAAGCCAGCCTGGGGAAAGAGCAGTCGCCTTTTTGCCTTTAGTACACCCTGGGGCTGGGTCTAAACCATCACTTAAGTCTGAATTGAAGTGTGAGGAAATCAGGAAGGGGGTCAGGAGAGGGAGGGCTCAAGACTAACCAGTTTGTTCTCACGTCAAACTAGGAAAGCCGGCCCCCCAGACTGGGTGGGCTGCGCCGCGCGGCTCGCGGACCTTCCTGGGCTGGAGAGGTGCGCACGTCCGTACCTCACCCTGAGGCTGACGTCTCCTGCCCGGGAGATGGGCGCTGCGCCTTGAGTTCCTGAGTCCCTGGAGCCACCTGCGAACGCCCTTCGCTCCTCCTGAGCTGTGCCCAGCCACCCAGTGAGAGAATTCCGGGTAAGGAGAGTCTGGCAATGAGCCGGACTTAAAGATTTGGGGTGACCGGGGATGGTTAACAGTGCAGGTGTGAGAGGTACCTTGCTTTTTGATTACAAAACTGTGGTTTTTGATTGTGGTGTTTGGGGTTCTTATGTAGGGTCGGTTTAGTGTCAGTCGCCTCACTTTACCTTTGATTAAAAAACAAATAGGTGTTCTGGTTTTGTGTTGAAGAATCCTCCAATTTCTTGCTTTATCTTTACTATGTTGTTAATACCAATTTTCCCTCAAAAGTTTAATTTTCCAACTTATTGGGTACGAAAATTATGGGGCTTAAAGTTGTGGATTTTTTTCAAAAGATGCTTATTAACTAACAAAGAGATAATATCGGCATCTATAAGATGTATCTTGGTTATTCCGGATATTGGAAATGAGCACAGTAGTGAATGGAGTTGCTTGTTAAGTCATGTTTTACAGAGAATTATCTTCCAACAATCATTTATGCATAGCAGCCATTCTTCACACCTATTAGGAAAAATATGTTGTGTGCATAGTTTCCAAAAGAGAACTCTTTTTCATGATGCTCTTCCCAAGCCTGGGTGAAAGACATCAAGAAAAGATCTAACAAATTGATTCCTCTTCCCCAATCATTCATTTTTCTTGAGGTACAGAAAAATCCAATCAAAGTCAAAACCCGACAATTCAATTAGATTATTAATCTACCTAGGAAAAGTTTTATGTGAAAGCTTTAACCTAATATTATGTGATAGATGCAAGACTAGAAGGTACGGTTCCATTGGGGTCTTTAGGACACCCTGACCATTTCCCGGCTGTGGTTGACCTGAACCAAGTCATCTATTCAAGACTATTTATTGAAATTATAAGGTGATTGAAAATGTAATGTTCAAAATAAGCAAAGTTTGACCATATAGTTCCTGAAACTAATCTTTAAGTAGCAGAGTGTCCCAGTTTGAGTGTTTTAAATGATAATAGAAAACAAATATTTTATACATTGGGGCTAGTTGGCTTACCATTAAGGACAAAATAGGAATGCTTTTAGTGTCGTGACATTTATAAAGCATGATGTGTAATAGCATGTTGCTAGCCTACTGTAAGTTCAGTAGTTAAAGAACTCGGCTTTAAAAAGTTAAGAATTCTGGTCCGGTTTTATACACTGGTATTATGAAAGGAACTAAAAGGATTAGATTTGCAAAACCCTTAGAGTTTAAGTCTATATTATCAGTGGACACTCATTTCTACTCAGTATTTTTGACATGGCTCAGAATGTCCATCAGCCGGGATTTGTTTTGGTTCAATGCCTCTAACCTACAGTTAATTTTAGGAACTATAGCCACAAGAATAATGTTCAGTCCTATTTTAAATGTTCTAAGATTATTTATTGACCACATCAACACGCTGAGTATAATAAGCATGAAATCTTCATTATACCTGATTCACAAGAGCACATAACTAATGTTGCAGTTGTATTGTTTTGTGATGCTCAAAGTTGAAAAAAATTAGCTGATATAAATATGGCTTCTGTTTTCCATTCTCTTGTGTTCTTGGAATTCTAGAAAATGAATGATGGTGGATGGAGAAAGATAGTATTTGTTTTAATCAGTTGCAGAAAGGGAGCTAAATATTAGTGTATTTGTGCTACGGCAACTCTGTTCTTGGTGATGCTCTCAGACTCTTTTAATGTTAACATGAATGAAAATATTATCTACTGTTGGTTTTTATTAGAGTAAAATTGATATGGAAATAAGAGACTGGTTATGTTTTCAATAATAGCCTAAACCAGAGTTCTCGGGCTGCAAATTAGAAGCAATGGGAGAACTTTCAAAAAAATATGGGTGCCCGACCCTACCTCAAACCAGTTAAATCAGAATATCTGAGTAAAGGGTATGCAATTTGATATATTTCTTAGGGGATTGTGATATGCATCCTGGGTTGAGAACCACTGACCGAGATGATTTCCATCATATCTGGTAGAGCCCCTTAATTTTGGAGGGTCTCGGTGCAAATAAATTCTATTTGTTGTATTGCCAGTCTAATCTATTTTCTTTTTAAGAAAAAAAAAGATATGTATATATATATTAACTTGATTGCCCAATTAGAAGAAAGAGATTTTACTCTTTGATGTTAAATGTTTAAATCATAATAGCTTCCAGGAAAAAAATATCTTTTTCCAAAAAACAATTTCAAAAATTAAGTCTGAAGCTCATCTGTCCAGAAAATCCTTTAGTAAAGGAACTCTGTCTTTAAGAGATGTTGAAAATAATGCTACCCCCATAATATTCTGAAATTTCAAAAAAAAAGAAAATAAATAAATGAATTGGAGAAAAACATAGAATTTCATCTCCTTTTGCTTAAGATCTGTATGATATGTAATGTGCAAATGTATACCCTTTTGAAAGGAGAGAAGGAGGAAAATAGTATCATTCTCCTTGGCACACCACCTACCATATCCTGGGTGCCAACTATATTCTAGTATTTTCACAAAAATTATTTTTTTTAAAACTCACAATAGAGTTGTGAAGTACAGGCTATTATTCTGATTTTATATATGAGGAAATTGAGGACCACTAGGTTAATGAATTTATGCAAAGCCACAAACCAAGTAAATAAAAAATGTATTTGAACCCAAGTCTTCTTATTCTAAGTTCAATGATGTAATAAAATATGTTTATATGCGTAATTGTATTTTTTAAAATATAAAGGCAGCATTTATTTCAAAGCAGCATAGGCTAAGAGTACAGATTCTGGCACGGCTTTGCTTGGGTTTGACTCCAGGCTCCATTGCTTTCCAGCTGTGTGATTCATGCAAGTAATGTAACCTCTCCATGCCTTAATTTCCTTTGTAAAGTGAGAGTTTTCTAAAAATTAGTATTAAATGAGTTAATATTTGTAAAGCAATTGAGTAGGTGCCTGTGACATAGTAAGTTCTATGTAAGTGTTATATCTTTTAAATGTCATGTATTTTTGAAAAAAACATTTTGAGTGTTTATTATATATGCCACGCATTTCACTAAGGCTGAAGATAAATAGACAAATATGTCATATCCTTGTCCTCAAGGATTTTGTGTCTAGTATAGGATGACCAATACATAAGTAATTATTCCATTCAGGTATGGGTTTTCTTCTATTTTAATTATAATTAAAAGCATAATTTGTGTGACAACTATGTGCTTTTCAATGATAATATGATCATCCAGAGCTCCATATAATGAATGTTATAAAACCAAGTGATAATATTTTGTGCTGTTGCAATGATATTAACTTGTTTTCAATTCTACTATTAAAACACAGAAAATCATATTAACATATGTTTCCGGCTTCACTTTACGAGTTTAGAAAACCGGTAATATGGAGAGGATTCAGGTCTTTAAGTTTTTATTTTAAAAGTGAATTACGGGGATAGAACATTGGGGAATAATCAGTAGAAAATGTCATTGGAATCTGTTCCTCAATACTTCTTGAATTGGTTTTTCAAAAAGAATGTTGTCTGATTGGAATATAGTTTTGTTTTTGTTTTTGTTTTTAAAGAAAGACGGCTTTGGGGGGAGGAAGAGTGGATCAAGAAGTACAGGAAAATGTTCCTAATACAGGGCTAGTTAGGCAAGACATACCTCAACAGAGCCGGCTGTACTTCCCCTAGACTCTGCCGGCTGCTCTGGGCAGCTGCCCCTACCTCCAGGATACCTGAAGATACCTGAGGTACGAGATTCTGTTTTTGTTTAAATGAAAGTCTCACTTTATTAAAAATAGCATATAAATTGGAATTCTTTGTACAAGAATAACACAAATACTCTAAACCTAAGGAGTCATTTCTCAAGGAAATACAGTGCCAGTTCCGTGAAATATTTTGTTTCTGTAATCAATATCTAACCATCCATCCCAGTTCACTACAATTTCTGTTTGCAAATGTATGTCTTTCTTCCCTCTTACCAAGTCTCAAGTCCACTTTCAAATTTTCCAACGGATGCTATATTTTTCCTCCTCGAAGTTTCACTGCCACCCCTCTAGTTTAAGCTTTTAATAGAATTAATAAAATATTTATTCACCCGATATTCAAACACATTCAGTCTCTCTGTGCTGAATTCAGTGTTGTGCAACCTATGGGAAAACTTGTTTTCCAAACTCTGATTTTCTCACCCTCTATTCATAATTAGTCAGTGATTACCCAAGGACTGCAAGCCCCTTCTTCAGCTTGATATTTAAGATATTTCATGATATAATCCCATTTTATCTTTCCTATCCGAGTCAGGTAGAAAACCTCAAAAGTTCTCTAATCCAGTTCTGAAGCTGTAGTTACACAAGAAAAATTGACTTCAGATTTGTAGTCCATCCTTCACTTTCAGCCTTGTGCCCTTGCCTATCAACCTCAGTGTATATTCTACTGCCTCAAAATTGGGGGTGGGGGTGGTGGGGGTGATGTGTGAAGCCCTTCACATCAGTGGTTCTGTTGCAGAACTACCCTTTGGTTTTCATTTCTCCCCGCAGCCGTTAAGTCTCAGTACCTGCTCTTTATTTGTCCAATGGTTCAGAAATTCAGCATTTCAAATCATACCTTCCTCCCTCCTTAAAATGTATTAATGATTCTCCCAAAACACATCCAACAAATTTCCATCCTATAGCTTTGCTCATATTTTAAAACTCAATAAATATTTACTAAATGCCTATTATGTCCTAGTAGGGGGATATTGTGACAAATCACAGTTCCTGGCTTCATGGGGACTAGAAGAGACAGACAAACCAACAGACAATTACACAACCATCTGGTACGCACTTCAGTAGAGAAATGCCATGCGTGCTCTGGAAACACGGAGGAACAGCACCTAACGCGGCATTAGGAAGGCTGTCTAGGGAGGTGGCCCTAAAGGGGACATGATTCAGCTTTGAAATGACAAGACAGATGAGACAAATAAAGAAGGGAAGAGATAAAGTCTGTTACAGGCAGGACACCAGATTGTAAAATGTCCTGGTGACTTGAAACAACCTGGTGATTTGGGGAAACCCACGGGTATTTTGGTTGCCCCAGTCAAAGAGCATGTATAAAGAGACCTGCCGGCCTGCCATGCTGAAGGGTTTGCATTTTATCATGAAGACAGCGGGGGTCCTTGAAGGAGTTACCATAGGTGACTGAAATAATCAGATTTCCCATTCTGGTGGGTCATTCTGGTGGAAAAATAGGAGGCATGTTAGATTTAAAAAGGGATGGATATGAATTAACTGGAAGCCCAGCCCGAAGCTTCCCTGCAGTAACAGAGAGAAGAAACAGTCAAAGCCACCTTGTTAGAGATGAAAAGGAAATAAATCAGGGGATTATTTTAAAGGTAGATTTTGTAGGATTTGGTGAATGATAGAAATTGGAGGTGGGATGAATGAAAGAAATTGTATGATGAATTCCAGATTTCTTTCACAGATAATAGGGGAGATGTGATACCATTCACCAAATTTTGACAAAGAATATTTTGGAGATGGAAGATAAACTGTTGAATTTGGGGGAAAAATGATATATTTGGCTTATTCACATGGTGATGTACAGTAAAAGTAGATACAGAAATTTGTGACGCAAGAGAGAATTCGGTACTAAAGATATGAATTTGAGAGATGTAAGTATATCTATTTCAACTGATGCCATAGGAATGGAGTATATTACCTATGGAAAAGTTTTTTAAAAAGAAAGAAGAAAGAAAGAAAAAGAAAGGGAAAAAATTAAAGGCAGAAAATTTAAAAGAAAAGAAAAACATCTTAGACAGAACCTGGGGAACCCCAATTTTTTAAGGGACAAATGGAAAGCAAGCCTGCAAAAAAGACAGAGATAAAAGTCTAGATGGCAGAAAAAAACACAAGAGAAAGTAGACTAATGGAAGCCAGGGAGGAGAAAGTGCGCACCCATCCAGGTTGTAACCAGTAGATCAAGTGGGATAAGGATTCAGAGCTTGAAATTGGAGTTAATAAAGAGCAATTTCAGTAGTGAGTTGGGTGTGCATTGAGGAATAAATGGGAAACAAGGAAATGCAGACACTGTACATAATAATTTCAATCAGCTTGAGATACACCCCTTAGTTTATTCCCCCTTTTTGAAATCTTACAGTCTCCTAAAGTTGAATTTACATGCTGAAACCTTCTTTTAGCCTTTTCTAGGCAGCTGACAACCCCTTAAGCAAGATGTCATATTACATCCTGATATCTCTTTCCTTAGGATTTCAAGAGGTCCCGTGCATGTGATTGATCTGTGTGTTTGTATGCGCATGTATATGTACATGTTTATGAATATATATGTATATATTATATATGTAAAGTATTCTTCCCTTTTGTCATTAATTCATTGAAATAAACTTTCCTGATCTCTTTATTGAAATAGTGTATTGGGAAAAATGTGTTGGAAACCCCTGCTCTCAAGGATAATGATCTAGTAATTATAGTATTTTGACAAATCACATTTCCCAGAATGTTGGTGTACTCAAAAGTTGCACAAATAAATTTGTCGGACCAAATACGTCAATTTTCAAATCACAAATTTTATCATTTTATACCTGGCTTACGATGTTTTATTTTCCCTTTTGTGCTGTGGATATTTGTTAATTTTTTTTGTTTCCCTACTAGATTACAAAGGACAGAGTTATTGTTTATCTCTTCTTCCCAGCACATTCAGGAGAACTTCTTTTAGCAAAATAAATAAATTAAAACTTAACTAAATGTGGCCATAAATATCATGCTTTTTTTTTTCCTAAAATGATTTTTGCCACATTGAGGCTTAAATTTTTCTTCTTTTAAGGTATCAACTAGCTGTTGCCCCAAAGCTTACAGGTATATCTCTCTAATACTTTCTTTGTATCAATAATTCATTCATATTCTTTCACCCATTCTCCTATTTCGAGCTTGAGTAGCTATTCACCTCAGGAGCCAACCCTGTTTTCTTTCGTGAGTATTTAAAACATATCACCAGTATTCAGAATAGAGCATTCAGTTTAAGCATGCAGAACTGTTTCCCAATGGCCCCTTTGCCCTTCTTAATTGCAAAGTGCATACCTCTAGGTCTCCTCTGCCTCTTGCAGTAGGCTGAATCTACTTAGGTGATATTTATACCTCTGTAGGCAGGAAAAAAATAGGGCTTTCCATCTCATTTTCCCATTATGGACCCGAGACTGGAAGCAAAATTTAAGTAATTGATCTTCCACAAGTTAATATCCCCTAGACTTTTGGGGGCATAACTAAAAATAGTATCAAAACCAGCTAGTGTTTATTGAGCCCCTACTGTGTGCTAGATACAATGGTAATCAGTCCCTTCTCATGACAATCTTATGGGGTGTTATCAAGCCCATTCCATAGGGGAGGAAACAGGCTCAGAGAGCTTACCTGGACTCAGCAAGGTTCACGCATCTCTGAGTGTCAGAGCTAGAAATCAAATATAAGTTTGCCTAAAACCAAAAGACTATGCTCACTCTGCTACTGTAATCAAAGGCCATTTGGGTGGTGACTTAAGAGATTGTTTTTATTATAATTGGAATATTAATTGTCTTGGGTGATCAGAGCTTTTAAATAACAGATGAAATTAGAAGCTCCTCCCCACAGACATTTCAACCAGTCTTTCTAAAGGCTTTAAACTCAGCTCTCCAACCCAATTGGGCTGCAGGAGCTGGGACTATACCTGTAACCAAATTTCAGCCTTTTGGAATAGTCTGGAATAGGCCAGGCTCACATTCCATATTAAGTGGACATACCAGATAGCTGAGTATGTAAGCAGGACATTCCTGCACAGCAAAAAAAAAAAAAAAAAAAGAAGTGAAATGTGATATAATTCTTCTAGGATGTTAGGGGTTTTTATTGTCTGACCCAAATCTATGTCTATTCAATAGATGTCAAATGAATTTATTAATTGTGAATGGATTTGAATTTGGTGTCTGCTAAATATGAGAGCTGCATTTATCACATAATAGGAAACAAATCTCTTTGATAATAATAATTTTTAAAGAAAAGCTTTGCTGTTTGAGGAAATTTCCTTTTTGGTAGGGTGTACATAAAATCAGCTCAGGCAACAAGGGGAACAGGAAAGGCAAATTATACTGCTACCAAATTTGAATTTTAAATTGACTTGACTCGTACATTAATTAACCCAATTCTTTGTGTAATTATTTGTTTCTGACCTTAAGTCTGACAATTTTTGCAAGTATAGGGATGTATTGTAGAAAACGTCAGCATTTATAGACACTGGAATGGAATCTCTTTAGCCCAAGATTCAAAGAAGTTCGTGGCACAGAGCACACAATATGCAAATTGCTTTAGCACCTTCTTCCCTGGGCCTACCACATGACTAAAATGTCAGGACAATATTACAACACTTTTTCATTACTAACAGCACATAGACTGCAAAGATGGCATTAAGGCAAAACCCCAGCAAAGTGGTCAACAATCTTTGCTTGAGGGCCAATTTAGAAAAAATAAGAATTCCCTGGGTTGCTTCTTTTCTCATTCACAATGAAAATAATTTTATTGCATTCCATGAGGAGAATATATATTCTTGCAAATTGTATATATTATTTTAGTGAATAGAAGGTCAATGAGAAACTTGGCATTTCTTCTTAGCCACTAAAATATTAATATCTGGGCATATTTGAAGAGTAGCAACTTGGAGTCAACAAATATCAAAACTGGCAGTTATGGTCTCATTGAGCTGCATTTTAATTTGTTAAAGAGGCATTTCTAGCATTTGAAGTGATGCCATGTATTTTCTTGGTATCTTATACTCTTATTGTTGATCAGGAGCTCAATGCTAGCATTACAGAGGAGACCATGGCAGAGATGACATACTTTCCAACCAGTAGATGCTAATTCTGCCATGAGAACTCCAGCCTTCTGACTCCACATCTAGTGCTCTCCCTGAGGAACCTGCAAAGTGGCAGGGAGCCACAAACATTTGCAGAAAAATATGTGCATCACTGTACTTACAGATAACCTCAAAGAGAGTTACACACATGAAGAGTGGCCCTGGACAACACTGTATGAAAGGTAGAGCCTGTTTTTGGTGTAACCTCCCTTCTCTTAGTTTGTCCAGTACCTACCACTCGTATAGTATTCCCATTTATTTTGGAAGTCTGTTTTCCTAAGGAAAAGCCTCATTACTTGACCCTTTCCTCAATATGCTCCTCAACCCATTCTCCACACCCTGTAATCAATTATTTTTCTTTTACCCTATTCCTATAAACCCTGCTTTCCGCAGATAACGTTGTAATCGAATAGACACTGACTCCCTTCAGGAAAAAATAGTTTGCATTATCAATGATAATGATGTGTTCTTTAATCAAATGAGTTTGGGTCTATTTCCAAACTTGAAGCTTTATACTATACTTACACATATTAAAAACTTAATATCCATAGCCTCTAAGGTAGCCAGACCACTGTCATCTGTCACCTGGACCACCCAAAAACCTCCTGTCTGGCCTGCTCACCTGCACTCCAGCCCCTCCCCACACAATCACTGTTCAACACCCAAAATACTCTCCTCAAATGGAGATCAGGTGAGGTCTCTATCTGCTCACATCCCCCAACGGCTCACTCCAGCCACACTGATCTTGATCCATTCACCGGAACACACCAAGTGCGTTCTTTCCTCCTCAAACCCTTCACACATGTTGTTCCCTCCTTCCAGAGTGCTGTCACTCATTTTCTCCTGTCTAGCTGCTTCTCTTACTTCAAGTCATAGCTTAAATGTCACTACCGCAGAAAGATCTGCCCTAATCAATCATGCTTTCTAAAGTATGAGCCGCCCTGTTAACCTCTATCTCAGCCCGTTTATTTCCTTACTAATATTTAATACAATTTGTAATCATTTTATTTTTTTGCATCTGTTTCTTTTATTGTCTACCACTTGCATTTGAAGATAATTTCCATCATGTCCATCTCTTTCACTTTTTTAATCCCCAGCACTCAATACATATCTATTTAATGAATGAAGGAATACATCAGCATTTCCCTATTTTATGTGATCCTAAGACCCTGCGTTGGTATACTGACTCTTACTATCCTACTGAAAATCTCTGGGAAATCTGCCTATTCTGAAATAAATTTAAAATAAATGGCAAGAAGTTTAAGTTCTGATGCAAGTGGGGCTTAAGCAGGTGGGCCTTTTTGATCATTTTTCAAATCCCCTTTTAGATGTAGCTGTTCATGGTGGAAGGAACTGTCTGGTGTGGTGTCCATGTGTCTAAGTGGCTCTAATACCTGCTATAGTAAAATCATACCCAAGTTTGTAAGGGCTAATTTTAGTCCATGGAGGATTTTTAATCTAATCACTTTTGTAAATTAGTATGACTATGTCTGCTGTATTGTGGCCTCTGTTGCAACTGTAGTTTTTACCAACCTCCGTTGTCACCTAGGTGCCTTATCACTCATAATAAAGGTAGGCATATCTAAGTAAAATACTAAAGAACTTTCCACAATTATTTGGTTCAAATGGGATATTTTAAATAAGAATTTTAATTTGTAATATGCAAAACTGGCTATAACAAGGCACCCTGTCATCATAACCAATTTGTGCATGGCCAATTCTCAGAAATTAAGTGATCATGTTGGAACCGACAGGCTATCATCTAAACAGAGCCAAGTGTGAAATTTTGATCAATCCCTGATTCCCAGAAAAGTGTAATTATCAATTTTTAAGAAAAATATGTTTTTAGAACTTTCAGGAAAACTTGGATATAAAATAGACTTATTGAACTATTTCAATAATAACAATAATGGTAATGATAATAGCTAACACTTACATAGCACTTACTATGAGCCAGTAATGTTCTATGCCTTTTATAGATTTAATGTCTTTAAATTTTGCAGCCACCCTCTGAGGTAAGTACTATTATTAACTCTTTTTATTCATGAGGAAACTGAAGCAAAGAGAGGTAAGTAACCACCTGAAGAACACACAGCTAATACGACAGAATTGGAAATGAAACCAAACAGGTCTGGCTCCAGAGCGTAAGTAAACCAGAAAAGGGAAATGTGTTTATAAATTTATGATAGCCAAAGTTCTGTTATTATGATGTAAAATGTTTTTCAGTTTTGTATTTTGTGTATCTTTGAATAGCAGATCCATGGATTTCTCTCTTTTTCCTAGAAAATTAAGGGGATTAAGTAGTGATTTTCCTTATTTATTCTAAATATTAATCTCTGCAGCTGTCATGGGACATACCCCTGCTTATAGTATTCCACTCTGCACTGTGGTTTACAAGAAGGGGAAATTGTGCTTTGCCAGGTTGACATTTCATTCATTAAAATTAGGGTCAAATGCAATAACCTAATCTGTTTTGTTATTTTAAAGGTGCAATTCCTACAAAAAATGCAAAACATGACTCTTAACAAAACATGTCCTTAAATTGAATTTAAAAATTATGTTTTGATTACTTACATGAAAATTAGTCAGAAACCCATGATATGTGTGGTTTTAATGATGCGGAGAAAAAAGTGGTCTAAAAATGGCAAGCAAAAATACACTGAATTTTAATTAGTCTAAAATGGTCAAGTTTCCTATTCACTCACTCAGACATGATAAACTTTCCAAGATCTATTTTGGAGCATGGCAACTCTTTTCCACGTGTTCTGAATGGTCTCATTTCCCTATATGAAGACCACGTTGGCACTCTGTGTACTTGTGCAACGGGAGGGATCTATTCTGACACCCAAAGGAAACTCTGTGTGTGCTTCCGTCCTCAGGCTACTCAGTCTTGCATAAGTGATTTTTATTTATCATTGCTGACATTTTTAAATGTATTTACCATATCTGAGGTTATTTTCTTTTCTAAGATTAATTTTAGCTCTTTTATTTACTGTTTTCAAATTTTTCATACATTCTGTTGTGTAACATGTTCTAATTTAAAGCTTTTTGCCCTTGACCACTACAGCTCAGTTTAAGAATAATGAAAGAAAGAATATTGATCTAGAACCTAACTGCTTACGTTAGATTATCCAAATTCCCCATGAACTAGAAAACTGTTAGGACATTCTTTTTGAGGAGCCACGATTATAGTAATATAGGCTGATTTTGTCCCTCCATTTTATTCCATTACCGTCCAGACTTTGCCCCACAAAGAAAGCGTTGGGTCCTAGACGTAATCACAGTGATGACGAGTGGGCAGTAGGTATGGAAGATAAATGCACTCAGGGTGACTCCCTGAGTTTTCTAGGACACCTGAGAACATAAACTTAGGCAGGAGAGAAAGAGTTTATCTGGTCTTAACGTTATTCATACCCAAGCTGGAGATTTTTTTTTTATTGTAATATCTTCATTGTTTTTTCTTTCCTCTTCACGATACTTCTAAGCAGAGGTCTAGAGTGGATATTGCTCAGTTTTTAAATGATAACCATGCATGTATTTTGCTTTTAAGATTTCATTATCAGGCTTCTGACATATGCCAAGCGATGTACAAACAGTATTATCTCATTTAAGTTCTACAACCCTGAAAGCTAGGTATTTTTATCTCCATTTTACAGATGTGAAGACTGAAAATCAAAGAAGCTAAACAAGTTAAGAAGAAGAAATAAGAATAAAATATTATAATTATTATTAACAATAACATGTTAATAATAAATTAATTTTAAAACTGACATTTATTGAGGCAGCTGGCTATGAAGGTTCTTGGATGAATTATCCCATTTAATTTTCATAATAATCATAGGAATTGTTATTATACCCATTTTACCTCCAGGGAATGTTGAGGCTTAGAGACACAAAGAAAGCTCATATAACTAGAAGCAGAGGCAGAATTTAAACCTAAACAGCCTCACCACAGAGCACACGGTCTGAATCACGTTACTGTGCTCCTGCTAAAGGTAGAGCACACATTCTCACCTGGATCTATTTGCTGCTCAGCTTCTGATTTTTCAGGATCTCACATGACTTTTAACCTAAAACAGTGGATCTCAAATGTGGTCTGATGATCCATGCTGATCCATAACAGGGTTTCACTACCCAGCAGCAAAATAAAAAAGTCAAAGACCGTGCATGTCAAGAGCTTCTCTTATCACGAAATGTGTTCAGTTTAAAGGATCTCACTTTTTTCTGAGATTATAGTCTTCCTTTTCTGGAACAAAAATATCCCTTCTTTTTATCTAATGGTGGTGATAGTCAATATAAGGGTTTTTTAAACATTTTTTATGAAAAAATTATAAATTTCTTATCCCTATGCCCCCTGCCTCACACTGGGGACAACAGGGGAAGAATTGTGTTCATTTAGAACATTTGAAAATCAAGACTCCTTTGAAAAAGCAAAAGAATCCTTTAGGGAATGAAAGGTTGTCCCCAAAGCAAATTCTCCAAGTCTGTCCAAGATTTAGCCTTATGCTAGCGAGTGTCACTTTATGGTTTTTAAAGAATTTTCAAGGAAGCAGGTTCCACTTGAAAGAAAATGATGTCATTAGTGCATAAATATATTTTTACAGAATAGCACTCTCTATACAAAACACCTAAGCTTGGGCTGAATAACAACACAAAGCCTGTGAAGTGCTTTCACAGTGAGTCCCTCATTTGGCCTGCACACAACACTCCTGTGAGGGTGACACGGTGCCACTGTAACAGAAAGGGTGTTGTCCTCAGCATACAACAGGATATGTACTTCTTAGTATTATTTGGCCTCTCTTAGCCTCACTTTCCATTAAGGAAGGAATTATTTCTGTATTAAAGGATTATTTCATGGATTTTAAATAATGTAGGAAAAGTGTGCTGAGCAGGGTACAAGGCATACAGCAGGCGATAACTGGTATCTGTTATTATACTTATTATGATCCTCATTTTACAGATTAGAAAACTGCAACTCAGATTAAAGCGTGAGCTAAAGTAGCTCATCTAGTTAAGGGATGAAGTTGGAGCTTCAGCCCAATTCTGTCTGCATCCCAAAACTTCCTCTGATTATCCCTCACCCACAATCCTATGTGAATCCCAAACATTCTTTTCACTATCCCATGCCACAATTCTGGTAATTGTAAGAAGCTAAAAAATCCCATTGATTCAAGTGGACTCCATCATTCTATAGATGTGTGTCTTTGATGTCCTTGTACATATGGGCATAAACTTCTCAGTAGGAAAATCAGATGAAATTTAAAATGATTTATTGTACTTATCAAGCCAATAAAAATTACATTTAAACAAATACAAGCAGGAATGGAAATTGTAAAGATTGCCAGACGATATGAAAAGTAGGATCTTGCGGCGCTTACGGGAGGTAGTAGCTGAACGTCACCAGTTGAAGGGGAAGATAAAATTTGAAGGTGGGCTGATAATTTTTATATCTATAAAACCCTCAATGTGTGACAGGTGCATACCAGCAGATAGATTTTCCTAAATTGTAGATACTGATAGTCAGTGTGTTTGTTTGTTTATGTTTATTTTTAAATTATGTGGAGAGAGACTTCATCTCCCTGGGTTAGAGCATGACTTCACTTCAATGGAAGATTAGGAAAAGTAGATACCTTGCTGGTTCCTTAGTTAAAAGCTTTATTTTTGAAATAATCCTAAAAAATAAAAAGTTTCTGTCTTTTTAAAGAGAAAGCAGAAGTATGCCATAGTTCAGTCCTCAGAAGGAGCAAATGAGGAAGGAAAACCAATTCCTTTTGCTTTCTTTCAGAGGAGTTTATTTTGCTCTTAATGTAACAGACTCTTTAGAGTTCAATCTCATGTTTGGAGCTCATCAGAGATCTGAATCTTAAATAGCTGTTTGTAACATACTCAGAAACAAGTATACTGAATATACACTGTGTCGTGAGAATGAGCATCTTGAACTTAAAGGAGTTAACAGTTATTAATTAAGTTTCATATCTTCCTGTGATTTAGGGTGCACATATGCAGCAGAGAGGTTGTCACATGGTGTGTCAGCCGCCAGGGGAGGGAAGATAATGAGGCTGGATGTCCAAAGGGAAGGTGAATTATGCAAGAGACAGGGGTACTAGTGAGAAGTATGAGGGAGCAAGTGGGAGATAATATTTGAGAATCCCGTTTGCTGTATCAATTGATGAAACTGGCTTGAAAATAATTATATTCAAAGACCAAAATATTTCTTCAAAGATTACGTTTGCTTCATTAAAAGTTATGAGTAGAAATATTCAAAATGGTTTTTAAAGAACTGGAATCTCTTGCCAACAACTTACCATTCCTGCTAAAAGTGAGAAGAGGAGAGATTCACAGTTTTATCTTTGGGGCCGTAGATTTGCTTCAGATAATGGAAATATTTTGGATGAAATAATAGACTTGACTTATAACATAAATAAATCATTTTTCTAAGCCACAGAAGGGCAAAGGACATGGTATATAACCTGCAAGAGAGTGGAAGGCATTTTTTAATAGTCAAGTTATAGAAAACCAAATCAGCCCCTGTTTTGCTGGATAGCAATCCCTGGGAACCGATTTGTTCTGTCTTAGGGGGAGTGGGGAAAGGGTAGAAAAATTTTGGCTTATCAGTGTCCAGTTAAGCAGATCTGTTCTTTGGACAGTCTGGTTTGTGTGTATGATTCTTGGTTAAGAAAGAGGTCTTGCTGAAACTTGCCTCACTTGCCTACCAATTTTTAAAGTTACAATTTGCTGCCAGTCTTACCATATTTTCTCAAATAACTTCCCTTTTATCCTCATGACATAGAAGTAGATGACAGGGACAAGGATTTTACTACTCCCGCCTCATCCCGACACGCCCCTCTCCTTACTACACTAAAGTAGTGGTTCTCAAACTTCAGTCTTCAGCAGAGTCACCTGGAGGGCTTGTCAAAGCACAGGTTGCTGGCCTTAGCCCCAGAGTTTCTGATTCAGTCTAAGATGAAGCCCAAGAGTTTTCATTCCTAGCAAGTTCCCGGTGATGTCAATGCTGTTGGTCAAGCTATAGCATTCTCAGATACCTCCGAGGGAACACTTTTAATGTACTCTCCTCCCCATCCTTTTGACAGTTCAAGGGTTTTTATTTTGACTACTCTCTTCCCACTACTATGTAGCAGCCCCAGCATTTCCCTGGCCAATCAGAATGTCTGCAAAGCACCAATAAAGATGTGATTATATTTTGAATGACACATTCCAGATCTTTGCTTTGTCACTGCCCACGTTTCTGATATTTTCTTTCCTTCCAATATTTCCAGTGCTTTCTTTCCAATTTCCAAATTCAGATCAGAAATAGCTGGGTGAATAGAAAAAAAGGGATTTTTTTCCTTCTTATTTTTCTTTATTCTGATTAAATGTTGATTAATATAACAGCCATCTTTTTTAAAAGACCATCAAGAAAAACAAGATATGTACCCCCATAATATGCTGAAATAAAAAAAAAAAGAAAAGAAAAACAAGATATATGAAACCTGTCTTTTCCCTCTCAACATCTCTACTGAGTCTTTGAGAGATACAGGGGAAAAAAATGAAGTTCTGTTAACTTCAAATAGCATTTTTCTGGCACACTAATGGTGAAAGTCCAGGAAATAACATTTTTTCCCCTAAAACAAATGGCAGAGTAAATAATGTCCTTTGAAATGGTACAAATAAATAAACACCGCCACATTATGGCATACAAAGAAATAAAGATCCTGCCAATATGATTACTTTGAACACTATTAATGCTACTACTGGCAGAATAATTAAACGGAAGGCAAGAATTGCTTTATTTCTTTCTAAAAATAACATGTAGAGCAGTAGTTACAAGGGTGTTTGTATTTTTGTTTTATGTTATTTTTCTATAGTTGTGAACAATTTTAAAGATAAAAAATTTTAAGGAATTGCAAAAATATGTAGGTATAAAATAGACCATGAGCTGTAAGTTTGTTTATTCAAATCACATATACTGAATGCCTAGTCTGAGCTAAGTATTGTTTTAGGCAATTTGGATACAAACAAGGCTCCACTTCCCTAGAAGTGTTCTAAAGCAGAAGATGGGTGATAAGCAAATAAATAAATATAAGCAAAAGATTAAAAGGGTTAAGGTCTTGCTTTATCAAGAGTCAAAGCATACTGTGAAGCTGAAATAGCTAAAATACTGTGGTACTGACATAGAAAAGGATCAACAGATTAATGGAACAGAATAAGGAGTCTAGATGTACATTGGAATTTGGTGTATGATAACATTGCCATTTTAAACCAGTGGCAAAATGACAGAAAATTTAAAACAGGTATCTACCTTCTACTCAGAAACAAATACTGATATGCAAGAAGGAATATAAGAGAATATATTTGTTATAATCTAGGTATTATAATACAAAGCATAGCACAACCCCCCAAAAAAGACTTGACTCTCTCTAAATGTAAAATTTATGTGTAGTGATAATTTCTGAAAATAAAAACATAAGTTAAGTAATAGCACAAAGAAAGTATTCACAACATATAGAAGAAATAATATTTCTTGATACATAGTCTGTACCAAGCACCATTGTACAAATTTACAATGATTGTATTGTAAATATTTTTAAGACTCAAGAAAAAACTACCAATTTCTGCGTTAGCTTAAATAAGGCATTCCACTATGTATATATCAAAACATCAAGTTGTGCACCATAAATAGGTACAATTTTTATTTGTCAATTTTTAAAAATTTGTAAAAGAAAAACTACCAGGTATGTACTCTTATTATCCTCATTTTATACATAAGCAGTCTGACTATTGGAGACTTTGGGTAAAGAGCCGAAGTCGTCTAGCACAAAAAGAGGCAAAACTGGGATTTAAACTCAGATCTCCCTGACTCCAGAGTTTAAGTTACTAAACACCGAAGTACAAAGAGTTCCTATAAATTCAAAAGAAAAAGGAAAAAGTTATAAGCCAGAAGGTCATGGAAGATGAACCAAATGGCCAAGGTCACTATGATAAGGCATTCAGCCTCACTAAGAATCAGGGAGAAGCAGGAAATTTAGTATTACTTGTGGAAATTACAAATCTCATCTGCTTTCGCCCAGCATTTCTACTTCTTATCTACCCTACAGCAATGTGAGTTTTTCTGTACATATCTTTAGGTGCATCTAGAATGGTCCTTGCAGTATCATTTGTAATACTTCCAAGATGGACACTGCCTAAACGCCAATCAATAGGGAAATAGTTAAACGTATTATGGCATATCGATATTGCGTCACACTGTACAGTCATTGAAAAAGAAGGCAGATCTATATGGAACACGGAAAAAATATTCATTGTATACTGAGAAAAACAGTTTCAGGACAATATATCTAGATAGATAAATAGATCCTGTTCTATAAAATTGTACATTCTATACATGTCTCTGTGCACAGAAAAATATCTAGGATGATAAACCTCAGATTGTTAACTGTTTCTACCTCTGAGGAGGTACAGTGGAGAAGTGGGGTGGGTATGAAAGAGAACTTTAACTTATATAAAATAAGTTATAAAATGAAATTAAAGTTCTCTCCAGTTTAGATTTCATAATTTAAAATATAAGTTTTAAAGACAATAAAATATAATGGAAAATATTTTTAAACTATTTTAAATTAAAAAGTAAAGGACATATAAAGGGCATTCAAACTCAAACAGCATAGACCATTTCTCCTTGAATAGGATCTCTGAATGCAAGGAAAATATTTCCCATTTATATCTGACTCAAGAGTATCGATGCCCTTGAGTGCCAAGCTTTGCTTTCATACTGATCAGGCTGCTGATAATAAGATACATACAAATTCCATTTCTGTTTTCATCCTCCATCCCTTCTCTGTTGTTTTAAAGCAAATGCTCACCCCGGAGAGACAAATTCAAGTATCCCCAAGTATCTTGGTGACTTAAGAATAACTTAATGAATTCAGAAAGAATCCCATGCCCACATTCATCTTTAAACTCTTTGCAGGATGCCATATTTAGTAAGTCATGCAGTGTGAAATATCATCATTTGCCATGTGGATTACCTCTGTATTATAGATGAATTTTACTCTTTTCACAATTGTTGAAAAAGACCTTAGTGGACTTGGAATGTTTTCATTAAAATAGAAACTAAGCAGAAAAACTTATTCATTCATAAATATGATAAACCTCTTCTGCTCACTCATCAGCCCAAGTCTAGTTTCCTTGCTATCAAGTTCTTGTTTCTCAAGACCTATTTTTAAAGACATAATTTCAGATTATATGTTACCTTGATGCTTCTACCTGTTTTAATAAACCTATGATAGGCTCAGTGCCATGCTTAATCTATGCCACTTTGATATAGTTCCTGGCCTATACCGACAAACTATTTACCTGATTTGGAATTCAGTGTCTCCCCTTTGATAAATATTTGGGAGGATAAATCCTTGGGAAACAACTTGAAGGCAGACATAATTCAAAATGGTTATTTTTATTCTGCTCCATAAATGACTTTTTGAAGTGTAAACCACTTTTAAATTTATTTAGGGCTGACAGCCCTAGTCCTATCCTGGCTATTCCAAATGACCCCAGGAGCCTGTTATTTCTCCCCCACAGCCAGTTTGAGGGTAATGAGTCAGTCTTTCTCTGGGTCACCCACAGTCCGTCAGGGCCCCGAGTTAACTGTACCTGTGCTATTTGGAAGCACAGAGATGATGGGGCATTGCTGGAGCCTAATCAAATCCAAATCCCCTTCCAACTGTCAAGCCCCCAACCTCTTTCTATTCATCCGAGGGGTTCTCCAGCGCCATACCGAGTACTGACACGGAGTGACAATTCTGCTTCACATCCTCTGTCATCTGGCTGGAACCTGCCTGTGCAGAAGTTCCCGTCAGCCCTCAAGCCTGGTGGAGATGGGGACTGGCAGTTCCCCGTAACTAGCACCACCAGGTTCCTCAGTGTCGTCGTTAAGTACAGGGACTCTGGAGTCAGCGGTTCTAAGGTCTAGCGCAGGCCTTTGCTGGTAACTGGCAAAACGGCCGGAGCCAAGCAATTTAAGCTTCCCGTGCCTCAGTATTCTCATACATTCAATAGGGATATTAGTTCCTGCCTCTCAGAGTTATTGTGCCAATAAAGATTGAATGAGTAAGGCTCTCAGCACAGTCACCAGCAGAAAATTAGTGCTCAAATATTTGTGATATTATATACTTTATAAAATGACATGTACACATGTACATATAGTATAAAATATATATGGCCTGGCAATTGGAACATATGCCATCTCTGCCTGCAGAATTCTGCATTTGTCCTATATACGCTTCACTTAAACTAGAAATAAGCCTACTAATCGGTCTTAAACTTTTTGCTCTTCCCAATAGATACTTGCTAAACTCTGTATTCCCATAATCCTTTTATGTCCCGCTCTCCCCTAGGTTTAGCTACCTTGTTCTCACAACCAGAAAAGGCAGATTATCCATACCAATCCCTTGTTGGAAATGAGTTATGACAGAGTTATCTGTAATCATTGAGGTAGCTTGTGCTTTCTAACTTCTATCTCCTTTGATCTCTTTCTGAGTGGATTTCCTTTCTTTAAGGAAAGTTTGCATATGTAAGATGGTTCTTAATCTACAAGGAATAGGAACAGATCTATTCTAACAAGTGTTAAAAACTTTCCTTGCCAATCTCTAGGAAGTAGCCTTTCATGAGAAATAAATATATTGCCTAATAAATGACTTACAATAGAAATAGTGTTTTCAACAAAACATGTTTTTATACACCAATTTTCAGGATTATTAAAAATGTACAACTTCTCATATGAAAAAAAATAAAGAGATAAAAGTAAAGTCTTGTAGTGACTTGGCAAATCCACATGAAAATGTCACATTACAGAAAAAGGTAGAGTAGATGTATTAATGTAAGTTTTACCTTTGACCCAACAAGTTTCACAGTTAAAGTTTAAATCTAAATTTCTTGAACAAATTAACAGAAGCAAAAATGGCAAATAGATTTCCTCTCACTTGTCTACTCTAGAGCTCTGTTTTGAGAAGGATGCTGGGATCGTGTCTAGGTGCGTGGGGATGCAGTGCCATGCTAGAAGACTAATATCTATTATGGCTATGGGAGTGGGAAGCTATAAGACTTGTACCATATAGTTACCATTTCTGCTTGTTTTTGGATCACAATAAAACCCCTTGTATAGTAAAATAATATGATGTGCATTTTGTAGAGAGGGAGAATACATTAACATGGGGGGAATAGAGAAGATTACTCTGAATCAAGCACTATTCAAAGCACTTCACATGTACTCACTCATTGAATCATGACAATAACACTGTGGAGTAAATTCTGTTATTAACCCTATTTTACAAATGGGGACATTGAGGCACAGAAAGTATCAGTAATTTTCCCAGGGCTATATAGCTAATAATGAGCAGAGATCATTGACAGAGCTGTCAGTAAATCTGGTTTCACATTCTCTATCTTTACCACATGTGCTACTCTGTCTCCAAAGTGTTTTGGGGGCGGGGGGGAAGAGCAAATTGTCATGAATATCTTCTTACAGCATGAATTTAGTGAACTCTAGCACCATGGAATGTTAGTGTAAGAAGGGATCTGAACCAAACTTTCATCTATTAAATGATCCAGTCCTCGGTACCCAGCCTCTCCCCAGTATCTCCAGGTTCTTCCCTTGTTGAACAGCCCTCAAAGCTCTTTGACACATTGAACCAAAATCTACTTCCCTGTGGTTCATACCTGTGATCCTACTTGTGTCCTCTGTGGAACAACACAAACCGATCTACACCATCATACACAGGATGGTAGTCAACATCTTGTTAGTGAAATCTCTCCACCGCGAGTGAAATTTGGTGAGAAAGGAGACAGCAGATTTTAAAAATAACCCATAATTGAGTCAAAGACCATTTTACTTTAAAACTTTCTCCTTGTAAAACAACACTATCATTTCAAAAGAAGAAGGTCAGGGTTTAGATTTCCTTTATGTAGAAAGATACTTTTGTTGTTTTGCCTTTGCCGTAGAAATAGATGTTTTGTTTATCTCATCCAATGAGAAAGAACTTCGTTGGTCTTCCCCCCAAAGTTGTCAAATCTTCTACACAAAATATGGTCCATCATGTGCAACTGGGCAAAAGAAATCCCCTTTTTTTCGGTGCAACATAGGGAAAAGGGAGCTCTACTTGAGCGTTTCTTCCTATTGACCTCCCTCAATTGCTTGTTATTTAAAATTCACAAATTCTCATTAATACAACAATCTACTAATGTGCTATACTTCATGTTTGAAGGTAATGTTAATTATCAGAGGAATTAGTCTTCTAGTTATGTCGTCCAGAGAGGTTGGGAAAAGGCCAAAGAGAAATAATTACAATGATGTGGATTAATAATATAAAGACTTTGTATGAAACCTGATTCAGCCATATTCCAAGCCATGGAAGTGACTTTCTAAGGACGGGGCTGAATGAAATACAGCCAATCAATTGATTCATAAAGATTAGCCCTTGACCTTGGTTTGGGTGAAATCATATGCATAGGCACATTCATATGCATACAAATAAGAGCTGAAGCTTAGCCTTAAATGACTTAAATGCAAGCCCTGAAACAGTATGGCCTTAGAAAGGTCATCACATCAACCATAGGACACCTGGGTTCCAGTGCCAGCTCTACCAACAGGTTTTGTGACTTTAGTAAACTCATAATATTTATTGAGTACCTGTTAGGCTTTGAGAAATTGAGCTGAGTGTTTTATCTTATTTAATCTTCAGAGCCACTTAACAAGTTAGATAATACCTTTACATTATACAGATGAGGAAATTTAAACTCTAAGAGGCTAATTAACAATGCCCAAGATCACTGAGCTGGTAAATGACAATTGTAGAATTTGACCCAAGCTTTTCTCCTCATTAAACTATTTCCATCACTTAACCTCCTGAGTCTTAGTTTACATCTTTGTACAAATGATGTCTACATACTCTGTATATTCTTTGTAACTTTGACATTCTTTGATTTCAATGTAAACATTGGAATGTAAGTGTCCTGTTCTTTTTATTATCATTTATTATTATCATTATTATTATTTGTTTCACTAACTGCTGGCAGACCTTTGTCTTGATTTTTATTGTATATATTGAAAATTTATCTCATATATACAAATTTCCAACTATGAAATCTCTACTATTGTTGGCTTAATACCATATCATCATGATACACATAATTTCCACTACAAAATTTGTAGTATCTGTAAAATAAAGTAAATCTTACAGAATTTGACTTGTGCAGTCCAAAACTACAAGTACCCTTTGCTGACATTAGAGGTGCTGGCACCTTCAGTCCCCTCCATCAAGAGAGGCCACCCAAGGGTTGTCCTAATATTTGTTTTTCCAAAGACTCAGGGGATGGTAGACAAGAAGCTCCTACAATCTTTTGCCAAACTTCTCTTCACTTTTGCTCTTACTTTTGACCTAGTGCCTACAAATAAAGTTAGTATTGTATTTGTGGGACTGGACCCCAAAACAACTGGCACTAAAAAAAAACCCATAGAAGGAATTTGTTGTTGTTTTTGTTGTTGTTTGAACATTAAAAAATTGATTCTGAGTATGGTGAATCATGTCAGCAAAAAGCCTTCAGTAACAAATAGGGACATAGCTTGTTGACAAATGAGTTGGAAAAGTTTTGCCGGCTTATATCCAGAGCTTCTTCCCTGCCAAAGGCTCTTAGAGTCCTCACTGCCGGAATACACATTTCAAGGTCTTTGAGAGCATTTCTTAGAAGTTGACAAGTTGTCCAGTAGGTGGCACAGTGTTAACATTTTGTTAATGGCTTTTTGCCTTAAAAGGAATTTTCTTAAACTTGTTTGAAAATCTCAAGATGGACTTGCTTTTATACATAGTATTTAAACATACACTCAGTATATTTATTTCAGTTTTGGAAATATATTTCAAAATCAAATAATTTATGAGTTGTTATATCTTGTTTTTGGTTAGTTAATTTTAGACTTACTCATTTATGCCTTCTTCCTTCAAATATTTAACTTATATACTTCTAATTATTTTTTCTTTCTCAGAAATAGGTAAAAGATATAAATTAAAATGTATCTTTAAATATTACAATTATTTTTAGCAAAATTTGCAAAATCAAGATTACTCGTATTGGATTGCTGGAAGCTGGTATCACTGTCGTGCACTTTGCAACTGAACTGTAGTAGTAGCTAAGCAAACAGCAGTAAGATTGCACCTGTAAACTATGTAGATAATTTAGACAAAAGCATCATTGCATTCCTGTTACTTGAATACGTCAGGAAAGTGTTGTGCTATTTTTAATTCAGTCAGATATTGTACTTGCCTGATATCCTTTTCTAATTGTTCCAGATCCCACATCTCATTCTCTCTTGTGTATGCGTGTGTTTAGCCCAAATGGAAATTCTTCGTTATAAAAATTGTGAATTCTAAAAGTACTAAAACTGCCAACATTGATCAAATTGACAAATTTTTCCACTAATTTGTCTTTAAAGGGAAAGTAAGCCATATACATAGACTATGTAGTAAATACTGTCTGACCAAGTCATTATTTTGAGAAACAAAGCTCATTAGATGTTCTATACCGGGAAAAATAAAAAAGATTCCATCTCACATTTTGACATATTGTTGTATTTAGCTGAAAATGCAACAAATGATGAACTATATCACTGTGTTCTGAAGCAAATGATTGCATTTAATTATGTTGCCAGTCTGTCAGAAGATAAGATTTTTAGAGATTGAAACTGAATTGCCTGTTTTTACTGCTTAAAGCCCTCCTGTCTCGGCAGCATGTGATGGTTTTGGATAGGTTAGCTCCTGGATAGCCCCTCTTGAATATACTTCTCATCATAATATTTAAACATTGCTCATGGTCTTTATATCTCAGCTCGGTCTCACATATACAGAGCTGCATTGGCTTTGCATTTTCCGTTAACTCTATTTAATAAGGTCTTCATCAAGCCCTCAACCTATAGAAGTTTTATCTAGTCAGATGGGCTGGATAAATTTTAAAATCAACCTCTCAATTTTTCACTTTGATCTTTTCTTCTTAGTATTCATCCTAGCCACAAATCTTAAGCCAAAATTATTCACCTAGGAAACTTTCTTTGGAAAATAATGAATAACTTCATTTCTGAGCCTCCAGGGTAATTGTCTTCATGTTATCTCATGTCAACTTCCTAAGCTAGACATTTTAAAAGGTCTACAGATTGAAAATGCTCAAGAAACCAGAAAATTCAGTAGTTGAGAGGATCTCATTGTTGTTTTTCTATCAGATACCGCCTTATCTCTTTCCACCTTTCCTAGTTGAGAAAGGAACATAGAATTGAGAATCAACGGAAAAATGTGTTATTGCCCTTAATTATGAAAAAAATGGAAGGTCTGAGAGTACGTACTCATTATTCATTCTCCACGATTCCATCTGAGTATAGAGTTCAGCAGCTAAAATAATAAATAGCTTCCAGGCAACCCCTCCATCGTAAACATGAGAACATGAAGTCACAAAAGGTCTAAATGACCAACTAAACATCCTTCTTTGAATAAGTTGCAGAAACTTAACAACTGGAAATTTTACACCATTTATTTTTGTCATATGCCTTAACCCATATTTCCATTTTCCTTCCCCAAAATAAGGAAATAACTTAAATCCAACGTAATACTTTTTTACTTGAAAATAATTTTTAATAGAGAATTTTTATAATCACACCATTATGATTCTCTGAAAAAAAGAAGAAAAAAGTATAAAAATTTTAATTTTAATAAGAACTCCAGGGTACAAAAATTTAAATTCACAAGCACACACACTAATTTCTTCTGGATTGAATTATCACGATTACTATCAATTTACAATTGGCCAAAACAACATAAATACATCATGAATTTTAATAATTACTAAGTATCTAAAGTAAAGCTTTGTTACAAATGCTTGTCTTAATGAGATGAATGAAGTATTTTGTTTGTGTATTGTTTTTCTATTTTTCTTATTCTAATTAGTTTATGTGTCCACGGGCAAAGATTATATGCCACTTAAATATATAGAATAGAGTTCAGCATCAATTCTTTTTCTTCTGACCTCAGTGCTGAGAAAACTGGTTTATATTAAAAAGCAGACAGAATAGAGGGAGTTTTATTATAGTTATATGCCTCTGTTCTTTGAATTCCTTCCTAATTATAGGTCAAAAATCACATGATGATTGATCATTAAATTTTGAATTATGCCTAATCATTTTTCAGCTTAACAATTCATTTAAATCCCCCTACAGTTTTGTTGAAGACAAAGAATTGGAAACCACCTGACTTACAAAAAGGTTTGTAAGGCAGTCATTAGAGTCATTCACTTTGCCAGCACAACACTAATGTTTGGATCTAGGAAGATTCTTTACACCCCAAAGGATGCATTATCCAAAATAGATGAGCAGTGGGCTTCGTGTTTTGTTTGTGATTTTATAAAGTGGGAGAAGGGTGTTTATGAAAGCATTAGAGAAAAGAGAACTTGGCATTCCTCAGACAAGTTCTAAGGAGATCAGTCTTAGGAAGGAATACATACAGAGATTGAGAATCTGGAAATTGATACTCAACATTACTCACATGCCCTCCACCTTGGAAAGTATTTGCACCGTCAGGGTTATGGGTATACCCATTTGAAAGCCACTGGCTTAGGGAAGTCTCAGGGAGAGCAACATTCCGGAGCCTGAGGAGCATGGCTTTGCAATAGCCATTTGTTCTCATGCTTAGCAACCAGGGAACTCCCACAAACTACTTTTTTAGTGGTAATCTTTCCCCTATGCAATGTTCTGAGGCCTTTGATGAGATGGCCCATCTGAGAAGCCATGATACAAAGGTCAAGTGGATCCAGAAATGGCTGATTAAGTTACTGGGACATTAAGTTGCTGGGGCCAGTTACTTGCTTTGAATGCTCAGGTGTGACTTTCCAAATGTGATGGAACATAATTGCTTGGGATTAGCTATTGCTGTGATTGAGCTGGGAGCACCTGCATTCTAATTCAAATTCCACATGGTTGACCTGTATGACTTCTAGTAGATCACTAAACTTCTGTGCTTTCCTATCCGTAAAACAGAGGAGTAAATTTATTGTGGCCTGCGTCAAATTTTTTGTTGAATTCAAGTATTAGTACAAATATGGTTGTTAGGGGCAAAACCACATGCAAAAAAATTATTCAAATGAAATATGGTCCTCATTTTTAAGGCACTGGCAGTTTTAAGTAGCAAGAAAGTAAACTTGTTAACATAATAATAAGTGACATTTTAAAAGTGCAATTTACTTAGCAGTCTCCATTTATTTCTTTAATATACCCAAAAGAGTTTTTCGCATTCAGAAGTTGGAGATCAATAAAATACAGTGTTGTCTATAATATAAACTCCAAAAAAGAATGTGTTCTGTAAATTAACTCATAGTGCTTTCATGTCACACTACCTGGGTGCGCTATCTACCAGCCAGAATATGCAATCTCTAGCTTTCATCCAGGTCCACCAGCTGATGCCTCAAAAGTAGAGTTCCCACAAGGCACATAACCAGACCTACGAGGTCTCTACCATGAGATCAGAGGTCTTTTTCCTTGCTTTTTGGAATTTGCTCAGGTCAAGTGGGAGAATTTCTATCTGCATTCTGCACTTTCTTCTCTGGGGGCTAGCAGACATGCCCTATCTGAGAACTTGTCCTTTCATACACTTGAATATCTCTTTACCAGTCTGTGGAAGGAGAAATGAGAATGAAAGCACGCACAGCAGCTTGTCCTGACCAAAAGAACCCAAGTATGAATCCGGATTCTGCTCTAGTCTAAGAACATACCATGAATTAGAAGTCACTCATGGACCCAGCTTCAGGACAAATCTTGGGGACCTACCATTTCAGGCTCTGAGGCCAAATTGCCTGGATTTGACTTGCGGCTTCTGCCATTTAAAAACTGTGTGGCTTTAGGTAAATTATTTAATCTTTCTGTAAATCAGTTTCTCATCTGCAAAATGGGAATTATAAGCATAGTATCTTTCTCACAGTTCTTATTAAGATAAAGTGTAACAGGTCACATAAAAATAGTATGATCATTTAAATTATCACTTAAATTGATACATTTTTGTGAGTGAATAGGGATATTATTAAAACTTACATCAGGATGAGAGTGAGCCATGACTTTCCTACAAGATTCAGAGTGTATGATGTTGCTCTGGTAAAACACCTAACACAATACCTGGACCTTGTTAGAGTTAATGGGTTATTAGTATCCTATTAATATAATATTGGTACAGCAAGAGTTACAGCAAGTGGTCCTGAAGACAAACCGAGTGGCACATGGAGAGTCAGAAAATTAAAGTTTATTCGCCGGTTAGGCTCAGAGGGGTCTCGCCACCAAATTCTGAGCCCTGTCTACCCGATTTTTCTCACTTTTATTAAGTTGTGGTGGTCTGGGGGGGTAGGGTGTCAGGTGGTTAATGCCCGCCAGGTAATAGGTTAGTTGATGTGTCAGATAATAGATTTAGTGTTATGCTGATGCGCCAGGTAATAGATTAGTTGATGGGCCAGGTAATAGGTTAGTATTATACTGATGCGGGTCTTCCGTGAGGGGTGGGGGTCTCAGGTGGCTGATGTGCCAAGTAACAGATGGGGGTTTTCCTTATCAATATTAATATTGTGGGGATTATAGTCAAAAAAGTTTCTGAGAATATAGCATTGCCTTCCATATTAACATTTTCTGAGTTTGTTAATTTGCAGCACTTTAGTTGTTTTTTGTTTTGTTTTTGTTTTTTCAAAAAGGAGAAAAACAGTGTGCTCAAATGTATATGCTCAGGAGAGTCTCTTACCATTGCTTCACTTGTTTAGCCCCTACTCTAATCTCTAATCAGGTTTCATTGCTAGAGAAAAGCTCAGTTTGTCCAAGAGGAGCTCCTCGCTTTTGCTCCGATCCCCATCCTGGTCAGATGTTGAAAGAAGGGTGGTATGAGGTCGGTCCCATGGCAGCAGCAGGACTAAAGTTTAACTTCAGGAAGTTGACAGTTATCTTTGTTTAGATTAAAAAAAGATTAAAAACACTGTGTCAAAAATCCAGCAAAAATAATTGGTAATAGAAGCAAAGAAATTCCAGACTCAGAAGTCCCATGAAGTCATCTCTGTACTTCTTGCCAGCATAGGGTCCTTTTAAAACATGTTCTCAGGATCCTGGCCAGCCTCACATCAGCTGCCTCAAAGATGGAGCTTCCATCATTTCTTTGGCAAAACATCATCAAAGTCCAGCAGGCAAGGTCTCTTGACCTGGATTTCTCAGTTCAGTACAATCCCAATACTAAGAGATATCACATTAAGTTTCTGTTAAATGCAGCTTCTTAACCAAAATTCCCTTTGTTTGAGCCTATGCAAATAAAGGTAGAATTTGCATTGCATAGTTTAAATTCTTTTAATGTTTATCACCCCTTTAAGTTTAGATTTAACAAAATCAGCACTCTACAGCAAGAGGAGAGGATTTTTAATCTATGTGATATGAAAAGCAACAGCATACATGAAGTTCATATTTTATTGAAGAGCCAAATAGGCCCCTTTATTCCTGATAATAATATCATCAGAAACAGCATTCATATAGGGCCTCTCAGTTTACAAAGTAGGCTGAGACACATATCTCATAAGTAGCTTATCCTTTCAGTTCCACCAGCTTAACATGCAGCAGGCCCCACCTTGTCCATGAAGCAGCCTAAAGAAAAAGTCCAAGCAGTAGTACTGGGCACCACGTTTTCTGCCTTTCTCCGCAGACTGGGGAAAGTGTGCCACAGCTCGAGAAAAGATGAGTTCATATTCAGCCTGGGAAAGCTGCACAGTGGCCTTTCCTGCTGCTCGGCATGAAATGAGCCATGAGCAGCATGAAATCACTGACCACAGGTGTAGAGATCCTCAGTGACATAAATATCTTTGCCGTTTAGCAGTTGGAGGAAGGCTGTGGGAAGATCCGTCACAAGCTCCTCCTGGCCAAGTCTGCCTTTGTAAAGAAATGGTCATTTAGGCCACACTATTGCCAAAGAGCATGATGAGTCTCACCCCAGCTTTCAATTAAATGGCTTACGAAAAAGAATTGGAGAATCATGTAGCTGAATATTTATCTCAGGCCATTCTAAAGAGAAACACAAAAGGAAAAAAATTGTAAAGTGCAAACCTGGTATGTTTCACCACAAACACTTAAAATCTGTTATGTGTTAACAAAACACCTCCATAAACCAAATATATAAAGAAAAACAAAGGCAAAATTGTAATCTATATGATAGATAAATTTATTAACAATACAACTATATTAGATGTTTTAAAATTATTTCAAAAAATGACTTAAACTAGTAAGAAAATGGAAAGCAAATACCAAAGGAAGAAAAATTCTTCTAAAAAACATGAAAAATCTTCAAATTTACTAACAATGAGAAATGTAAATTAATGTAGGAAGTATACCATATTTGCGTGTCAAACTGGAAGACTTTTTTTTTAATTGTAAGACTCAGCCTTAGCTAAAGTGTGGAGACTCTACACCATGTGATTTCAATTTTTTAAACTTTTTCCCATTTTATTTGGTATCAGGCCAAATTTTATTTTTCTATTTTATTTATGAATTTCTGCATTATTTTGTTTAGTTTCGTATCAATATAAGCAGAATACACTGGAGTTTTTAACAACGTTAAATGTTATTGTCTTTTAGTGGAAGAGGATATTCCAACTATTTTATTGTCATAATTGGCATGATTAGTCTTAAGTTATGCTGTAAATTTTTCAGGTTCCATTTATTCTACTTTTTCTTTTTGTTTGTTAGACAGTTTATGTCTTGTTTACTTTTAATTTCTACTAAAACTTAAAAGGTAGAGGTACTGTAGCAATTGTTGTTATGTATAAATATGCCCTAGTACTAATTGTACTAATTATAAAGAGACTACTAACAAAAGAAAAACTACAATTAACCAATAAAAATATTAAATACAGTAGCTTTAACAATTTGATAGAATGTAGGTATAGTTATTAAAATCTTTATTTCTAAAAAAATTTGGCGGAAAAAAATTTCACAATATACAATAATAAAAAACTTGGCAAAAATAATCAGTATTACAGTATGATCCAAAAATGTACCAAGCAAAAACTGTACATTTGTGTGTGTCTACATAAAAATATGTATGGTCAAAATGATATTTTGGTCAATGATGGACTCCATAGACAACAGTGGTCTCATAAGACTATAGTGGAGCTGAAAAATTCCTGCCATCTAGTGATGCCGTAGCCATCATGATGTAGTGTGACACATTACTCCTGTATGTGTGGCGATGCTGATGTAAACAACCCTTCTGCACTGCCAGTCATATAGAAGTTTAGCACATACAATTATGTATAGTACATGATGCTTAATAATAATAAACAACCGTGTTACTAGTTCATATATTTACTCTATCATACTTTTTATCCTTAGTTTAGAGTGTACTCCTTCTAACTAATAAAAATTTTTTAAAACCAATTAACTGTAAAACAGCTCCAGGCAGGTCCTTCAGGAGGTAGTCCAGAAGAAAGCATTGTTTTCAGAGGGGATGACAACTCCATGGGTGTTATTACCCCTTAAAACCTTCCAGTGGGACAAGACGTGGCGGTGGAAGGCAGTGACATTGGTGATCCTGACACTCTGGAGGCCTAGGCTAATGTGTGCATTTGCGTCCTAGTTTTTAATAAAAAGTTTAAAAGTAAAAAAAAAATTTAATAGAAAAAAGCATATAAAATAAGTACATAAAGAAAATATTTTAATGCGTGTATTACAATGTATGTTTTAAAATAAGTGCTATTACAAGAGTCAAAAAGTTGAAAAAATAAAAAGTTTATAAAATTAAAAAGTTACAGTAAGCTAAGGTTAATTTATTATTTAAGAGAAAATTATATTTAATAAATTTAGTATAGCCTAAGTGTTTATAAAGTTTACAGCAGTGTTCAGTAGTGTCCTGGGCCTTCACATTCACTCACTGTTCACTCACTGCCTCACCCAGAGCACATCCAGTCCTGCAAGCTCCATTTATGGTAAATGCCCGGTACTGGTGAACAATACCTTTTTTATTGTATTTTTACTGTACCTTTTCTATATTTAGATACACAAACACTTACCATTATGTTACAGTTGCCTACAGAGTTCAGTACAGTAACATGCTGTACAGGTTTGTAGTCTATGCCAAATAGCCTAGGTATATAGTAGGCTATACCATCCAGGTTTGTGTAAGTCATTCTGTTATGTTCATACAACAACAAAATTGCCTAACAATGCATCTCTCATAATGTATACCCATCGTTAAAGCAAAACGTGACTATATATTTGTATTCATAGAAAAAAAGACTAAGGAGTAAATACCTCAAAATGGCAGCAAAGACTATTACCTATTTATTAATTATTGGTGATTTTTTTCTCTATTTTTTCTAATTTTCTAAATTTTATATAATGAACACATACTGTATTTATAATCCCAAAACAGCCACAAATATGAATTTTAACATAATGCTTATCAATGAGATTTTTAGAAAGCAAAAACATCAGAAACTCTTCTAAAGGCCTTGTAGCAGACTACAGGGATTATTTAGAAGTCCAGAGATCCAGTTTACAATGGATGGCCACAGGCCAAACTGTTTAAGAAGGATGACTAGCTCCAGCCACACAGTAAGCTCTTGAAATTTGTGGATGGACAAATAGATAGGATGGAACTTGAATTGCACTCAACAAAACTGTTTTCATATGTTAGCATATAAGTCACAACATAGTGATGTCCTCTAGCCCATAGATTGTCTAACATATACCAAGAGAACGTAAAACAAAACACTCTATCGGCTGATTTTTTTACTGATAGAAGTATTCAATATATTGTTCTGAATTCAATATTTAATGCAAATGTAGAAGTGAACATATCTTCCCCAGTTTCTAGAATTTAATTTCAATTCCATTGCTTTTTTATCCTAAAAATAAATTCAGTGCTTAAGTTTGGTGTTTCATTTACAAAGCCCTAATTTGATTTTGTTACTTTGGAGTTTATAATCCAATTTGTATCTATTGTTCAGCCCAGGGGAGTGAATTTGCATGGCAATCATATGTTACAAGTAATAAACTCAAAACATATCTGAATTTTTGCAGTCTTTATAAGACTACAGTAAGTTCTAATGCCAGATCAGTTGTCATTTTTCTTAATGAAATTGTATTTTTGCTACCAATATTGAACTATTTTCTATTCAGTCTTTCTTGACTGATTATAAATGGGGAAAGAGATGTTGAATTAAATTGATTTCTAGAGGAATGTTAATGTTTATATATTCCCATTCTCTGTTATACCACTTAAATATAACGAAGAGGTATATCTTTTCTTTAGAGCTGTCCGAAAATTTGAGCATATTTAAAAAATAGAACAGTTGGGGATAAAAAAGAATACAAAATGTTTAAAAGGAACAAGAAAAGGTAAAGTTTAGCAGGCATTTAAAATAGATTGATTACCATTGGTCACTAAATTTGCTTCCAGTTTTGCTGTACATAAATGCAAATAAAGAAACACATTCAGTTATATAAATGTGAAAACAGAATACATCAGCATAGGTAAGCTTTTCACTGGATCTCAATTCAAACAAAATTTTACCACATAGTACCATTAAAAATGTTGAGCATCAGCACAAAATACTTTTAACCACATTTTTACCAAAGAAAGAGCATCTGTATTCAAGTGGGACAATGTGTTTACCCGCCATCCATGCAAAAGGATAGTATCCTAACCATTGACTTCCGTATTCCTACTTAAAGCTTACACGACTGTTTCACAGGCACTGAAAATTTACCAAGTCCAAAATTGAACTACCTGCTCCTCAAATCCTGCTGAATTAATTAGTGTTTTTGATTACATATAACAAAAACTAATTTCCAGTCACCGTAGCAACTAGTATTTTGTTGGAAGGATCCTAGGGCAGCTTGCAGAAACTGAAAGCAGCTACCCTCTACCTCCGACCCTCCCCTCCCCGAGGGCATGGGACTACTAGGCATTAAAAGCCTACAGGAAGCCAGGCAATATTTCCTTGTCAGCTGAATTTCTACTGCTCTATGTTGCGTGGCTTCATTCCACAGCAGACCTGCAATGTCCATGGCAGAGGACAGCTGCCCCACAGATGCTGACTTTGACATGGGTCCACCAGTTCAGGCCATACAGAGACCTGAACTGCTTCTTTCTTCTTACTCTCTGTAATCTCATCACAGGGGGGCTTCTTTTACTTCCCAGAGCACAGCATGCTCTCTCTCCATCACAGCTTTTGCCACAGAAAGCTCTCCCTTTCCCCATTTGGCACCACTTTTTGCGTATGGAAAATCTGAACCTTATAGAGGTATATTAGGTAAATTGCTCAAGAACACACTACAAACAAGTGTCAGAGCTGGGATGTAATCCTAGGCATTTATGACTGATTGCTGAGCCTATACCATGTGGAAATGACTCCTTGGATGCCATCATCCAAAGATTACATTGTCATAGACTCTTAAAGAGAATTGCTGATTTCAAAGGAACACTTCTTTATTTAATCATGCATTTATCAACCAACAAAGATTTATTAAGTTCCTCACTGTGCCTGGATCACTCAGCTGAGCAATTGGTAAAAAGACATGTAATGCTACATTCTTACCCTAAATGCTCATGATCAAAATGTAAGAAATAAGATAATCATACACCTACCCCAAATGGCAACCAAAATCTTGAATACATAAAACATGATACATTTACCAAACAAGTGTTAGAGTCAATAAATGTAACCGTTAAGGGCTAAAAAACTAACGGAAAGCTTCAGAGAGGAGGGAGGACTTTGACTTAAGTGATTGGACATAAATCCTTACTCTGTAGATTTAAATGAATTTT
>NW_012134747.1:833187-836001 GCF_000956105.1 Propithecus coquereli | reverse complement strand
AATCTCTATAATTTTTAGAAATTTTATTTTTTACATAATGTCAGAGGAGTTCGGAGTTTTATGAAAGGTCTCTGGTTTTTCTTTCCAAAATCAGTTAACAGGAAACGTTAACATTTCTTAAACAGAAGTGACCGGCACTATAAGACAGATTTCTCTAAGCTGATCAGTAGAGCATGAACAAAATTAATGCCTAGGCCTGGTGACAAAGTGTGCCACCTACTTCTGTGAAATAGCATGTGTCTGCCTGGGGGCAAGAAGCATTTAGCATAGAAAACAGCTATCAGGATTTATTTTGGACTTTAAAAACACTCTTATACTTGCTACACACACTCACAACTTAAAATCAATGACTAGAAGCGAGGAAGAACTTCAGGACAGCATCACCGGATAAGTTATTCCTTCTCAGACAGAATAGCAATATACTAACTGAATCCATTATCAATCTTGGTACACACATATATACAGATACTGATGTTAACCAAGCAGGTAAAATTATTCAATATGATGCAGATTAAGAAGACTGAGATTTGAGGGGATACAAAAAAATTATTTGAAAGATTTTTAAAAAATTGAAAATCCTGTTTCTAAACAGAGAACTTTACATATGATAGCATTAGCTGAGGGAGTTCAGTCTGGTTTAGGAGTTCCAAAAGTCCCGCGTCGTGGCTTAGTTTGCACCTAACTTCAGAATGGGGTCATAGAAATCATCACGTTTCTTCTTAGACCAAGGGCAAGTTCATAAAGAGCAGATAAGTGGGCAGATAACTGGGCAGATAAGTGAAGGTTATTTGTTTCTGGTTTTCAGTATGAAATTCTTTCAATTTGGGCATGCTGCAGTAATTTTCTATATATCTCAGATGATAACTACTGAACCAAGGGAGAAATGCCCTGTGGTCTCTGTGAGAACATTAATTTATTCATTCACTCATTCAAAAACTATGAACCTGAGTTTACTGATAGAAATTGATAGAAGTAGTAACATAGCAATCATCTCTATATCAGTTTTCAGTTTATAAAAGACTTCAGCATACATAGTACACATAATCCTCATACTTACTGCTGAAATGTAGGCGCGTTCAATGTCTCCATTGTACAAGAATCTATGCTTAAGTGCTAAGGAGAATAAAAAGTTAAACAAGACAGGCCCATGCACTTAAGGAATTTAAACTTACATGGAGAAGTATCCAGCAAAGTGGAATTTTTTTAATTGGAAGAATAAATTTGCATTTCAGCTTGTTTGGGATATATTATACAATAGATTTCAGTAGTATATACCTAGGTCTCATATAAGCCATGTCTTATAATTACAGGAAATGCTGATTGTACGAGGAGAAATAGAGTATAAGTATAGAATGAAAAATCATAGGTCAGCAAGATTCAATGATAGCAAGATTTACACTCCTTTCTCTGTATATTCACATGAAGAAATACAGAAGGATTATTATAATAATAGCCATAAAATAATCTGTAAATAATGTTGAGAGGCAAAATATTTTACTGAGCTAGAAAGATTAGCATCACAGCTCAATCACTGACTAACTTAATGATCTTGGGCAAGTTTTTAATTCTCTGAACTTCAGTTTTCTTATCTGTAAGATGAAGGGAGTAATCGGTCTCTCTATCGGTTTTTGTACAGATTGAGACACTATACATAAAACACCTAGTATAATTCAATAAATGTTCTCTCTGGCTGGGCTCAGTGGCTCACATCTGTAATCCTAGAATTTTGGGGGGCCAAGGCAGGAGGATCACTTGAGTCTAGGAGTTCAAGACCACCCTGATCGACATAGCAAGACACCATCTCTACAAAAAATAGGAAAGTCAGCAGGGAGTGGTGGTGTGCTCCTATAGTGCCAGCTACTTAGGAGGTTGAGGAAGGAGGATCCCTCAAGCTCAGGAGTTTGAAGTTGCATTGAGCTATAATGATGCCACTGCACTCTAGCCCAGGGAACAGAGTGAGACCCTGTCTCAAAAAAATTAAAAAAGTAAATAAATGTTGTCTCTTTTGTATGAGTATTTGAATAGTTCTATATGAGATTATCTATATATTTATAAACACTGAAGGCTCTCTGGACTTAATTAAGGATAAATATTTCTAATAACAGCTATGTGTTTCTTCAGTATAGCCTTGTGGTGCAGTGATTTTACTGAAAAATGAAGGAGGAAGAGAAAAATGTGTTGAAACTTTTATTTCACGAGAATATTGTTTTCCTCAATCCTACAATCACTGTTATATGCAAGTTTAACAGTCCCTCTTTATCACTATAAGAAATTCAAACTCTTCCTAAGAATGATTTCTTTTGATAACCGTAATTAGTAAAACTGGAATTTTGTTGGAAAGGGTACTAATGATGGAGACTAGATAATGTCTACCCACATTAACATTTTTATTCAAAAGAGTGACAATTATTTTTGAAGGAGTCAGCCTTGCAATCTTTGAGCAAGTCTGTGCACTTGTGACCAGAGAGACCACGTCTTAAGAGGCAGCATGGTATACAGGAAAGTGAATGAGCTTTGGAGAAGGCTCTCCTAGGTTACAAAACTCAGCTCATCCATTTACCCTCTGTGCAATTTGGGGCATGTTTTAATCACACTCAGCTTTACTTTCTACTCTTTAAATTGGAGATAATAATACTTACTGTTTAGGGCTGTTGTAAATATCAGAGATAATATGCAATAATTATCAAACACTTGATAAGTGTGTACCAAATCATGTTTCTTAGCTTTATATTTAGCAATATTGAGACAGAATTTTAAGACATTGACAAAATGTTCATAGTCAGCTTTCTCCTTTAAATGAGTCCCATGTAAAAG
>NW_012134747.1:830315-831517 GCF_000956105.1 Propithecus coquereli | reverse complement strand
AATAGCCATAAAATAATCTGTAAATAATGTTGAGAGGCAAAATATTTTACTAAGCTAGAAAGATTAGCATCACAGCTCAATCACTGACTAACTTACTACAGTGTAAATTATCTTGGGCCCTGGGTAAAATAATCCCATAATTGCTAGCCAACTTTATTAATTTGATCAGAAAAAAAAAACCCATCAAACATGTTGTTTGACCTTATGTAAGAGAATAAAAATTTGACTTTTCAAAACAAGGATAAGAAGTTTGTAAAAAGTGATTCATGGAAAGAATTGTAACAATCTTGTTAAGTGATTGATATGGGAAATGTTTTTGCTAATGTTTGAAGTGAAATTGCAAAAAATGATTAAATAAGAAGCTAATTATTGGGGGGGAGGAAGGGCAAGGGCAACATACGTAACCTAAACATCTGTACCCCCATAATATGCTGGAAGAAAAAAAAAAGAAGCTAATTATTGAGGGCAAAACTTAAACTATTAATAACAATAGCAGTAAAAACAAAGAAAATGTTTCCACTGTGAAGTTGGAAAGCTATGTGATTCTACAAAGTTTAAGAAAAGGATAAGAGATGTGTAGTTATATCAGCAAATATTCATTTATGTTTTAGATTTGAAAACATTTAATTTTATTAATATCAAAGAGAGAAGTTGAAAAGTAGAAAGTGTATACTGTAAAACTAGACTCATAAAAGCACTATCCAATGCAGCATAATAAAGGGAAAATAACATGTCAGGAGACTTCAGTTATGTTTACATTTCAACCACCACCATTTCTCTTAACCCGTTTTTTTGTTTGTTTTGTTTTGTTTTGTTTTTTACTTATTCATGCTGTAGGTCCATGGTGTAACTAATAAATGATATCTTGATCACTCAAAGTTCTCAGCTATATTCTTCTCATTCAATGCACTAAACTTGTATTAGAAAATGGTGTCAATGAGGGAATTTCACCTAAACCTGAAATATGGAACGTAGTTTGAGAGTTGAGTTGAGTTTTCATTTCCTTACTAAACAGTTTAATAAATGTTTTATGAGTGCTTATTTAAAATGAGGAAAATTGTTTCACAATTTTTCTTAAATGGGTTTTTTTGTTTTACTTTTTGTTTTCATAGAATTTCAAGGTTACAGAAAAATCACAATACAAGGAATTCCTGTATATCCTTCATCCAGATTTACCAATCCATTTTCTTTATAATTTTTAT
>NW_012134747.1:823811-829882 GCF_000956105.1 Propithecus coquereli | reverse complement strand
ATACCCCTCCCCTCCTCCCTCTTCTATTTCTTGTCAACATTATAACTAAACAAAGTTGAACAAAAAAACAATATTTGAGGACCTGCTGTAGTCTTCAACTTACATTACCTATGAATAAAAATGAGAAAATTAGCACCACTTTTATCCTCTAAAATGTTAGCCCCCAGGCTACTTTTAGCCAGTTATTGCCTTTAATCCCTCAGACTTCACAAGATGTGTTTTTAGATATTATCCCACTTCACACTTGTCACAGTCCTGTGAGGCAAGCATCATCCTTGTTTTGTGACCGCTCATAAAAGAAAAGTAGTTAAGGTTGAGTAGGTAGCTAGCAGCAGAGCTGAGGCTAGAATTAGTTCAGCCTAATTAGTGGACTATTTACTGAGTACTTATTGTGAGCCAGGTCTTCTACCACCCAAGGCTGCTGGGCCTTCCTCTTTATCATTGTAGACCTTTCTCTCTGCTTGGCTTTGGTTTGACAGAGCAAAAGGGACCGTGCAACCTTCTGTATCACTAATGCCATGAGTTGACAAGAGGGAGGCAGGGCTCCTTTGGCTCCTCCAATTTGCATTTGTCCAATAGAGCCCAGAAGCCCCAGCCCATGCTTTGGGTGATCCCCCAGCTGTGCTGCCTGAGTCAGATTGCATATGCCTAAGGGACCACCATTCAGAGAAATCTTGGCTGTCTGTGGCTCCTATGTGTACCAGAATCATACGAAAGAAAGTCAGAGCACCATTTTCCCCAATGGTTTGGCAGTACATTGATCTTCTGTAAAGCATATCGCCAATTAAGTTGATCCTACATCTAGTTTGCCAAGCATTTCTGCATTAACTGGGAAATGGGAAATTATCTTTCACACCCAAGACATGAGTACTCATGTATTTTTGAGATTTTTCTGCTTTGGACATGAGCCAGCAAGGCTATATGATGTAGATTTGTATTGAATTCCTACAGAAGTCCTCTTGGGTCTTTTGGCAAAGGATCACCCCTGCCATTTGTATTCTAAAGAATTGAATCCATAGGCCACAATCTGTCTGCCCTTCCAAAACCTAGCCAAATGGGCTGTTAGCAAGTCTGTTCTATTTAGGGAACCATTCCAATGTTTGAAATAAAGTGCTTTAATAATTTTGTTCCATATATATCAGCCATTGATGGAGGTATTGGCCCACCATGAAGAGTAGTTATGCAGCTTTCTCATTACTATCGTTATCCATCTGTAAAGAGTCCGGTCAATAAACTGCATTTCCTTCTGGTTTGGGTCATATTTAACCTAACCTCCTGAACACTAGTCTGCATAAGACAAAAGGAGGTACAGCAAACATCAGCACAAACAACAGAAGGACTTAAGATAAAGCAGTGATTGCTAGAGGATGGAGAAGACCCCAAAAGACCGGCAAGAGTTCCCCTCTGTCTTCAGCACTTTTACACTCTTAGAGCTAAACTCTTAGAACACCAGATATAATCTCTCTGGGGCTTGTAGGTAAAAGCTTTTTATTATAGAGTTTGCACTTGCCTTTAAACAGACATCATCATGCAGTGTCTTTTTCCAAAATTAAGAAGGAAGGAACTTTTGAAGTAGTGAAAACTGATTATTTTACCACTACTTTCCTTTACTCATGTCACACAATTATGACAATTATTTCTTCCTGGCTATCAATAAATAGTATTTTAGAGTATTCAATAGTGTTCACACTAACAAAACTCATATTCTTGCAGTTTGTTTTAGTTGTTATGACATTTTTAATCTGGGGCATATGCTAATCACATTTATGAGCTTTGCTGATTTATTTATTCAGTATATATACTAAATATTCTTTAGCTGTGGTATTTTAAAACAACTTTGGTGATAATTCATTGATGATGACTTAATCATATTAAAATTTTAGTTGCACATTGAATTTTGACTAAGACTTTGTTAACTCAATCTTTGGGTTGTTTCAACTGTCCTAAACTAGAGAATTCCTCTCTTTTGTTTGTTTTTAAGCTTTGATTATAAGTGGCATTCACAGTTGGCATTATTGACATGGAAACTTGTATGAGGAATAAATTAAAGAAATAAGGTTTAAAATGATGTAAATATAATTGTAAGATCACATATATCCATATTCCCATGGGCTTGTGGAATTGCTTTGAAAAGTATATAAAAATAAAATCAAGCAAAAGAAATATTTTTCATATTAGCTCTCTAGATTGACAATTTGTTAATTTCCCCATCTTCCAAGATGGTATATGATTTTCTGCTCCTCTTTGTGACATGTAAAGGTAATGTGTGATTGAAGGAAATATTCCTGAAGTCACAAGGCATGGAAGATAAACTTATGGGACACCAAAGGTAATAATTTAGCATCTCAGGTCCCTGCCAATATGCAAAGACTTTAATAGAACTCAGCCAAGGTTCCCATTTTCAATAACTTATTTTTCCATTGCCTAAAGCAAATTCTACACAGAGTAAAGGCACATTTAGTATCCATATAGTGTTATGTTGATGAATTCTTAATGCAATTACATTAATTCTAATAAATTCAAACTGAAGAAATTAAAGAAAATAATTAAATATCCTGCCCATGACCAAATAATGTTTTTATAATTTAATTGTAATGTAAATTATAATAATAATCTAACTCGTACATCCCACTACATTCTCTTTGGAGAGCCTTTTTCCCAGGCACCTTCAAATAACTCCAAAGAGTCTCAGATTTTTGCTCATCTGGGAATCATCTGGAGGGCTTATCAAGACACTGACTGCCGGGCCACAACACCAGAGCTGCTGGTTCAGTAGGTCTGGAGCGAGGTCACAGAAGTTGCGTTTCTGACAAGCTCCCAAGTGATTCCTATATTGCTGGTCCAGGGACTACACTGGAGAACAAGTCAGTGGCTTTTAAAACCCTCCATCCTGGTAGGATTGGATTTTCAATCAATCAGCCATTTTTAAAGTTTGAAAATGAGCAAAGAATTTATATAAGGATCTAAGAAAGTTGGGGTATGGCTAGAAAATGCTTGTAATAGCATCTAATATTATGGTTTGTTTCCAGAGATTTAGAGTATTTGAGAGAGGGTGCTGCTCTCCTCAATCACAGGAGTTAACCACCAACACCTGTGTGACTAATTGCCATCTGCATTCTCTGAAACGTGGCTAATAGAAGAGCATGTCATAGATCCTTAATGAATTTTAAAATGCACCACTTGTGGATAATCTGAGGTACTTTTTATGTAAGGGAAATTTATAGAACTCCTAATATATTATATTAATTAAAAAAAACTGAAATGGAGCCAACCCTTTTGTGTGATGTGGCATTAAAGTTCAATTAAGAGGTGGGAGTAGTCACATAATCAGTGTAGCTTCTAGAAAGCAAATAAATAAATAAATGGTCCACCTGCTGAGTCCCCAAATAGTCTAGCAGCTCAGGAAGGGACTAGGCAGTCTGAATATTTTGATTTATAAATCAAATAAAACCTGAATATTTTGATTTATAAATTCATGCCACTGACTTCCTGTGATGATTATTTAACCTTTCAAACATTGTGTTTCCTCATTTCTGCAATAAGGGACAATTATGTTGACCTGCCCCATAATTAAGAGAGCATAGGATTAATGGACAGGAGCCCTTTTCAGAACTTAACTTTTTAAAACACAAATAATAATCAAAGTATCTATTAGTAAAACTTTAATTTGGTTAACCCATTTACCTGAGAGATCATGCTATAAAACTTGAGTACTGATAAAGAACAGTGAAAACAAGAGTTGTGTTTTACATACAGAAATGTAGAAATTGTTATATTTGTGAGGCTTTTGCTTTTATAAGGGGAGTATAAATTGAACTGTTTCAATTTTGCCTTCACATATATTAGCATTCATTTTATTGTACTGTCTTTCCAATGACTATTCTAAGTACTTCAGAGTTGTAATCTACTGACTTCACCCAAACCTTCATCATCGTTTCTTCCCTTCATTCATTCACTGAGCAAACACTAAGATCTAGTGTTCTGTTTCTACTGTGCTTGGAACTGTACCTTGACCTTACATTTTAGTCAAAGTTATATAAGTCTTGGATACAAGATGTTCGAACATGAAATTAGAAGAAATAGAGAAGACAAATGAAAAGGTATCTGGCATCTGTAAGATTAGTGATTTAAAAACAAATGAAAAATCATAATAAATATGCAGTTCTTGTGGTTATTCAAAGTGTTGCTTTACTTTGCAACTATGTAAAATAGATACTTACATCTTTATCATATGTCCAAATTTCATTCATTTATCTGTTCATGCATGCATGCATCATGCATTAATATAAACTAATTTTCCTATAACCATATTCCTAAGCTATAGAGCACATGCTTATTGAGGGTATATTTTGGACCAGACATTGTGGTAGGCTCTGGTGATGCAGAAATAAGCATAGTACAGCAACAGTCCTAAAAGTGTTCAGGCTAGTGTCAATCTTTGTTACTAGTGTATGGAATTTATTTAAACATACACTTACCTTTTGAACTAACCAGAGGTATCAGAGCATCTTCTGAACAGTTTTAGACAAACAAAAAAAGATCCAATTCACATAGATGGATTCTAAAACCCCTTTCTGTATTTTACTGCTCATGAATTATTTTGAAATAGAGGTTTCTAATCTTTTTGTTGACTCTCCATCATAATAGATCATTGAGAGGTCTTAAAATATCTATTGATTCTGATCACATCTTATCTGTCCCTGTTTATTTCCTATTTTGCATCTCATGACTTTAGAAAAAGCAAATGTCTACAAGTGACAGTGAAAGCAAAACGGTGAATTTCAAATTTGTTCATGTGTTCCACTAAGATTGAGCATTGATTTTCCCCCTACAAAATAATTCTTTTCCAAAGAGTACACAGTCACTTTTAAATTAACTTAATATAAAACAAGTCTCTAAACCACATAAAGAACATTAACCTAAGAAAAATATTTGAAGTCATTACTGAAATACTTTATATTCAACAAAATAACAATTTAAGGATTAATGCTGATTGATTATTGTCAATCTAATTCCCAACTGGCTGTTAAACGTTTAAATTGACAAACTTACTGACTTAAATCTCTAGACTAAAATTTCCACCCTTACTCTCAATGAATATATGAGCTGTAGTACTGGTAGTCAGAAGGAATACGTTGTCCTCTGACAAAGCGAGTCCAAATTAAGTTCCTGGCTCCGTGGCTTTGTGTTCAACATACATGCTATGACCTGCTCTGACTCATTTCTGCTCTCTTTCTTAACATGAACAGCTGTCTACCTCTGATGAGATAATTACTTCATGCTGTTAGTCTGAACATAGTTCTGAGAAATCCAACCAGGTTGCTTCTGAGATAGCCTGCAAGCTCCTAGTAGCCTAGCAACTTCTCTTATACCAAATCCAGACTCTATTGAAAAAAAAAAAATTCAAGTAATTGGAGAAAGGCACAGCAGGGAGCCAGTGTTAAAAGGTGATGTTTTCCAATATTTTTTGCAATGGTCAAGTGGAAAGATAGGAATGTGTAGAACAGGAGAAAAATAGAAATGTTTAAGCGATTTCTAAAATATTATTACAAAAAAATAATTATCAGTTTCCATTTCACTGAGTCCTGGAAAAGAAAAATATTTAAGCCTCAAGATTTGGAATTCATGTTTGACCATATAACTTTCCCAGTAATAATAATTATAATTGAAATTATAAAGCACGTTTTATGTATCAGGTACTTCTCTAAGCATGCTGCATGCATTGATTCTTTTAATACTCCAAACGAATCTAAAAAGTAAATATTTATATAAGCCTTTTATTTTTAAAGTTGAAGAGACTGATGCTATCAGAGGCAATAGGACTTGCCGTACAGACTTCAGTTTTATAGTAGAAACCACTAGGGACACAATATTCACTTTATACCACGCTTTATTATAAATGTTTTTGGAATTAATTTTCTGGAAGAGATTGTGGGGTCTCATTATCTATTTAGGGACAAAGGGTTATAGATAAAGATATTTATACAAATTACACACACATACACATATATATATTCATTTTTATCATGAGAACAATCACATATGTGAGCCCCTTAGGGGAGGAGAACGCA
>NW_012134747.1:818974-821671 GCF_000956105.1 Propithecus coquereli | reverse complement strand
AATTCCTGCCCAGATACACGTGCAAACACATACAAATTGTTTCATTTACACACTTATACTTGGGATATAATCTCTGAACTATTATTTAAAAAGTAAATCAAAGGTATTGGGGAAAGGGAAGTAGAATCCACTGAAAATGATAATCTCAAGAGATGTATTCGTAGCTTTCTGATTTCTCCAAGATGATACTATAAGGTCTGAGTTTAGTCACATTAAAAAAAATTTAGCAATCAGACAGAATATTGCAACCCTTGGAATTGTGATAAATAGAAAGTAGTGATAATGCACATTTGAGCTGATTATGTAACAGAGTATGAAATAGATACATAATAGAATATAATAATATTAATAGATATGTATCTGTGCATAGACCACAGTATCTATGCATCTTTATATCAATGATTCTGCACAGTTCTAAATGGGAAAGAGCCCCTAACAATGAATTTATGTGGATACAAGAAAAGAATGTTTGATAAAAGAAAATCTAGAATCTAGGATGAAAAATCAAGTGGAACCTATAGCCCCATAATTTTTACTCATCAGCAGCGGATCCTCGACCTAGCTTTCTGATTAGGGGTCTTACTTTCTTGGAGCCTTGGTTTGTTGAGGTTAGGGAAAAATATATTTGAGAAATGTGAATGCATATCTTTGATACATGGCTTACTCCTTTTTATCTATGAAAATGAAGTTTCTCCTACTTTCCGGTAAGATCTGGACAGTCTACTATTTCTCATGTACAGAAAGAGGTGGCCGATTGCTGCTATACCAGGCATGTCTTCTTATCAGGTGCTCTTGTGTCCAGTGGCCTCTGTAACCTGGGCTACTGGACAGAGCTATGGCTTCATGGAACTGTGTAAAGCTGCCTGGCTCACCCAGGTAGTGCCCAGCTTTAGCCTTACCGGCAACAAATCAATCAACTGGAATTCTGAAGTTCTAGAACTTATAGTCCCTAGAGCAGTTTACTAAATTGGAGTAAATATGACAAATTTTGGGGCTTCTTGAATAACCTTACAGGTATGAGGTCAAGGGTGTGGACCTTTCACTGGTTGTGAAACACAGGAAAAGAAATATGCTGCCTGCACAGGAGACCAACCAAGAAACACCGAATGTTTTATAGCCTTGGCTTCCTAATAAACCCCTAATTTGTAGAAAGCCACAGTGACTCTTCTCAAATTGCACGTGTTCATTGCTAATGGACTCCAACACCTACGGCCATATAAAAAGTATAAACGTAAAAACACTCACGAAATGTTGGTCTTTGCTGCTTTAAATTCAATAGGCCTCAAAGTGAAAGGGTTCACCACAAGTTGGCTTCACTGTAAGGTAGAAAGTGCAGCATGTATCACTTAAAAGAAATAAATAAAAATCAGGCAATTTCTATAAAAGAAACCCTCCATTTCTTGTCAGAATATTTTTAGCTATAGTCAACTCCCTTCAAAATAAATAAACAAATTTTTGTAGGGTTGACTTTTTTCTGTCTTTTTTTTTTTTAGTATCTATGGAATTATGAATTGAGCAGGGTGAGAAGAGTGCTAAAACTTTGCTAGAAATAAAATAAATTTTCTAATTTCAGCAATATTACTTGTACAAATACAAAATATCACAGCGAGGGACAATGAGGATTGTGAAAAAAGAGTCAATGATACTTTTTCTGATGTGACAAAGGGAGCATATTCCATTTAATCTCTTAATGATTAAATCACAGTATCAGTGAAATGTAGGCAAAACAGCTGGGTGAAATGCCGCACATGTTGTGTACACATTACATTTCAACAGAGTGAAAACCACTTGAACTAAGTTTTCATATACACCTGTAACCTCACTCCCCTATCAGGTTCAATGGCATTTATTTCCTTTTTTCTCTGTGAACCCACTTGGCAATTTTGATTCAGGGTTTACCTTCATCTTACTTTCCTTCATTAACATTTACCAGCTATTTTCCTTCATCTTCTTTTGCATAGCCCATCATTTCTGCTTCAGAAACTGAAAGTAATATTTGCAACTCTGATATTTTTCAACAAATAAGAAACAGTTGCTTCACCTTCAGCAATAACAGCAATTTATTTTATTTTTATAAACACATTTTAGAAACTGTTCATCTTTGAAGACCAGGTTACATTGCAACAGAACTGAATTTGAAAATATCTTTCAAAGATATATCAATAATAATAAATTGTGATAATACTCAGGACATTTATTGAATACTTACTATGTACTAGGGACTGTTAAACATTGTACATGTATTACTCTATTTAATCCCCCAACTGCCCTGTGATATAAACGCTTCATTGTACAAATGAGTAAACTGAGGCTGAGTGGTTAAGCAACTTTCCTAGGGTCACATTGCTGATAATGAAAGAGCTGGGATGTGAATCCAGAAGATCTAATTCTAGAATCATCACCCTATAAAATCATTTTGACTAAAACTATTGTATTGATGCTAGATATCAGTTTCCATTTAGGTAAGTGATGTTAAGCTTATCAGATAATTATGGCAGTATAAGGAATTCTAGATATATGACAACAAATTTATAGAATTCAAATTCACATAAGAGATAAAACAGAGGGAAACATTCGTATGTATGAAGGAAGACTAAAAGTCTTTGAAGTTTTTATCTTTAAAAGGTATTCATGTAAGAACTCTAAAAAATAGGAGATTATGCACAATAGTTAATAAGCATAACTCGCTGTTTACTT
>NW_012134747.1:816492-817814 GCF_000956105.1 Propithecus coquereli | reverse complement strand
CATCTGAAATTTATATAGAAGTAGGGAACGGGGAAGAAACCCAATTTTTTCCCAAATGGCTTTGCAGTTGTTCCAACACCATTTATTAAATAATTCATCTTTTCCCTACCAATGCAAAAATGCCACCTTTATCCTATAATGAATTCCCAGGGGGAGTTGGACTCATTTCTGGATTTTCTATTTAGTTACATTGAACTAATCCCTTTAAAGTTCTCCTTGGGTCAATATTTTACTCAACAAGATTTCGTTATCTTGAATAGAACATGTGTCCTCATTATAGCCATGAGATAGAAAGAAATCCCAAGGGGTCGATGAGTAAGGCTGCCTTCACCGTAACTATACACAAAGAAATTCAATGTATTTTGTTTTGTATTTAATATTTCAAGTCCTTAAAGTTTTGGTAGCTTGTATGTAAGAATAATTTAAAGTTTTGTTTTTCTTTCTATATAGTTCATCCACTCTTAGTTCACAGTTATGTAATCTTTAAGAATTCTAAAAAGATGGCAGCACTGTTATGAATTGTTAGATTGCTATATTTAAAAGACCTTTTGCAAAATAGAAATAGTAATAATTTATGGGCACTAATCATTCCTATAATAGTTTATAACATATAATTATTTAGCCTTTCCCACCATGTGAAGGATCATTATTATTATTCATATCATCTAAATTTTATAGCATAAAAATCTCTCTCAGAGATATAAGTCATGAGCTCAGGACCATGCAGCTAGCAAATAGCAAAAAGGGATCTCAAACCACACTCGGGTCTTTTGACAGTAATCCAAAGCTCTTTCCACTACTTCAAATTGCCTGAGATTAGAAGTATTTTCAAAGTTTGGGCCTTTTGCCTGGCACCATGAGGACCTGGATAGTAGAAAGAAAAATCTTTTTTTTTCATTCCCTGTGTCAAGATGGAATTATTTCTGAAGTCCTTGATAGGCCGGGCAGAGGCAAAACTGTGAAGTCACTGGCTTATCTTTACATCCTCCTTGCAACATTATGATATCTTTTTCTCAAACAGCCAGCCATTTCATACCCTGATGGGTCTAATGTGCAAGAAACACCCCGATGTCCTATCCAACCCTCTCCTCTTTGGAATTACTCTCATGCTCTGAACCACAATTTCTTTTCGCTTTCAGTGCTGTGAATTTACAGTTCCACAACCTAAAGTAGTCTCCTGAAACCCACAATTATTTAAGGATGATGCAACATAATCCTCTCTTCTGGGCCATTTATACTGTATGGAAGACTTCTGATAATTTATTACTACTTTTTAATTATAAAAGAAATATATGCACATTATTTCATGTATCATGATGACT
>NW_012134747.1:772891-813483 GCF_000956105.1 Propithecus coquereli | reverse complement strand
AATTATATTGAGAAAGGGTGGTGTAGAATATAGTATGTGTAGGGACAGAACAATATTTTTTTTAAATGTATGGAGTTTAAAATTTGGTTGCAAAAGGAAAAAGTTTACCAGGAATGCGCCAAAACAATTCCATAAATGTGTGAATCTCTCCTAAGAATCTTACTGCATAAGATAAAGATTATTATCTTAATTCTATCGGCTTTCAAAGGACTTTCTACCTCTCTATTTCTGGACCCTCTCTCTCTCTCTAATTAGGCTTTCCAGAGGCTACCTTCTTAAATTACAGTTTACTTTCAAAGAAAAATGGAGCAGAGCCAGGTCACAGCACTGCCAGTGTCTGTATGTTAAATGCTTACTACATGTCAACAGTTTTATGGCCCTATCCTTCTTGAAATTCACATTAACACTACAAGGTAGGCATTATAGTCTCCAATTTTCAAATAAGAAAATAGATCTTCAGAAAAATTAACTGACTTTTCCAAGGTCACACAGCTTGTAAACACCATAGTAGGAATTCAGACTTAACTTATTCATTCCACAATGACATGTGTACAGTTTAAGTGGTTTTATTGAAAACCAACATTCTGGAAAATATTACCTTTTAAAATACATATAGAAATATTAAGAATAAAACATAGGAGAACAACTTGAATGGAAATATAAAAACAGAAGAAATAGCTTTCAAAACCAGCTGTTCTGTGGGAAACCAGTGGTTCTATATTTGTAGTATTTGACAGGGTGTCAAATAGGAATAGATGTTATTAGAAAACAGATGTCATAATATTAGAAAGATGTTTTTGTTTAAACATTTATTAACATACGTGATTAGCTTGATCTTCCTTAAAAATAAAGAATTTCTTCACACTTTCTGTGAAATATTTGGTGCTGCTTATTGTTATTTGGGATTGCTCATAACCCAATTTCCTTTGAAGCCAGATTACTTTAAGACCATCCTGTAAGGGCAGTGAGAGGAGAAGGAGAAATCAGGATCCACATGCAGGTGGAGGCCATGTTTCCAGGTTTTCTGGGGAGCAGAACATTGTGGAGGAGCAGCAGCTTCCTGCAGAAGCTCTGTTCCTGGATTTGGGCAATGAAGACCTATTAGGAGAATGTTAATAGTCACTCCCGGCCTTCATGGGGGTCTCTGGATTGCCTTAAATATTTGGTTTTGTTACATAGCAGGCTCTATTGCCTTATTAATTAGATGCCAGCTCCTAAGTATAATAATCATTTGTTGGAAGGGAAATGGTTATCATAAGTCAGTGTTGCCATTTCTTGAGGAAAAAATGTTATGAGTGCTATTTAGAACCACATAATTTTCTTTGGAATCATATGACACCCTTGCATGTGTAAGGAGCAGATGCAGCCAAACTGCATGGAGCTCTTCAAGAACTGCTGAAGAGCATCTTCTACTCTGAAAGAGAAATTGCTTTTTAATTAGACTTTTCAGATTGTCTGTACAAGTCATAGTAATTCATTCCATCAACAATATAATTATCTTAAATATTTTAGAATCTCCAGCTGGATTTAATTAAGCAAGAGAGTACCCCCATGTTTATACTCACCAAGTGATTGCTGATTCCATGTAAATTTTACAAATTATGGCATGTTGTGTATATTTTTAAGGCTCCGAATTAATTCTATTACAAATCGTGGTACCATGAAATAAAAGAAAGCCTTTTCTAAAAAGAAGAAACCAGACTAAGGCGCTGGGAAAATGAAAACGTGGGCTGTGGAGTCAGAGAGACTCGGGTTTGAATTTGGACTCTACTTCTTGCTAAATGGAAGACCTTGGATAGGTCTTTTCATCTCTCTGGGATGCAGTTGCTTCCCCACTAAAATGAAGATGCCATGTACCACACAGGGTTGCTGTGTAGATGAAATTGTTGGAGCCACACCAGGACTCCAACAATTTTGAGTTTCCTTCTTCAGTAAGCACGAAGCATACTCTGCCAGGCTCATAGTAAGAGGATTGAACATTACTCAGCCACCACTGAAGGGGTGGGCCACTCCAAATCATCTCTGAAAAATCCCTTCCAAATAAAAGAAAAATTGGAAAAGTATTATAAGTGTAATGGCTAATGAATGTGATTGCAGGGAAGCTTTAAGTCAAATTAATGATATATACAAACTATTTTTATGTATTCAACCTATAAACATCCACATTTTGGAAATAGAATTTTACCAATAGGGATTTTTCAGTTCTGTATTTAGACTTTCATAATATAGTATTGTCATATATATATAAAATTTACTTCATTCTGACTCCTTAGTCAGTGACACAGTCTATGATGCAAATTGTTCTGGAATAAATAAGACTCACTTGACTGAATGATTTCCATTGAGCAAATAAACTGGAAACTTCTATAATTGGCAGAAAGTTAATCTCCAAATGTGAGTATTCAAAACGTTGCTTTGGACGAAAATTTAAAAAGAAAATACAGCTAGTTTCTGCTTGGAAAGCAGTTGACCTTCAAACTATTAGCTTGATTCTAAATTGGAGTTTTTTGCTGAGTTGTCTTGAAAGTTTTTTCATCTTGTTTTGTTTTTGTCCTGTGTACAAAAAGGTCCAAAAGAACTTCAGCTTCTGTTTATTTATATGATTTGGGTTTAGGAAGCCTGTTAGTTCTTAAATACCCAATTATGATCTTCTCTGTCCCAAATGATATATTTTTCATACTTGAGTCTCAGAATTGCCAGCAACTCTATGAGAAGATGACTGATTCCCCAAATTAGATTTTCGGTAATGCACGAGATAAGACTTCATCATTTTCTGTGTAAAAACCAATATTGTTGGGGACAATTTAAAGAGATTTGGAGAAAAGAATTTTGCCTGTGAATCTTATGGGATCCCCCTCTGCCGTGCTTTTATCTGAACCAACATAGCACCACTATGTCTTGCTCTGCCCAGATTCAAAAGGAGAGAATATAGGCCCCACCTCTCAGTGGAGGAGTGTCCACATCATAGTGTAAGTAGACCACGTGAGATGAGATAGAGTCCCTGGTTTATTCAACTTTAGCAAAGGAGGAGGAAAGAGAAACCCAAATTCTCGATTTTTAACACAGATCTATACAAATCACTCCTCTGAAATCAGAGAAACATTCCTGCATAGCCACTGAGTACATGGACAGTAAAATCTTAGAGATCTGGTATTAAATCCCAAATCTGCCACTTTTTCACTTGCAAACATTCTTTCCTCTTAAGATTGTTGAGAGTTAATTAGGTAATGAAAGTAACTGCCTTAAGCACCACTCTAGGCACCAACCGCAGCTATTATCATAACAAATAGGTCACTACCGGGTCATTTGCCAGAAACCTTAGCTTTCTACATGTAATGCCTTTGACTAAGCTTCATTTCAACCAGAGTTAATTAAAAATAACTCAATGACCCTATCCAGTAGATCATTCGACTACTATTTACAGTCATGACTTTCAGTTTGTTTATTGCTATATGAGTTCAGTGTTAATAGAAGCAGAATTAAGGTTTAAATTGAATAAAATTGCATTAAAAGTAATCCTATTTAATGCTTTAACTGGAGTGTGTTCCAAAAAATTCCACTCTTCTTTGTGGGTTCCCATGCCCTCTGATAGCAAGACTTCTGAAAGTGCAGTATAACCCCACTGGAAAATATATTGCATTTTGCTTTGATTCATTTTTCCTTCTCTTGATTAAGCACATTGAGTTTGGTTTTGGTAAAATGTCTAGTTTATACATTAGAATTGTGTTGATATTTGTGAAGTAAGTGTACACTTATTTTTCTTTGGATATATACCAAATGGCAATATAGTTTTTAGTTATATTTAGTATATATGTTTTCATAAGATTCTCTGAGAGTATCCTATGACATGACATAAACGGATTCTGGAATTTTAAGTTAAGCAGAGACTCTAGATTTCGGGAAATTGAAAAGATGCCAGAAATGCAGACTTTTTCCAGTTGCCCTTGAAATTACTCAGAAATAGTACCTTCCTCGACCCTTTCCTTTATTAAACAGTGGGTGGTGTGACTATGTCAGAGGTGGCAGAGAGAAATTTCCACAGGGGCCCGACTGCTTAAACTGTAGTAGCTCTTCTTGCAGCAGCATCTTCAGTGGGGAGGTGAGAAACCACATGAAAATACTGCTGCACCATTAAGACTCTTACATAAGCATTGTATGGCCTTCTCTGCTTTAGGCGGGACTTGGCTCTGTTGGTCACAATTATTACCAAAGTGGATAGATAATACCAACTCAGTCTTCCTAAGAGAATGTCAGGGAGGAATAATTGCACAGACTTTCCTTTATTCTTATGGTGTGAAGTTATTTTATTTCAGGAAACTTACATTCTTTGTTGTACTAAATTGTAATAAAATATAGTTTTGCCAAGGAGGAAAAAAAGAAGAGAAGGAATGGAGCAGTTCAGTACATTACGTATGTTAACATTTATCTCTCTTAGGTCTTAAAACCTTAAGGATTTAAAGTAGACGAATGGACTCATCTGATTTATGAGTACTGTTTGAGTGCCTGTCAAAGATGGCAGATCACAGATTTTACATACACTAGGAGAAAGAAAAGACATTGTTCAACAGAGGAAATAATACATGGTTAAAGAAATTCCTAGTGGCATTCTTTGAGTACCAAATAGTGCTGAGGTGAGACATTATAACTCTCTTATGATCTCTTATTTTACAGTCAGGGGTTTCTGTATTCCACAGATGTTGCAAAATTTAACTATTTTTAGTTACTTTTAAATAATGTTACAATGATAGTGTATATTAAAGAAGACAAATGTGAAATGTAAGATAGAATTTGTGGGGTTTTTTTCCCTGTTGGGGGGAATTTCCAAAGGAAGCAAAACAGTGATAAGAATTAAAATAGGAAATTTGAGCAATTTTCTACAATATCATGGAATGTGTTCCGCCTTTGTGTTTTGTTGAAAGTTGTTTTATGAGTGTATTATGACTATTATTCGTTAGCCATTGAGATTAATTTCCCCTTATAGTTTTGTAATTACATTTGTGAAATACACTTTTAACACCTAATCACCGTCAGGGCACTCTTAAGAGATGTAATTAGAAAGTCCATCAGACATTCTGTCTTAAATGTAATGCTAATTAGTACTAACTCATTTTTTTTTACTGCAACATGCTATTGGTATCATGAATGCAGCTTTAATTATAGAGAATGGTTCTTACTGAAATGGTATTCCCACTGGTTTAAGTGCCTTATTTTAATTTGTGGATTATTCCTTATTGGGGACTATTGTCAAACTTTTAAAAAAGTATGCTTCCAGCTATCTGAAAACAGATTGAAAGCAGAGCCAAGCAATTAAGGTGAGACTAGTATCATTTTCCTTCCTTCCTTCTACAGCATTCTTATTCTGTACTCCAAAGCTACACCACAGGGAACATTCTTGTCATCAATGTAAATAAAACACAGAACAAGAGCAAGATGGTTCATTTTGTCTCTTCTCTTTTTCTCTTTTTTTCCATTTAGCAAAAGCAATTCCTATGTGTTGCAAAAATTAGAAAATGCAGACAAGCAAAAAATAAGATAAAATCACTTTTAGTCCCACCACCTGGAGAGGTTCCAGTACCATCCCTTTAAATTACATATTGTGTTGGGATATTGAAGTAATTCGATTAAGGAGTATTAGTTGTAATCTAGCCCAATGTCCCTTGCTGGCCAACTCTAGAATTGGCACAATTCCATAGAGAGCAGCTTTGAAACTGACATTGAAGCATTTGTGAATAATTGCTTCAACAGAGTTGAGTTAGAAAAAAGTCTAAATAATTTACATCTATCTAAGCAATAATGATTCCAAAGTATGATTATTAGCTTACATGCATCTAAATAAAAGTCAATAGGCAATACAGTTGATCTGGAAAATTAGATTGCCTAATGTTTTTAAAATAAGTAGCCATAAATCTCTTAATGCCTTTTAGATTTGATGCTTATTGGAGGTTTTTAATGGTTATAATGGGTTGCTAATGAGAAACTAAGAATACTCATTGGCCTATAACTTTTCCACAAAGAATGTCCATGAAGAGACTTTAAAGGAAAATATAGTGTCATTATTTGAAATTAATTGTAAAAACTTATACAGAAAAGGTGAAATTCTTTAAAAATATCAAGTAAAAATATTTCTTAACCAAGTGAAAGGATGAAATATACTCTAACATATTTAACAACCTTCAAATATAATGTTGTTAATTTAAGAGACAATAAATCTGAAAGACTTCTGTATTTTTTCCAAAGAAAAATTTTACATAATCTTTAAGGAGCAGATGAACTAAAGAAAAAAAATATTGACAACTTATTTTCAAACTATCATCACCTAATATTTATTTTAAATGTGCATGTTTTATGAGTCAGTACGAAATATGGAAAGAGAATAGATTTTAAAGTAAGAACTATCTGCAGATTCTGTCTCTGACACTGAATGACTTGAAGTCTTAGTCAAATTACTTAACTTCTGTTAACCGTTAATTCCTTATATATAATGTGGAGATAAAATGCTTATTTGCATTTGATATGAGGATCATGTAATATGCATAAATTGCCTGGTTTTTAGCATGCATTCAGCTCATTTTAGTTTCTTCCTTCCTTTCCCACTAGTTCTTCCCCTCACATCTCCCTCCAAAATTAGTCCATTTTAACATGTTTTAATTTGGCCAAATACTACCATATATTCTTGTGTATCAGTCAACCAGGATACCAGGTAGATTTTCTTGATAAACATTGGGCCCCAACTATATCTTTCCAAAGAATATCAGTACTTTCCTGGGCTAAAAACAGAGACTAAGGGAAGAGCTCTGTTGCTTGTCACCTACCTTCCAGTAGTTAGTTCAGGTCCCCGGAAGACCTGCCCATTAGCAACAGCGGAGAATCATTGAACTTATGTTAGAGTCAACTCGTACTTGGAGAAGCTGTTGCTAGTCAAGTTTCCTTTAGAAAAAGCCGCAGATCCTGTTCAGCTTAACTCTTGGTCAACTCAGCTATTCCAGTTCAGCTCATTGACTTCATGTAAATTCTAGCTCTTCTTTCTGCACTGCTTCCTTTAATTTCTATCACTAAATGCATACCATCACCACGAAGAGGTGAGGAAACACAAGGAGATGTCACAGGAATATGGTCCAGATATTGGAAAAATATGAATGTGATTACCCATGGATCTAAGTTACCTAGATGCCCCCAGACATGTCCTGAAATAACTGAACTTTGGCAATGTGTGCTTCTCAGTTATTATCCCGTCACCATTCCCAAGCAAATCACATTAAGACTACTTTGGTATTCCTAATTAAATCTGTGGTTGGCTAAACATTTTATGTGTGTAACATTTTTATATACATAATTTTTAAAAGGAAACTGGCAATTTGATTATTATACAACGTATATATATTGTATAATCAAATAATCACATATGTACTATTACAATGAGTCAATTAAAAAAAGTGAACTGGCAAAGAGAGTCATATGCAAGTTTCTCACAAGGACCAAGCTTCTTTAATAAAGCAGTATGTTCACTTCACCTGAAATTGCCAGATGTTTACTTCACCTAAAAAAGACTAAATTGCCACATTGAAATTGACTTTGACACCATCATTTTAGATAAAAGTCCCTCAGATCAGAGCCCTGACTATTAGATGCTAGGGTTATGGTGGGAAACAAGTGCTAATATAGTGCCATGATGAAAACTGTTTGCATCATCATAGATTACATTTGGAGATCTAACTCGGCTGGCCATCCTTGATGTCTCTAATTCCACTTAATCTCTCTGGTTTTCAAGGGAATCCAGCTAACTTTACAGAACCTTTTGAACTGCTTGCACAGCCATGAAAGAAGGATAATTTCCAGGACACCCAAATTTCAGGGAAATGGATTCTTAAATAATTTAATAGGAATAAAAAGAAAATTTGTAATGATTAAATTACATTTGATGGTGCTTTTCTCTATTAGTAAATATATGCTACTAAAATTGGAAATGCAGGTGCAAGCTTGTCTCTTGTAAGCTTCTAGATGAAATATCTTTATATGAAATCCCATAAGTGGTAAGAGGATCAGGATATACGTATATTAGGGGGTGCATAAGGGTAGCTCCCACTCAGATACTATCTGTGGTACATAAAGGCTCCATAAGAGTAAGTACTGCATCTGACTCAGTAAATATTTGATGAGTGAATTTATAAATACAATAAGTGCTCTCTGTCTCATTCCACCTCCACCCCACCTGCACTTCTGCAGACACAAACATACAAAGATAAATGCACAATGCATAGCAAGATTATGGGGGAGAGGAAGAAAATGAAGAACCCCAGGCTGGTTTACAGGTAGTGAGTATGGGTCCAACAGTGCCTGTGATTAATAGCCAGCAATTGTTCAAATTTGTAGATGTTTCAGTAGCAACATTCGTCAAATATTTTGAATACCACCCCATGCCCCTTTATTTAACCTGGTTTTATTCAAAGCTAAGCACCTGCTATCCTAAAATATCCTTGAAATCAGAACCAAACAGAATTCCTGAAGGTGATTAAGGGAAGTCAAGCTGAACAAGAGGATGAACTGTGGTCATGGTTACCTCTATCTCAACTAGACCAGGCTTTAGAACTTCACTGCAGAATACTGAAGCCGCCTAGGCAAAACCTTTGATCTGAGGCAGGTTAGTAATTTAGGACGCGCACTAGGTTGGAATTTATGATAGAGTTTTTTTTTTTTTTTTTTTTTTGAGACAGAGTCTCACTCTGCTGCCTGGGCTAGAGTGAGTGCCGTGGCGTCAGCCTAGCTCACAGCAACCTCAAACTCCTGGGCTCAGGCGATCCTACTGCCTCAGCCTTCTGAGTAGCTGGGACTACAGGCATGTGCCACCATGCCCGGCTAATTTTTTCTATATATATTTTTAGTTGTCCAGATCATTTCTTTCTATTTTAGTAGAGACAGGGTCTCACTCTTGTTCAGGCTGGTCTCGAACTCCTGACCTCGAGCAATCCACCTGCCTCGGCCTCCCAGAGTGCTAGGATTACAGGCGTGAGCCACCGTGCCCGGCCTATGATAGAGTTTTAACCAGAGCTCTTCCACTAACTTTCAAACAGATTTGAGAGAAATCATTTCAGTAGGTGTTTGTTAGTTAATCCATACAATGAGTTCAGGATATTTTAATTCTGGGATCCCTTCCATCAGCTAATGAAATCAGGTGCACCTTTTTCTGAAAGAGGATTCTTTCAATAGTGAATGTATAAGGACACGACAATGTGTTGCATAAGGACTATATCTTAATCCCGCCATTTTAAATTCCTATTGGTATTTATAGAATGGTTTGATATGTGTATGACATTAAATTCTACATAAATATTTTAAAATTTGGCTTAAAAGAGTTTATAACTTGTGCCAGCCAATAGTAAGTAGTTCCACTCTGGAGGTCACCTGTGTAAGAGAAAAGGATACTTCACACATCAGTATTTGTGAAAGTGGACTTTAAAACCAAGCCCCAACATGTTTAACTCAGCCATATCTTCATTGGTGTTTCAATAAATTAAACAAGTTGTGGCAAGGTCCTGCGATTTCCATTCCCATATATTATAATAAAGAAGTGCTGATAAAAGTCTGAAACATTTGCCTTTTACTGCTAATCAAGAGAGCAACATACTTATCATTCACGGAAATCAATGGAAGTCCACTCTTAGCCAAGCTTGCCTGTTCATTCCTTGAGTGTGGATTGCACATGAATATTGGTAAACATAAATAGAAATAACAGCTAATTGCAATGAATATATTTAGAGGATCCATTGCTATAGAACTTTTCAGAACTTTTAATATCCAAACATACTTATCACTTTCCAGAGAAGAGCACATGGTATATTCCACATTTATCAAACTTTGTTCCAGTGAATTACTCATTTCTTTAAATGAGTGTTCACAGGGATCACATTTTGGAGAACACAATGTGTAAAATGCTATTTTAGTTTATTTTCTATTAGGGAGTCAAATAGAGTCAATATTTATCAATAAATTGCTATCCTGTCTCTGTCTGCCAAACACATTTTTTATATTTTATTGAAGTTTAGCTTAGAGCCTATGTTGGAGTGAAAAGGACCCTTAATTATGGTCCAGTTGTCTAATTTTACAGGTAGTAAAATGGGTGCCCAGGAAGATGGAATAACATGCTTAAGAGTCACATTGTGAGTTCGAAGTTGTTCTGGGATTAGAATATGGATTCCTTATTCCTTAGCCCACATTTTTTTCCGTTACCCTACACTGACTCTCTTCATATTTGCCATAGTTGATCTCAACAGAATGTTTATGAAGAAACTTTGAATATGTTAACTACAATCAGATGTATTTTAGGTTCTTCAAATAGAAGACCCTTCTGACAATTCAAATTACACTGTCCAAAACTGAATTTATTTCTTTCTCCTTATGTGACAGTATATACGCAGTGACTAAGAACATAGTCTTTGAAATCAGCCCACTTAGAGTCTTCAATATACTCAGTGATTCCCACATCTTCGGCTTTTCTCATGCTGATACTTTGGACTGGATTGTTTTTCTACCAATATCTCATACATAAAAGTTCAGCTTTATCTTCAAATAGAATTGAAACACTTGTAATAAGCACATGATGTTTTTAATTAAATCGATTTGAACCAAACAATTTCTGTCTCCCCTTTCTCTATCATTGCTGCTTTTAGAGATCCAGTAGTGGAAAGTATACACAAGGTTACAATGCCCTTTCCTCAAATTAGTTTTAATTAACCAAATTTTATCTAATTATCATTAATAATGGCCATTTGAGTAATGGCACACTTTTGAACTGCACGTAATTCTGAACCATTTCTCTAAGATTTCCTTGTTTATTAAAATTGCCTAGCTAACTGCTTAGAAACAGTGCATCTGTTTAATTCAATAAATATTTACTGGGCACTTACTATGTGCAAGGCTCTGTACTGAGTCTTGTATTAACCAATGTATTAAATGGGATGTGGTATCCTTATTTTCAAATAGGGTCTAATTATTTTTGAAAATGTCCACCAAACCGGTATATATCCATTGTTTCTTAATTTTACATTTTGTATCACTATTTTTATTTCCCAGTAGTAGCAAATATGATTAAGTGTACTTAAGGAAATAGATCTCAGCATAGAAATGCTGACAGGTTTTAGGAAATGAGATCAGTAATTTTTCAAACTTTGTCAAATAATTTATATTATTTTGACCAGGGTTAGTCTAGTATTTTGGAGTAGAAATATATTTTCTAACCATTTCCTCTTAGAAGCTGAAAATGTATATCCATACTGCATTATTCTCACCAAGGATTTCTGGATTGTAGGCTTTTGGCCCTTAAACCTTTAGGCAGTGATAATAAAGATACCATCCTTGTGCTTAAAAATAACAGTGAAAATAACATATATTGAATTGATGAACAGATATACTAGAGATCCAGAGTGATTTGAGACCCGGGCTGGCCATGGAAACCTTAAAAAAGATATGAAGGGAATGGCTATTAGGTCTTCATTTTATTTATATACTCAAAATTTTTAACATTTATTAAACAAATATGATCTGGAAAGCCCTGGGCTGGTTGTAATCAGGGATATTTTTAAGACACAGTTTATGACCTCAAGGAGTAGCTTGGTGATTGGAGGGACAGTTCTGAGGTATTGGAAGGGCACTGAACAAGTGCCCTGATTTGTCTACTCAGTAACTGCGTGACTGGAAACCAACCTAATCTCCTTGAGCTTTGATTTACTCATCCATAAATTGAGTGTAAAAGGAGAATCTACAACATCTAGTTTTAAGGACTAAATCAAAGGACACATATGTAATTATCTAGCATGGTACTGAAAACATAGTAATGATCAAATGCGAATTAAATGATGTGTATACATAATGCAAGGTAGAAAGTGGTCAAGTGCACAAGAGTTCTGTGTGCTGCTAAGTTAGTATGACTCTGATAGTAAAATACAGGTCATTGACATGAGTCAAAGAAAAAGTCTTACTTCTTTCAATATCACACCATTCTTATTCTGTTTCACCTATCATCTGAATTATTCCTCTTACACTGTGTGCCATGCTGTTTACCAAGAACAGCTCCTCAATGAAAAGAATGCCAAGAGTTTTTACTAGCTACACTTAGATCCTGGATTTAGATGGGCATTTTAAACTCATGATGAGGAGCAGAAAGACACTGTTTTGCTTAATGTGGCAACATAAGTTTGGTTTGTGACCATATTATGCTTTGGCAAGTTAGTTCCTATAATAATGAGGAATGATTTTCAAATAGGTTATATAATCAAGAAGTTGTCCAAACAGAAGACATTGCTAAGGCAACAAACCAGCCTACCCTGTGGTTTCACAAAATTCACTTACCTGCTTGCTCAGACTACCTCTACAGAAACATATTAAAGAGAATTGTCTTAAAAAGAAATGCCAAATTTTAAATTTGAAACAGAATCTAGGCCTTGAGTGACAACAGCCCACAGCTGTTTTTAGATCAGCAATGGATGCCTCTTGTTTCCTAGTCCTTACGCATATTCCTCATCCTAATCCTTGTTCTCAGGGCCAGGATACTGATGGAGACATCCTTGACAAATAATGCTCCAAAGGATCAATTGCCTGTGAGATGACTGTTTTAGCTGTGGGCTTTGTACCAAGACTAGGGAATGGTTAAGTCCTCAGAAATTCCACTTTTGCTTCATGAAGAAGAAAGGGCATTTTTAAGTAAAAGGGTAGCTTGTTCTCATGACTTGAAGGCTTAATTGACTAGAGTAGGTTAGAAATTGACCTAAGAGAGCTAAGAGAGCATTTTCCAAAGTGTATTCTATAGATGTGTTATTAGTTGTTATCACACACAAAAAAATGTGTTTCGTGGTCAAACAGGTTTGGGGAATGAAGAGTTAAAGTCAAAGGAGTCTTTTAGTACAGGAGACTTAGAATCTTTAAAGTGCCGATGTCTATGGTAAATCTCTTAGAAAAGAATACTAAATACATAATTTCCTAAACTTATTTGGCCATGGAAACTTTATTTTATGCTGCTTCTCATGGGATTACTACTCTTCTATGGAACGTGCTTTTGGAAATACTGATCTATGAGAACAGACACATTATTTTCAGACGTTGACATTTTGTAATCTTTCCACAAAAAATAAATAAATAAATAAAGATCGTGTAACTACTTTTCAAGGAAATTTGTTCCACTTACATGAAGATTATTATATTCAATCATTATCATTGAATTAAAAATTTAGACTCTATTTATTCACAGGAGGAATGTTCCCACTGATCCATCCACTTTTGCAACCCAGAGATGCAATTTTCTAGAGAGGGGATTAGTGGTGAATGCCCATTTGTGGATATAAACCAGCATAGATGCTGTTATGCCATGAGTAATCGAACCTCTGACAATGGTTTATTCATTTCCATGTTCTAAATCAGTCTCCATAATCAGGTTTTTAGGCTCTACCTCCATCTAGTTTATATATGAAGCTCCAGCAAGAGACTTCATTTGAAAATGTGATTAAAAGGTATCTCAGAAACCACTATCATAAGTAAACAGACTCTGAGACAGGTCCAAAGGGATTAATATGCTCCACATATGAAAATGTGATCTTTTATTCAAGGAGAGTGTGGCTAAGTAGTCATTCTATAGATAGGAGACTGGCATAGAGGTGAAGCTCTTTGTCCCAAACTAGGAAATAAAAGCAGTAGCAGAAATTAGAATTTCTTGGCTTCACGATTAGGGCTCTTTAAGAAAAGAACAATGCTTCCTGTCTACCAAATTCCCAGATTGACATTCCCTAGGTTCTGTCCTTAAATTATCCCTTAAACAAAGTAACTAACATTTACTGAGCACTTAGTATGTTCCAGGGTCTTTTCTAGGTTCTAGGGTTATAAGAGTGAACAAAGTCCTTGCTGTGGAAAAGGTAATTTATCAAGAAGCAAGTAAATAAATAACCTGATGTCAAAGTTATGCCTTTTTCTGGTTTTCTCTAAGTCATCTTCCTGATCATAGGCCGTCCATCCCACCTGTTCCCATTCCCAACTGAAAGTTTCCCAGGTGCATTTTATCTCCACTAACTGCTGCGTGCTGATGTTGGCCTTCCTACCTGGGTTCAGGTTTAACTCTCTAAACCACAGGTCAAAACTATTCTCCTCAAGGTCACTGAACTCTGAACAAAACCAATATCACCCTGACTCCAGACTATTTGAAATCTCACATTAGTCTTTCTCTAGATTCTACCCTACAATCTATCCATCCTTTCCTCCTGTCTTTTAATCATCTCTTCAGCTAAGACATCGGCCTCTATCAGTTCATTCTGGATTTTTTCGTTAACTCTTTTTTCTCATTCTTTTTTCTCCTTCCTTTTAATAATCTTAGGAAAGGTGAATTATCTCATTCTCCATTCTGATTCTACTCTTCTTTGCCTTGTTTTTCTCTCTCTGAAACTAATTAAAACCCCTTCGTTCTTCCCATTCTACCTATATTTTCCCCCCTCAGGAATCAGGAATCAGCATGAAGTGCTTTGTCCAAAGAGTCATATCTGCAAGGCACTGTTTAACCCAGGACAATTACAGTTCAACTTTTCTGACTAGAGGCAGGCTCAGTGCAGCAGAGATCTACTCTAAATTTGGAGAGAAGGCATTTGTTATGTTTCAAAATAATCTAAGTCTTTAAAATTATATACCTCTTCAAATAATAGGTACAAAGAAACGACTGTGTTTCTTGGCTAAACCCTCTCTGTCATTTCCAGGTGTTCACTCTCAGATTGGTTTTCACACTATTTCCATTCCCCTTAGTTGTGGTAAGATTGTAAAAGCAGTGTGTGGGGCTTTGAAACCGTGGGGCTCTTCTCTCCTACAGCAAGGTGACTGTGCAGCTCCATTCACCTTAAAGGTAACAAGTCTCCCACCACCTCCAATGCTCTTCATTTTAATGATACTATTCAGTCAAACTGAGTGGCTTCTACATTATAAAATATCAAATGACATCAAATATATGGCATAGATAGTACAAGCCAATTAACTGCCCAATGGCCACATACTCACTCTTCCTAAAGAAGCTGACTTCTCGCCATGCTTAATTCCTGCATTTAGAATTAAAGAACAGAGCTTTCATGTCAAGAAGAGATCTGGCTTTTAATTCTGACACCTGTAATGTTCCATGCATCCTGCTTCTCTCAGAGGCTAAATCACAGGATTATCATGAGCAACAGACCTTTAGGAATTTAATGTATGTCTATGATTTCCTACTAAAAATCAGGATGTAGTTAAGGAAAACTGTGTCATTTTCACAATTATGTGTACATTTCAAAAGCTGTAACTTTCACACTAGGAACTCTTACCCAATATACTCAGGTAGTAATATTCCCAATTAAGGGAAAAGACACAAATTAAAAGTGCCGCCTTCTTCACCTACTTTCCTCTCCTGAATTCCTTCAATATCTGTCATTTACCAAGCCAGAAATCTAAGAGGCAACTTTAATTTCTCTTTCTTTATTTCTCTTCATGATCATACTGGTGCTTGTTACTGTAGGAGGGCCTGTATTATATTCCTAGCAAATGGTTTTATGCATTTACTTAAAGTTTGCAGGGAATTGCTGGAGGAGGATGAGAGTATACTCATTTTACTATAGCAAATGGGTTGGAGGGATCAAGACTTGAAGCAGGGAAACTGGTCTAGTTTCCACTTGGAACATCGGGGCTGTTGCCAGGTCCCTGGTGAGAAAGATGATGACCAAACTGCACCCAAGTGGGGAAGAGGGTGGAAATGTTTGAAAAGATACCAAAATGCAGACGAATCAGAGAGCCCTGAAGACTAGATGTGGGGGACGAAGAAGTGAATGGGATCACTAGTTTCTCATTTGGACAATTCATGAGTAACTGTGCAAGTCACTGATGTGGAAAATGCAAGAAATTGAAGAGGGAAAATAATGCATTCAGATTTGCTAATGGGGTGGTGTGGCGAGAATACAGTTGTAAAAAATCACAGAGTTCTGTTTCATTTAATTCATTAAATCACAAACCACCGTCTTATCAATAATAATAAACATGTGTAAGTAATTGTGTGATGTGCCAGAGATGCATAGATATTTAAAAAATAACTCTTATCTGAAAAAGGTTTTAGCATCCGGTAAGCCTGTTAGGATGTGTGTATATATGTAGATGAAAATGCATGGAAGATACACAAAGTGCCAAAAGGGTGGTTTGAGTCATAAATTTCCTAAGCACTCAAAACCTACTTTTCCAGCCTCGTTTCTCTACTTTCTAAGAGTTTCTATGCTCCAGCTAAATTGTTGTATTCATTTATGTTTAATTACCCTAATTTTTCCTATCTCCATATCTTGTTTTTAATCTGCTTTCTCTGCCTTGTAGTCTCTGCTTTTCAGAATCCTATTCAGTTATCAAATTATATCTCAAAATATAAATTCTGCCCTTGTCCCCCTAATCAGAAATTATATGGCTTTCTATTAGGCCATGTAGTCTCACAATTTTATTGAACCTTTTACCCAGCCTGCATTTTAGTCATTTTGCCATATCTTGTATCATTCATACCTACTCCCTCCTCACACGCAGTGTCTCATTATATAATGGAGCCATATCTAGTCCAGCTCACCCAGATTTCCATCCCTTGTAGTGCCTCAGCACCTAATACAGTTATGTGTGTGTGTGTGTTTAATTTACTGAGTGGACATGAAGAAAATCAGCAACAGTGAATAATGGTCAGTATATAAGATGACATTTCAAAATTATACTTTACATTCTCAATTTCCTATAATACCAATATGTAGATTGAATAGAATTTACTCCTTGGGGGGCAAATATATTAGGCATACTTTATACCTGGCAGAATATGGAAGATCTGTACATGATACAATGAATATAACAGTGTAAGAGGCAATCATTACCACTTCAGATGCAATCGTAACCACTCACCCCTGGTTGAAATGTAGTTTTCACACAAATCCCATGGATGAAAAGAAATGTATATACATTGCAAATGTTCACCCCTTTATTATCTTTCCTTGTGTAAAATTATCTTCAGAGCCATGAAAAACTGTTTGATATTTGTGACAAAGCAGCCTATTCTGACTTTTATGCTTATGAGTAGGAATAGTGAACTGTTAGATCATGTACTCAAATCCTTTCTGTGGAAGAATTTTATTCTTAATAGCAACTTGAAGCTTGAAGAAATATTTATAGGAAAGAAAAATACTCAAAAGTCTAAATAAGATTACTGTTAGAGTTGGCCTTTGATTACCTAGAGGACATGACCATTAATCTGTCACAAATCATAGATTTTATTTGTTCACGTCCAGTAAGGTGTCTTCTTTGTGGATGTCTGCATTCCGGCAGTTCTATTGATGACATCAGTTAACTGAAATCAATGTGGATTGCTCTTGATTTCTTGGAATTTCTTTATTTTGGTCCTGATATGCAAAGTAGCTCCAAAATTTCTTAATAGGAGGGACCTAGGTACAACAATCTGGTTGACAGGAGGTGCAGTGGAACATGCAGCTGCGTTTGCATCACAAATTGTTCTTACATGTATTTTCTGTAGGTTGTCTTGGGACATTTATCCTCTTCAAGTCTAATAGAAAAAGAAAGTCTATAGTCTATATTGGTGATATACTAATTTAAATATCTGTTACTTTTATATTTTTCTAGGACAAAGAGAGATCTTTAAAAACCAAAAATGAAGTGGAAATTTACGTGCCGGTTGTTGGCACTGTTCATTCTTCTAAATGTAAGTAAAACAAATTATTCTAAGCCATGTTAATTAAGAATGCTAAATAAGGAAGAGTGTTTTGAGTGTGCTTGAATTGGCATTTGCAAGGGCAGGCATAGTTCTCCAGAAGCCAAAATTAAGCTCTTCAAAACCATTATTTTTCTTAATATTTTGTTAATAAATCTCCCTTCTGAACTTCCAGTAATTTAATGTTATGGTTTATCCAGAAGTTTGAGCTCTGTTTCTTTATAAAATTTTAGCACGAATTTGAGACATCTTCATATTATCTTAGAAATTAACATAAAAGGCTAATAACATTCTCAGATAAAATGTTCTTCATGTTTGACATGTGGTCTTGAAACACATTTTCTGGGCTGTTCAGTCATTTTAAAACATCTAAACTCTTTCAGTCTGGTTATTGATTTCGAATGTATTTTTCATCAAAAACTGACTAAGAATCTCCAAGTCTTATATACCACTATCATGGCATAACTGTTTCTCCAGCTTTTTAAATCATGTTCAATTTATGTAATTTTATATTGCTTTATTCCTAAAAGATTTAGCAAGTAGTCAATAGTATAATCATCCTAGAAAACACTATCAATGACTATTTATTTGTGTCGACATTGTTAACCCACCATCACATCAGCTTCGGTAGCACATGAAAGGGAGATGAGTAAATTATACATAAATCGTTTTGGAGTTGTTGCTCCTTATCCTACCTCGCCAGAATAACATTTACCAATGAATTACAGCTGTCAGTAAACATCACTCAGTATCTCACATTGTCATACTGACCCCAAGTGAAGCTTGCACAGGGTTCCAGGATTTCCATTGTTCATTAATGTGTAGCACAGGCTTACAAGTCTGCCTATACTGTTTCTCTTTCCATTATTCAAGAAAATATATATTAGTGTTCCATAAATTTTAATTTAACTTATAAGAGAATTTTTATTTTGTAATATTATACATCAAATAAATGGTTTTATAGGAATGATTGTTAATGCAACCCTTTTGCACTTATTTGGATAATGAGTATAGTTTATTTTATTATGTCAGACTGTTATATATTATTTTAACCTATTAAATATTTCTTTAGATAAATTACAGTATAATTTTCTGAAAGTAATCTAGTATTTTCAAATGCAACTTACTTCATGCCATTAGAAATGTAATAAGAACACACACAAGAATATTGTAGAATCTAATAGAATATTTTAATTTGTCTGCAAATTACCAAGCCTTATGTGGTCTTCTATACATGCAGAAATATTGATATATATTATTCATAAATTCATATTGCTATTTTTCATAGCTCAAATGAAATCCCATGTGAATATTTCCAAATAATTTCATTTCATAAAGCATGTCATTATATTGGGAATGATAGAAGAAAAATTAAAGGAACCACTAAACACTAATGAAATAGTTTGAAGATTATCTAATTACCTTTTTTACTATGAAAACTACAGATAATTTTTGGTGTGTTAAAAAACTATAGTAGGTCATTTTTATTCAAAGCTTTTATCTATTATATTCTACAATTTCAATATTAAAAAACTGCATATTTTTGCATGAGCTATAGACAGAAATATTTTGTGGTCTTTGGGCATCTCTTTATCAGCAAACATAACTGAACAAAGCACTTAAATGGCTTTGTGCTCTCTTTTCTGTGGCAAAGAGAATTGCTTTTCTGTCTGTATTTGTATTATATATTTGATTTGAAGGATTTGCTCATAAAACAAAATTTGATCCATCAATTTCTTCAAAACATTCATTATGTTCCACATTGATACTCCTCAGGGAAAAAGTAATTTTTTAATGAAAATATTATTAATTAATCCAAAACATCACTTTTTAGATAATACATTATTATGGAAAAAAACTCTATTTATGAAATTCTACCAACTGGATTTCCATATGGTCTTTGAAGTATCAATTTGGGTCACCATCTTCCTTTAGCCTTTTTCCATTAACCAAAACCACCCATTCACTTCCTCGCCTTCCCCTGAGGTAATACAATAGGCTTAGAACAGTGGCTGGTACAGAGTGAGCTCTCAAAAAATGCTAGGAGGATGATGATGATAACAGGGACAACAAACAACAAAGATGAAGACAGAAAAACTAGGTTCTTCCGAGAAGCATTTTGTTGTTGCTGTTTACTTAGCTACGTACCCCTGTTTGCTTTGAATATGTGATATATGCAGAAATTTCATTGTTTATGCAATGCATGAGTAGACAGTACAAAGAATACCAACGAAGCCTCTGATCCTACCTGGAAGAAACAGTGCTAATATTTTACAAAGTTGTACTTCGTTTTTTGCTGTTTTCAAAACTACAAGCAACTGAAAAACATAAATAATTTTAACATATACATTGTCAATATTAAGGATGGTGACATGGAAATCCTGTTGATTACATTGGTGGATTCTGGCTTCATATTGTTTTTAGAGCAGTTCTGCCTTTGGCAATCAATAGCAAGCTCTCCCTTCAGCCCCATAGGATGGGTCCATACATTCAGCGGGCTTGAACTATTGCAAAGGTGGAACATCTCTCAAAGATACAGACAGAACAGCTGTGTAACTCTTCCATCTCTATACTTCTGGAAACTACCTGTAACCCCAAAACAAGCTGATTGTCTTACATCAAAGTAGGAATTGCCTAAGCATATGGCCATTTCAAATTGCTTTCCTCTGAACTCCATGGTTATTGTAGATGAAATTGTCTAGAATGTGAGCTTCCTGAGGGCAGGATTCTTGCCAGACTTATTCATTGCTGAATTTGTAGAACCTAGAACAGTGCCTGCCATATGGAAGGCATTCAAAGTACATATTGACTGAAAGAACCAGGGATGTTTCGGCTGCTGACAACTGCTATTGGTGGCAGCTTGGTTGTCGTATGTGTGGCGCCATTTACTTGAACTTTTAGGAGTGACATCACATATACGGCAGCTAAACTGCTACATGGGACAACAATTAAAAGGTTGTTTGTTTGCTTGTTTTTTGAAGAATCATGTAAGGTTGTTTGTATGCAAAACTTTGAACACTTATTTTTATTCCAAAAAGCAATATGCCTCATTTCTATCTTCATGTGAGCATATTATCATGTATTTATTTAAATCCCACAAATATATAATATAGACATAACACTTATGATAAGTAGAATGTTTTTAAGTCTTTCACATTACTTGGTAGCTTTATCTAATCACTACTATCTTTATTTTGCCTCTTTATTGCTGAAAATAATATCACCTTATCGGCATTTTTATTTGTATAAAATTATCATACAAATTGTAATGTTTAGTAAATCTTATGAAATTTATACATATGTAATTTTTAAACAGTAATAATTAAATGTTTGTAATTTTATATACAGATAGTATTTATATCTACATGTATATTTACATTTCTCTACCTATCCTCTATCTATATACAGTCAGCCCTCTATAGCCATGGATTCTGCATCTGTGGATTCAATCAATCTTAGACAGAAAATTTTTGAAAAAGAAATTGCATCTGTACTGAACATGTACAGATTCTTTTCTTGTCATTATTCCCCAAACAATACAGTATAATATATATTTACATATCATTTACACTGTATTAGGTATTATACGCAATCCAGAGATGATTTAAACTATACGGGAGGATGTACACCTATGCAAATGCTGCACCATTTTATATGGGGGACTTGAGCATTCATGGATTTTGGTATCTGCAGGAGGTACTGCAACCAATCCCCCAAGAATACCAAGGGACGACTGTATATATAAAGAGAATGCCCCAATGTGTATGTTATTTTTAGGAAGAAAGTCATTGAGACATTCATCTACCGCTGGAAAAATTTCATCTTGCTTGAATATGAACCAGACCAGGGACCGTCGCAGATTATCACGGCTCATCTAACAACGGAGGTTCTAATTTCTCATTCCTTCAGTGTTGAAACAATCTCTAGTGAACCAGGCTTCAAACCAAATTCACTGGAGTTTGTTTCAATATTGCAAGAATGGTAAGATTGAAGCTACTGTCATCAGCATGAACTATACTTATTCTTACTGAGATGGTCATATCTCCACTGTTACTGATGTTAAAACTGTATTAAACCAAATAAGGATATAATTTAAAAGACATTTTAGATTAAACCTAACATTTTAGGTTTTCCACTTGATATTCTTGCACATACTATTTCCCCATGGCTTCCATGAATTTCCAAATAGAGCAGGAACATTCTTTAGTTGGTTGTCAGCCATATAAAGACAGAATTCAGAATGTTACTTCTGCAGAGAAAGTCAGCCTTAAGCAAACTAGTTTCTAACATCTAAAGTATCTAGTACAAATGACAGATAAAATTTATATAGCCCATCCTATTCCATCTTCTAATTTAACTTGAAGATGGTGAGAAAATAGCCCAGAAATTAATATATATATATAATATATAAACTAATAATATAATAATAATATATAAACTAATTCTCATATCAACTGAAGATTGTAAGAACAGAGACACAAAATACAAATCTTAAATAAATGCATAAACTGAACCAATCATTAATATCTGTACTGTGAGGACACCATGATCCTTCCCTGCTTTAATGGTTACATGACAATCAGTTGAATTTACAAAACACAAACACCCATTCATACAAATACAGGCTAATGAAATACAAAAAGAAGCTTCAACATAGAATTTCTTCAAAACACTTTTTTTTAAGTTTCACAAACCATGTTCCAATTTCCAATGAAATACCTGAGAATTTTATGATTGATGATTTATTATTGTTCACAATTTCTGGTGTCAAGAAAATATTAAAATATTTAAATTAAAATAAAATATAGTGTTGGTCCTTCTTGCTAGACTATAAGCTCCATGAGAGCAAGAGCCACACCTGTTTTATTCAACACTGCATCCCCAGCATCTAGCACAATGTTTGGTTTATCAAGTTTAATGAATATTTGCTGACCGATTGATCTGAAAACAAGTAGAAATAGAGTCATATGTCAACAGAATTGTGTTCAGCTACATTGGTAAAGGATTTGCACATTTTAATCACTTTTGTGGGTTCATTAATTTCTCTTTCTTCTGTCATAAATTCAAGAAGCATTATAATTAGAAATGACCTTAGTATTTAAAGAGTAATGTCAACTTTATTCACAATAGTTTTCCATTTAGAGTTATAATAGTAATGTTATAATGGCAATAAGTATACACCCTCTTTGGAAGTGATTTCTACTCAGATGACTTACTTGGCCTTTCCAAAATAAATCCAAAAGAGAACTTACTTTCTTTCCACTATTAAGGGTCTCATTTTCCAATATCTCCCTTTTCCCAGAGAACTACCATTTTTTTCAGTTATATAGACTAAATATCTGGGCTATTTGACTATTACTGTTCTCCATTTCTTATATTCAGATATGCCTTCACGTCTTTGTTATTTGAGAAGGTGCTAAGAGTTGCACATGGGGTGACCTGGCCCAGGCCGTCAACTTCCTGGCTGCCCTCCCCAACTCTAACCTGTGGACATCTGCTGCCTGCCATATGAATTTTACTAAAATTCTCCTTCACGACCTTCACTGATCAAAATCTGCAAAACATATTTATTTTATTATCATATTTTAATAATATTAGCTAAGATATGTGGAGCCTTTCATGTCCCAGGCACTTTGTATTTGTTTTCTTCTTTGTCCTCATAACATCCACAGAGGAGAGATATTATTATCATTATTACTATTCTCATTTTACAATGAAGAAACTTATACCTAGAGAGGTTTCTAACCAGCTGAAAGTAACAAAACAAGTTTCAACTTTTTTTTTGGCTTTCAAGGCTCTGCATTTTCTGACCCTTTTTGACCCTATTTCTTACCCTCAAATATGCTCCCCTTCAGGCAGAATAGTTTCCTCACAGTGTCTCACACAGGCCATTTCCAACTTCCAGACTTTTGTGCATTCCTTTCCCTCCATCCTGAAAGCCTTCCCTCTCCTCTCTGCCCATTCAGACACTATGTACGCTCAAGGTCCAATTCAAATTTTACCTTGTATCTGTTGCTATCCTGAGTACTTTTGCTCCATACTCTCTCTGAATTTTGATTGTATTATATGCTGTACAGCTTAGCAGTTAGTGATAGGCTGTCACATAGGACACACATAACAGCATACAATGAAAAACAGTGAGGACCCACCATGATTAGCTAGGGATATACAGGTCAACTTAATGGGGATGTGTTTTGTTTGGAGACTGGGGTATATACTAATAGAAGAGTGAAAACACTACTTCTGTCATCAGTATGCTTGGGAAAACCTCTTATCATAATGCAGACAGAAATAAGGCCAAATAAAAGTGTTTCAACTAGTGTGATAGAAATCAAGCAATATTCCTAGCTTAAGAAGAAGGAAAGTCAGGGAAGGCCTAAATTTGCAGATCTTCTCCAAAAATAAATAAATAAATAAATAATCTCTATGCAGAATGCAAGAATGCAGATATTTTAAAAAACCCCACAGACCTGAGCACCACTAAAAACATTGGTCATAGCCACAACAGAAATTAAAGTGTATATAAATACAGTTAGAAATGACAGTATGACAGCCAGTGATCTTTTTACACACACACACACACACACACACACACACACACACACAACTTTGATAAACAGAGAACTGTGATAGTGATAGTGATTAACTGAAACTGAAAAACGAATGTCAACCTGTACCAAAAATGCAGATGTGCTGAAAGAAATATTTAAGAATTACATTGATTTTCATCAGTGAAAATTGATTGCCCTGTATAGATCATCTGCTAATGAAACCAATTTAAAGAGGTTAAGGTCAATTATCAGAGGCAGAAAACATATTTTGTTTGTTCTATGGAATAAATAGGATAAATTTCTGGTAGTGTACACAATCCAAGCACAAATAAAATTTAGTTGAAAGAATTCAATAAAAAAGCATATTTATTGCACTATGTCTATTTTTTAATAACATGATTCATGATTTTTAAGAGTAAGGCAAAGTTGATATAATGTTGGTATTTTTTGGAAATCAGATTATTTGCTTTGTTTACTTCTAAACTTTACAAGGATAATAAAATTAAAACAATACTAGCTGATCAAGAGGTGTGTGAGTATGTGTGGGTGTTATCCATTTTCAATAGTGAATGGAAACTAATGCAAGTATAAATTTTGCAGGTAAATTTTGTAAATGAAGTATAAATATGCTTTTTAGTTATAAAGCAAAAAAATTCTACATGGAGACCACGAATAAGTATTGCTTATAGAAGGAAAAATAAATGTTTTCTAATGTTTTGATTGTCTCATTTATTTATGTGCTCACCCATCCCTACTCTCTATAAGTAACTGTTTTTTTCTTTTTAATACAGCACCCAACCCCAACTCTTCCATCCTCTTCAAGTAAAAGCAAACCAACAATAGAGCCTGAGCCATATCTGTACGTCATAGGACGAAAGAAGCTGATGGAGGCAAAGCAGAAGTGCTACGAACGAATGCAACAATTGCCCCCGTACCAAGGAGAAGGTAAAGAGAAGGATGTATGTGAACATATGTTTGAAACATCATTAAAGACTTATTTTCTTCCATGGGTAAATATGTGTTGAGTAATTATAATTTAATATGCTAGCAGTTTTTTCCGTAGTTTTCACACTATGGTATGCTTGTATATTTAATGCAGTGAATATGCAAAATTTCTCTGCTCAAGTTCATCTGATCTGACTGCTGTTTGGCTAACATCTGCCCTCATGACAAAATTACTGCAATAATTCACACCTGGCAAGCAGTATTCACACCTGGCAAGCAGGAACAATACAGGACTAAGTGAAGGAGGGGAAGAGGAAATTGATAGAAAGGGGAATTAAAAAATAGTGGGCAGAGAATTTGCCTGAGGTGGAACCTGTCAAAACCCTGCCTTGCTTGGATTAATTAGGTAGTAGTATCTTCCCTTAACTGTCAATCAGTTGGCAACCAATGCCATTCCTTTCCCCTTTCTACCCTCAGTTTCTAGGAGAATTAGAAAAGTGTATCTCTTACACAGACTTTATCTGTTATCTTTTCTAGAATGTTCTATGTGACTGCCCAAATATTTTCAAGGTTAAGCATATTCTATTAGCTGTAGAGGGCCCAGAGGAAAACAAAAGGGAAGATGTGATGGGCAAACGTTGAAACATTTGTTTAAATTCTCTTCCCTGTCCCCTAAAACATTTGAAAAAACTCAATAAGATCTTGCCCAACCTTATACTTTCTATGGCAAACTTACTTGGTAGGTAAAAAAAAAAAAAGGTTAAATATACTGTTCCTACACATGCTTTGCATTCAAATCAAGTTTTAATTTGTAGTTCTTATTTTTAGCATTTTCTTTTAAACAAAAAAAATCAAGTCAATTCAAAAGCAGACACACGTTATTCTTCTATCTGCGGTAGTTTCAGTGGTTCTCAAGAACTAAATAGGCATTAGATGCAACTCTAACTAAAGCTGAAGCCATTTCTTTGAAGCAAACTGAGACAATAAAAACAAAAAACTGATATTTGCAGAGACCGAGTGCAGTTTCTTATGCTACTGTATTAGTCACCTTAGAATGTTGAACTCAGGTGCTATGGTCATTATTTAAAAAAAAATTTTTTTTTATGAGAACTTCCTTCAAAGCCTGAGACTCGTTCTTTTGAATAACTTTATAGAGGTAAATCTTCATGTTTTAGGGTATATTTAATTTTTGAAAACAGCAAAAAACCACTTGGAGCCAATACTGATGAATACCTAAAGTGATCAAACAGCATTATTTTAGTCAGTAACAAAGTTTAATTCCACAGTAATAGGACTTTTTTATTAACTGGCTGAAAATGCATCTCCAATAGGAATTTTGAGCAATTTCATCACCCTTGGATTAAGAAGAGAACTATCTAAGGTGACCCTTTTGAAGGTTAATGGTTAGTAGGATCCATATGTTCCAAAGCCATACAGATTTTTAAAGACAATCTTTTATCCAAGGTGAAATTGCATGAACTTTCCCAAGAGTTCCTTTGCAACATTTCTGAAAATATTTTAAAGGAAAGCTTTTGGAAAAAAGATTCCAAACATATGATATGTATCTTTTGAAGAACAAATGGTGAAAATCCTACCAAAATGTAAATTCCACTAGTGGTAGGTAAAGTTAATACCTTTATTTTGTGTTGCCAACGCTGCTACTGTTGTTTTAATATTTTCATATCCAAGTGGAAATTCCCAAAATAAGAGATACTTAATTTTCTGTACACTATTCAATCCTGCTCAGGATTCCACAATTTTTGACAACTTTCAATTGTATCTTAATTGTCTAATTTAAACCTGGACTCCCAAATATAACATTTAGTTGTAGAAACCATACTGCCAAGGACAAACTGCAGAAAATTCAGTTCCCTATTGTCAATTCCTAGAGACTTCATTGTCTACAAATAAATATAAATAACTTAAAGAAAAGATTGATTAGGTGCAACATACTGATAAACTATGCAAAATTTATTCTTTGAGAATATACCTGTCCTTAAAATTTATCTCAGAATTTTGAAGAATTAATCTGTGTCATGAATTTTTTTCAAGTAATGCCCTTATACAGAATTGCTCTTCAAATCCTTTTGCTGATAATGGTGGAAAAACTTAACATATCTTACAGGAACTGAAGACCTACTAACCTAAATCCTACTTCCTAGTTGGGTATTTTAAAGAAGGATGAAGTTTCAGAAAGTAAAAACTTATCAAAACACCTCAAAACCCATTTGATCAACAACCAACATATACCTCAGATTCATGTTCTCACTTATAATTAAACAAATGGAGAACAGTCTTTGGTGATACTTGCTTTTTGATAAGCTCAATTTTAGAAGTTCTTACAAAGTAAGGTTAGAACCCTGCCTGTCATCCAATGACATAATCAGGTCACAGATATGCCAACGCTATTTGAAACTTTACTTCCAAAATAAATGACTTTGTCTCATTTGAAATGTAGATGATCGAGATTGGAGTAATAGGTAAGTAAGATTGTTGTGGGGTCAATCTCCTCTTTAAGGCCACATAGCTTCAAGATTAATTTCTTTCTAAATGGCCAGGTCCATACTGCAATCGCACCTGGGATGGATGGATGTGCTGGGATGACACACCGGCTGGAGTACTGACCTTTCAGTTCTGCCCAGATTATTTTCCGGATTTTGATCCATCGGGTAGAGTATTTATTTTCATTTTATATTTTTGCTATGAAGTTTCTAGAGTTTTCATGGTTCTAAAAAGAAAATCAGATATAAAATGTACCTACCTAATAACGCTGCACATTTAACACATGCTGAAGAGTTTCCTTAATTGAAATATTGTTCAGTTGTACAAACATTGCAAGTTGTCCTTATTTTTTAACTCATCTTGTTGGTCATTGGTGCATGTTGGCATTAAATTATGGTTTATAAAATCAGTTTTTCTCAAACTCTTTGAATAGTTTTAATTCTGTGTGGGTTTTTTTTTTAATTGTCAATTGTCTCACATTTGTTGGCATGTATATACCGGGCTGGGTGTAACATACACAATGGAAATTTTATATAACCTTGAAAATTATATAAAAATATCATGTAAGGGAAAATAAATCAGAAGGTGGTAACTCTAGACAACAGATTTCGGTTCCAAAAGCATATTATTAAAATGTGCTTACTGAGTATGACTAGTACTGTGATAATCTATCATGCCAACACCCAGCTCTGTATCTGGCACAAGAGTGATTGACAAATGTCTATTAAGTAAATGAATGGCATCAAATTCACTTTAGTTATAAAAGATACATAGGAATGCTTTTCATTAACTATCATTTTTGCTTTTCAAAATATTTTCATACATATTATCCCATTTTATACTTATTTGACAAAAACCTGCAAGTGATCCCAACTCTCCTGAGCCCCTACCTAACCCTTTCTATATAATTAAGTCCACAGTTTAGAAAATTATTTCAGAAATAGTATTTTTCAATCTCCATAAAAATTTGTGCAAGTTGAAAGACTTAGGAAGTTTCAAGGGAGGACATGTTATTTCTTCAGGCCTCAATTTTATCACACTGGTCTGGTTAGAAGTTGGGCTAGGATGCTCAAGTAGGATAAAGATCCAGAAATATCAGGTTCCAAGTGGAGTAAGAAACCAGGGGGCTGAAGTTATATATTTTAGGATTGTCAGGTATTAAAATAGGTTGGAGATCTGGAATTTGAGGTGCCCCATGTCAGTGCTCAGGAGCAATGCAGAGGAATGTATACAGTTGTGTAATAGCCTTAATCCAGAGACTAGGCTGACGTGTGGGAGTGGAGCATGGGATTGGGTAGGTGCCAGTAGTAAGTGAATGAATCTCAATCTGGCTGAGAAGCTGAAGTACTTGAAAAAAAAATCCAGTTGCCTGTTGCCACCCTAGAGATTCTGATTTAATTGGTTTGGAGTACAGCCTGGACACCAGGATTTTTAAAAGCTCTTTGGCCAAGATGAAACTATAATAAACAATGAAGAAAGTCTAGATAAGAAGGTAACCAGTACCGGGGAGGCTCAACCAAGTGCTCTAAGCACCTATGCACGTGGGAGGCAGAGCCCAGTATTGGATGAGCCTGAGGCAGGGGACAGAGGAAGGTGGCTCCCGGAGGAGTAAAAGGTAGTAGAAGCCCAGAACCAGGAACTGTGGGTGGCAGGGCCAGAAAAATTCTGTTGCACGAAACTAGATAGAAAATCTGTCCCATTGAAATAAACTGAGGAATAAGATACTGAAAAGGAGGTATCAATCTCAGTTATAAAGGAGGCCCAGATGCTACAACTAAATATGATCAGCTACAGATACAGCATGGAAGTCCCTGGTAAGTGGTGAGATTTGCTTCCAAGAGTAAAGTAAACCTGGGCCTGCAAAGGTTGTGTGAGTGGCTCTAGAATTCCAATTAGAGCAGAGAAATGAGTCTATCCCTGAGACAATGTCTGGAAGATCCTTTTTGTGCCTCCTTCAAGGGTAAGATCTCATTTGTCCCTGAAACTAAAATTCTACCCCAGTGAGACAGATGCAATGGAAGTGGGACTACAGGGGGCTCTTTTCAAACCAGCGCAGGCCCCTCACTTCTGGGAATTCCCATTCTGATGGAAAAGTGGGGATGTAAAGAAAGGTAGAGCTTTGTGCAGTGCCTTAACTCAGAGCTACATTCCTGGAAACTCTCGCTAAATGCTATGAGATGATAATCCTTTGGGCCTTTATTGACTCTTCCCACTAAATGATGCTTCATTAATCTTGATTTGACAACTACATTAGAGGTAACTTGATTGGCGTGAAGAGCTGCTCCGTAATTGAGGCTACTAGGCCAGTTCCAAAATAGCAGCGGGATCTTGCCAAAGTGGCTATAAATATTGACTAAAAGGCATGGTTTTGATCAGCAAAACATATTTTCAGGCATTGATCCATCTTTTCAGCCTGGTTTTTAGATAGAACCCTCTCAGTTGGGGGACAAATCCACTTTAAAAGCACATCTTAAAAATGTCTATATTTGACAAACTTAAATTCTTCAGGATTTTGTTATTGACCTAACGCTACCTCTTAATGATGCACAAAACACATTAATGAAGTGTCAGAGGTTTCATTTCGGAAAAAAGGGCTTGGTGAAAAACAGATAGTGAAAGAGTGAAGAACTTTATAACTTTATTGGAATTCAAAAGAGGCTGACAGTGTGAAGGAATATGCTAGAGTGTAAAAAGCAAGACTTAACAAGGAAGCATGTACATCCCTGCCCTTGGAGTCAAGCTATCAACGTTAACAGCACAGAGCCAGGATGGTCCAAATATGGTTTAAGGCAGTGATTCTCAACTTTGATACCCTTTGGAATTGGTGAGCTTTTTAAAAATGCTGACGCCTGACCCCTCTCCAGATCAATAGAATTTGAATCTCTAGGAATAAAGCATGAAAATCTACAAAATTCCACCATGTGAATCTAGAGTGAGAGAAGCACACTGTATTTTCCCTGGGTCTGTCCATACCTAGTGTATTTGAGAGAGAAACATCAATATCAAAGCACATGCAGAGAGTCTCCGGGCTATGAGGGGACAACAAGCCCCATGGAGCGAGTCACTGGGGATGTTCAGTTTGGAAAGGGAAGACTCGGTAAACATAACCCTGTTTTCAAATATTGAAAGACTTGTCAGGTGAAAGTTGACAAACTCTTGATGGTTGCAACAGTTAAAACCAAGAAATATCTACATCCAGACTTTAGTTAAAATAAGACAAAAAATACTGTTTTCTTTAGTCTTATCCATGATTGGAACGGGCTTCTTCAGGAGGAATACCTTTCCTTCTGCACACTGTATATTTTCCCATAAATGGCTACACAACTTTGGTAAAACCAAATTATTTTCATTTTGATTTTTAGGAAACAGCTATCTGACAATCTAATCAAGGCAAAATGTTGCCATTACAAACTACTTTTTTAAAATGGCAAGTAAGCTTGGTATGGTCATCATCGACAAATAGCATTAGCAAAATCATTGACAAATTTTCAATGTCAATTTTTCTCGGCTTATTAGTGCTAACCCTTTTTCGAACATTGTGTTCAATAGTGAAACTAAATAGGTTTTGTCCAATGGCTATTTCAGCAAATTTCATTTTAAATTTTTCTACTTTGTAACAGATTTACATAAAGCAGCAATGATTCTAGCAGGTTGCTTAAAAACATCTTTTGCTTGAAAAAAAGTTTTTTTTATCTATTTTAAATAATCGAAATAATTGTTGGAGTAAGCATACAAACAAATATGTAACTTGCAGTTTAAATCTCACATTTAATTCAGTAATATCTGTTTCATGTACACAATGAAAAGTGATGAATTTCACCTAAAAACTGATAAAAGCATTTTTGTACTAGCTCTTAACAGGTTTACTAACCAAAAACTACTGATGGAAAATTATTTTAAATATTATCAAATCTCAGTGATATTTCAGCTAAGTATTTTTTATCATAAGTTGTTTCCTTAGCCATTAAAACAAGGCAGTATCCTCCAAATATTAGTACATGATACTAACTTCTACATCCCTGGGCTAAAAAAGAAAATAGCGATGTATTAGAGTGTTATCCATAAGAACAACTCTTTGTCTTCGTCAACACAAATGTTTTCCCTAAGAAATTATCAAAAATAAAAATTTTATGAGCATTCCGAATATACTGGGAGAATTTCTTTTCATATTATACCAATCTAGGGTTCCTATTTGATCTCTGAGGCAATAAACACATTGTAGAAGTGCTCTGGAGAACTAGAGAGTATCTGAATAACTCAAATTAAATTTGGCAAGCACATTCATTTTAACGTTTACTTGCTCATTATTTATATTTTATTTAATTCAGTATAATTTTTTCTTCCACCTGCTTAGCCAATTAGGAGGTTAGCATTTAAGCACTACATTGTAGCCAACAACATTATTTATAATTCTTTAGGTCAGTGAAATGGAGTGTAGACAACCTTGAACATTTATGGGATTTTACCTTCTGGAGTCCCAGTACCAAATTAAAATATTGTAGACTAGTATCATAATAATAAAGTGAATTTTAATGCTATTCAAGTATCATTTCTGCTGTTTGCTAACAATATACTGGTTTTAAAATGTATTTAGCCTGCTGGCACTAATGTCTTGATAAATATTATCTCACCTTTCTGACTACTTTTTGCTTATCCCCCTCCTCGATATATATTACTGTGATTGTTAAATTTGTTTTTCCCAGCCTCATGCACTTGACCCACAAGCTCAGATATATAGTCAACTGACGATTAAGCAAAATACAGGACAAAGAAAAGTTTTATTATTTATTTTTAAGAGAGAGCACTTGATACAGGGTCTGACACATAGTGAGTTATCAAATGTTATTTTTTTAATGATCATAGTTGTCATCATAATATTTTAGTGGGAATTTCAGCAAAGAGATTATAAGTCACTCTTATGGGAATTTATTGTTTCTATCAAGTTTGGAATGTTACTTGGTGCAGACACATGGACACTGCCAAAGATGATTAAAATTCAAAAAACACTAAGGCTCAATACCAGCACTGAATATCACACAAAAATAATTGAAAAAGTAATCATGATGAAACCACTGGGCACCACAAAGCAAGCACTTGGGAAGGTTCTTTCTCAAGACCCCGTGAAAGTCTTCTTGTTCTTTTCCTACAGAAAACTCTTAACATTAACAGAACTGTTAAGCTCAGTGAGCAACCCCAGAATCATTGAGGTGCTCGTTGGAGGGATGGTGAGATGCCAGGCTTTTTCCTCCTCTTTGCTAAGCATCAATCCCAAAAAGACGGTTGGCCAAACCAGCATTTTCTTTTATTTCTATGCCAAAGCCAACTTCCAGGTGCCATTTCCATCATCTCATTTTCTCACCTGCACCTGCGTCTCACCACTAGGGACTGGCCGTTTCATTTTCCTCTGATCACTAAGCACACTACCACAGGAATAAGAGGCTTAATACAAAGCTTACTAGCCTTGCAGTAGCTTTGGGATCAAGTAGACCTGGGTTTGATTCCTGGATTGACTACTTGCTCTCTGTGGAAGTGAAATTTCCTTAACTTCTCTGAGCCTCAGTTTCCTTATAGGTAAAATGGGAAGAATAATACTCACCTCAAAGGGTCATAATTAATGTTAAAGGAGGTTATTCTGCAAAGTGCTTAGCATAGTGTCTGGCCACTTAGCAAGGGTGCAGAGATCTTTAATATGTTAATCCAGCTGAGTCAGCAACTTCACTAGCATCTAAGAGATGTTTAAAGAAGTAAATAGCAGAGGCTAAAGCTATGAATCCCAATATATTTTCTGTGTGCTGAATAGAGATGATTCAAATGAAATCTTTTTGAGAGGCCAAAAAAATAGGCTTTGGACTTCTTTGCTCTATTGGATTTAAACATTTGAAATTGGGAATATTTGACCATTTCATCCACAGAAGCTGCAGTTTCATACAGTCAACCTAATAAAAAATATTGCATGTAAATGAAGAAAGGTATGGTCTTGTTCTTCTCACATAGCTTTCATCTGTAATCAACGGTTTAATGTCTGTTTAAAAAACTTGAGGTAGAGCATAGGTAGCACTTTGGAGTCTGACAGAAACCCAAGTCTTGGGATTTAAATCCTGGCTCAATCCTAGTGGTTTTTCAAGCTCCATATCCCCTCTTACTGTCTGCTTCCTGTTTGTAAAATAGAGATGGTAATGACTGCTTCACAGGGCCCTGCTGAAGATAAAATGAGATGACACATATTAAAATTCCTCGTTTAAATACATGATTCACAATGGTCTCTATTGACTTATATTCACATTCAAGTGCTATAAAGTCATTAACATATGGGAATGGCTTTTAAGCTTTAAATTTATTATTTTTCTTCGTGGGATTTTAAGATATTAATGAAATAACTGTTGTTTCATTAACAGAAAGGGTTACAAGATACTGTGATGAAAACGGTGATTGGTTTAAACATCCTGAGACTAATCAAAGCTGGTCCAACTATACTCTGTGTAACGCTTTCACTCCTGAGAAACTGCAGGTAGGTTCTATGTCACATTTCAGTATCGGGTGAGGATATCATTATTTGTACATGGAAATGGATGCATGACTATAAAATATCCGCTACCAAGAAGCCAACAGATTTTATGAAAAGAAATCAGATGATGACTTGTAAATTCTAGGGACTCTACAAAGTGGCATTAGAGAAAATGACATTTCACTTCTTGGTTGGCACTCGGTGTCAATGGGTTCCTTGAGCATATGGAATCAGGCCATTGATGCCAAAGGGAACAGTTCCATAGAGCAGATGATGGGATTCCAGAAATTGCAACATTTCGAGGGAATCTCTAACATCTCCATTTTCCTGGAAGAGTTACGAAGTTACAAATTTTTCTACAACCCCCAAGCTAACAGTTGCCTCCCCTGTTTTGACTATGACCTTAGTTTTACTATCAGGCGTTGACGGAACCCTAAAGTGGGGCTTCTCTGCCCATTGATCCAGATATGGCTGTTTAGATTATTTCCAGGGGTTATTGGTTAGTACCAGCATCTTACTGGCTGTTAGATACTTTGAATATGAACTCTGCTCAGAAACATTTTTTAAGGCGGGTGGAGGGGAGGAAAAAGATACTCTCTCTTCTTCAGATGCATCGAAAATCTGAAAAGATCACTAAGTCCACAGCCAGCCTCCTCACCTCACAGAGCTGAAAGAAACAGCTGGTCAACATTTAGCTATACAGGGCATCTCTGAGCAACTCCGCTGCCTGCAAATAAACCTATTATTTCCTTCAAAGATAGGCTGGTATACTAAATAATTACTAAGTTAGAAGCTAAAAGCACATCACTGCTTTTGCTTGCTGTTGAGAAGCTTTGGGAGTATACAAAACTTCCCTTTTATTGAAAACAAAGCAAACAACAACAAAACAAAGTGAATAGATAGCTTAGAGACCTTCTGGACACCTCATCACAAGCATAGGCTGAGGGAACCAAAGCCAGTTACCTCTTCACAAATTGCTTAGTCACCCCTGAGAGACACATGCATGTCTACACCCTGGTGGAGAGATATTTACTTAATAAAGTGTGATTAAAATAATGTCATTTTAATGTTTAATTTAATATTTAAATTCCTTAAATGAGAAAGGGATTTCCTGAATGAGTGCTGATCATGATGTTACAGAAAAAAATTATAACCATGTTAACTGAATTGTTGTAAACAATGCAAGTCCAAATAAATAATTCTCAGTGTTGCCATGTTTGGCCTCCTCACATGCCCTGGCCGCATCTGAGAAGGAAGTAAAGAATTTTAAGAGGAAATGCTCCCCTGTAGACACCTAATGTAATAAATAAAATTCCCTCCACAAGTCTTCCATATAAATATAGTCACCAAAATTTTGAAGAAATCAACCTCGAATTTATTTTTGAAAAACAGAATTTCTCAGCCTTGAGAATGACACAGGGATAGCAACTAAATTATGAGCTGTTGATTTAATCTTACACATTTAGACAACTCTATTTCAGAAGGATAAATAGTTTTTTAGAAAAAGAGTGATCTGAAGCCAACCGAAAGACTATGAATTAAGTTATATGAAATTTTCTTAGAAATAAAGTATTCGCGGGATACTTTAAAAAATACCAACAGAGGATTGGGGAATGGATATGCAATAAAATATGGTATTTTAAGTGGCAAGGGTATTCTACATAGTAACTATTTAGAAGGAAGAACTTTTAGAAGATGCCACTCCTGATTTTGTCTAGTGGTAAAGTTAGAAAAATATCTAGAAAATAAATTCCTGGGAGAAAAGACAGGAGGGGAGTATTCGTTGTTTTTTGTTTTGTTTTGTTTTTTAATTCCTAAATCCCACCCAAGAAAGCTATCTGAATATTTTATCAGCTCTAGTTATAAACCAACTATTTCAACTTTATTATTATTACCTGTAAGGATAAAAAATGCTGTTAGGAGAGTGGTATCAACCCAGAAAATGCCAAACAATATGTAAAGCCTGATCAAATGGTATAACAGGCATAATTCAGGAAAGTTGATTAGTCCATTTTGAAATTCTAAGGCCTAGAAAGGGACTTTTTGTTTCAAGACAGCAATAATGCACATAAACAAAGGGCTTTGCACACTTTGAAAGCATTTTAGCAAAATTAGTGCTTCAATCCCAGACTCTTCACGAGGCAATTGACAAGAATCAAAGTGTTCAAGGATACATAAATACCATATTTATCCTAGGAAGTCAAAGAACTTCGTAGAAATTATTCAACTTTTCCACAGTACATTTCCATTTTTATCAAGACCCAACAAACTGTGGAAGGAACCTTAAGACCAGAAGTCAATAGATAAAAATACAACTACAAAATAATACACAAATAATGCTTCATTAAGAAAAACAGCAGCTGAAAATGAAATCCCCTGTTCCAATGGATTCAAGTCTACTCCAATTATAACTGACAAAATTGAGTAAATAATACTAATTGCAAAAGCTAGAGTTAACATAGCGAGAGAGAGAGAGAGAGAGAGAGAGAGAGAGGGAGAGAGAGAAACAGAGGCAGACAGAAATAGAAACAGAGAGAAAAAGACAGAGAAGACATAGATGGATGACTGGATCAATCTCTCCTTTCTGAATGTTAAAATTATATTGTAAGAAAAGGAAAGAGTATGATAACTAGAAAAAAAGGTGCTATAATACTATGCATTTTATAAAGGAAGACATTCTTTTGAATCAACTAATATAACACTATGAGAGAAGAAATAAAATTCACCATGAATGTGGGAAAAAAAACAAATGTCTGTCAAGAATAAAGGTTTTGGCTTTTTCAACCAAGTAAATACTAATGATACTATTTTAGTCCTAAATTAAACAAAGGCACAGAAACCCACCACCGTATTCTCTGCTCCCTCTGTATATTCCTACTGCCAAAAGTCAGGACAATTTGGAAAGTAGATTGCTATTCTGACAGTTCGTTAGGGTAGACATATCCACTGTCTGTAAAAGGACTCCAGATGTTAAAACCTTCCTGGATTGCTTACTGGGCCTAGGGATGATAATTTTTAACACATTTAAAACTACTTCTGAATTATGTTTTTGAATGAGATTTAATTCACCTCAAGGAATCTAATTCTTAGAAAATAGGTCCATAGGTTAATTTATTTTCATAAAATGAGTAAAGATGAAAAAAAATTTCATTCTCTGAAATATTTGTTATAATTTTAGCAGATTTTTTTAAATAGGAAAATTTCTGTTGATTTATGCCTATATTTAGAAATAGAAACTATTTTCCCTCTTCTATAATCACTCATTTGTTTTTTTTAACTTTTCTTTTGTTCCAGAATGCATACGTTCTGTACTATTTGGCTCTTGTGGGTCATTCTTTGTCAATTTTCACCTTAGTCATTTCCCTGGGGATTTTCCTATATTTCAAGTAAGTACATTTACAACATTTGCTTTTCATTTTCTCCTTTAAGTTACTGAAATAAATGGCAAATTCTGAAAGAGTGAGGGTGGAAATTCTACAAGTTACAAAAGACATGCAACATTACGAGTCATGAAGTAGCAAGAAAAACTAAATGAGCTAAAATACGCTTTTTAACCCTATTTTTGAGGAGAACAGGATGGATTTATATTATTTTCAAAGCCAATATACCTTCCAAAAATAAGACAGTGTTGTGAGCCCATAAATACACTGGGAATATGGTAAATGTTTCATTTACCATTACCATGGATAGTGTTCCATTAAGTATTGAGGAGAGGATCCTCCACCTTCTTTTATCCACACTCTAATATTTGGAGGCCATAGCCACAAGTTCAAATGCACCCTGCCTAATTATGAGCTGAATCACAAATGGATTTTGCTAGAAGAGGAAAGGGGCTGGTGAAGCCATGATAGTGGTTAACCAGGGAAGGAAGGTAAGTGCCAAGTCTCCCTTCTGCCCTTGACTCACTCAACCAAGATTAAGGAGAATCTCTGGAAGAAGATGGCCCATTGTCCTATGTCAATTCTTTGCCCTTACAAACCTAGCAGTGTTAACTGCAATTATCTTATAAGACACTGCAAGGAATAAAATTCCAGTGAGGGTTTCTATTCTGAGGCTGTGTCTATACATTTGATTGCATTATCTATGGCAAAATGATTAAGCTGATATAGATACCGATTTCATAATAATAGAGAATTTAAAATGTTGATTCTGTTATTTTCAGGAATGATTTCATAATGTATGTGAGACAGTGACATATGGTTGTATTGAGATATTTCCTAAGTTTGGTGTCATTTCTTTAAATCAAAGGTATGAGGCACTAAATTACCCTTTCATGAGAATTCTAACTCCTATATTAGCATGGTATCTCTGTCCACTTATACTTTTATACTGTACTTCTCCTATAATTTGGATTTTCTATATTTTGTTAGGGAGAATGAAATTGACTAGGAAAAATCTTGGTACTCTATTCTCCATTATGTGGCTAAAAGAATAAATTTTGGAGACTTGTTAGGATATGTGAGAATAAGGAATAAACAATCACATCAGAGCTTGTCTCTGAAAAACCTAATTTAAATGATGCTTGTCTTTAGATTTGATGGCACACAACTATACTAGAAAACAAAATATTAGAAAATATACAAGAAACAACTTGAAAACTTTAAAGTATCTTGTCATCTTTAGAGGATTGTAAAATAGGATCTTTACAGATAATTATACATTTAAATTAGAAACTGTTATATATACCTTCATCACAGCAAATGTTAGTGAAAATAAAGCATTCATAACACAGCCCTAAACTGGATTTCTGGAGTATATTCCCAAATATACTTCAGAAAATTATTATTATTATTTTAGAGTAAGCCATATGTGTGTTCTTTATCGATGCACCACAACTCAGTAAATATGTTAGAAACTGAAATAAATTAAGTAGAAAATTAAATAGAAATGAAATAATACATGTAAAGTATCTGGATTTAATGTCTGACACATAATAAGTAAAATATAAGCGTTTGATATTGTTATTGCTATTATCGTAATTATTATTATTGGTAGTAATAATGTTCATGGTGGTATTATACAAATGATAAAGAAAAGATTTTTAGCAAGCTCAGATGACAAATAATCCTCCACACTTAAAAGATGTGATATGTAATTAAATAGACAATGGTTCATATATAGAATGAAGGGAAAAAAAGAATTAAATATATTTATTACCACTGAACTATATGTGTAAAAATGGTAAAGATGGTAAATTATATATGTGCACTTTACCTAAATAAAAAATAAATTTAAAAAACAGAATAACAGAATCTTAATTTGATTTTTGTTAAAATATTACCATGATAGTACTAAAGAAAAACCAAGGGGAGAATAATCACCTATAAGCACATCCTTAGCACAACTACTATTATGTTTTTCTTGATCATTTTTTAACTTTGTCTATATCTTAGTTTAAGATTCTTATATTGAATAAGCAATATAAATGAATAGCAATGTTTTTAACTGAATAGCAAATGATAACATAAGTAAACAGAAAATAAGCTCCTTCCATAAATGGTTTAACAGGAAAAAAGACTGATAAGCAAAGCAACAAGACATGAGATATTAATTACTAGAATTAGAAGAGTATTTTGAATCATAATGATCAGAATGCAGCAGAGTAATCATATAACATGATTAATCTTGGAATGTGTCTGTTCATTTCTCAATTGCACTTCACTATGGTGAATAAATACAACATCATGACTCTCATACAATTTTGATTAAAAAGTCTGTCACTGAAAGTCTCTTTTTTAAAGTTTTTAAAAATATAATCATAAAAAATTAAAAGAAAACTCCCCCAAATTTGTAATCATGCAACTAATTATAGTCAGGACTTTAAAGGTTAAAAACCGTCAAAGGGGTATTTATTAGTTCCTTATTTCTCTAGTCCCTTAACTAAGTGGTGAGATGTGGGAGCCAAATCAGCAAAAATATAAGAATGTTCTTTCAACTCTCATTTCTTACTAAGCCACCAAAGATGGGTGTGCAAAAGTGTGGGCAAAGTAAAATATTTTTCTACTCCAGTTAGTCCCAAAGCAAAATGATTCTGATCAAACCCTTAAGAGAATGTGGGGGCAAATTATCTAAAAGCACCTGACTTTGTCCTACTATCTCTCAACTCCAAGAACCAACCAAACTGCTACTTAAATCTGGGGAAGAAAAACAAGTCTTACTGATTTATAATCTGAATCTAATAATGAGAAGACATAAACCAAAATAGCTGGTTCTCCGGAGCAGACACAAAAGACAAATGAGATACGAAAAACACGTGTGCTGAGATGCCAAATATTCAAACCCAAAGGAAATTGTGTATAATTTTTATACCTGCTCCTAGTCATATCTTAAACCTACTGAAACTAGAATATCAAAAACATCTGTT
>NW_012134747.1:732871-772841 GCF_000956105.1 Propithecus coquereli | reverse complement strand
TGAAGTTTTTTCAAACATTCAACATCACTTTTAAGATCTTTGTCACACATTACAGTAGAAAGTTTCATAATTTACGCATGTAATGGCATCATCTGTGTGAAACCAGAGCAAAAATTATCATCACTCCCTTGCTTAATTCTATATTCCCAGGGTTGAGTTATTTTTCAAACTCCAAACAGTCAATTTTATAAAAGTTTCATGAAACCAAAATGTGAAGTTGCCCAGCTCCACTTCTGAGAACTGATGTCCCATTCATAATCATCCCATTGAAAGCTCACTCTAAAGCCCAAAGGATTCCTCAAGTGCACCTTAGAGAGTCTATAAAAAGGAGAAACCCTGTAGGTGACCTCCTCAAACCACAGGCTAAGGAAGCTTGCAGAGGAATTTAAAGTTAGTGAATTTACAGGAGGCAGACTATGGAACTACCAATACTTCACTAACAATGTGGGATATTACTCAGAGTAAGTTTATTAAAGCATGCCTCTAATCTGAATGTAGTTTTATTTTGAGCATGCAGGGGAAGGTAAAAGACAGGACTATTTAACCCTAAAACAAGTGAAAATCATGCTCTTATGCTTTGGAAAATTAATGTAGAAATGTATATAAAGTCTTTATTGTAAAAGAAGAAAATTGATCTTCTACGACTTCTTCCTACAGAGCGAAAAAGCCTAGGGGAAAAAAAAAAAGGGTTTCCAAGATTTAACTGATAGAAAAGACAACACTAAAGATCTTGATTGTACAAAAATTTAAGTAATATTCAGGATGATATGCTAATCATTTCTGGTCCACCAGTTAAAGATAGAAGACAGCCTTATTAGGGTAGTATTTGGTTTAGAACTTTTGCAGGAAAAATAATTAGGAGCAATAATAATACGGAGAAAGATTAAATATAAACATCACATTAGTTCAGCAAGCTCTCTCACTACTAGATGCCAATAATAAACGTCAACAAGAGAGCTAAAATGAAGATACCCAAGGGAAGACTTGTTTGGGAAAGTCACATAAGTGGACATTTATTTGAGTTTGGTTCTTGACCATTTTCAGAAAGTTTGCAATAAATTCATTTATCCCATAAGTTCCACTAACAATTTATCAATTTGCATTTCTCTGGAACAATCCTAAATACTTAAATATCTCACTATATTCTATCAAGAAAAACACAACAGAATATTCACTAACATTTATTTTGACTTATTAGTACCCATGCCTTTCTGATTGGTAAATATATTAAACATTCATTACTCTTGCCTGAAAGTTAATTGAAATATATGTTGGAAGACAGGGAGTGTCTTCATTTCATCATAATATTGTCTACATTGCATTACATTATGTTGGCCACATTGACAAAAGGTATACGTAGGTAATTGTGGAGGTCAAGAAAGGAGTCTTCCACTGGAGAATCCAGAAGGAATGCTGATTCCTCTGCTATTTATTCAGTATTCCCTATTATTCTATGTCACATCTACATGTTGGATGGATACATGAATCTTTATCTTGTGTAGTATCCACCATTATACATCTCTGGCTGCCTCTCTGTTCCCCCAGGGAAACCACTCAATCAATTGTATGAAAGATGTCCTTTTTTCTTCCAACCCACCACTGACATGACATGACAGACACCAAGATAACTGTTGGTCATAACCATGGCATACTGTTCACCTATATAGAGAGCAGTAATAATAGGAGATAAGCAAGACTTTTGATTGAAAGGGAATTTCTTGAGGATAAGGATTTTGTGCTAATCCAAAGGTATAATGTCTCCTGTCAAATAGGAAAGATATATAATATATTGTGTTTTGAATTTTTCTAAAAGTTTTAATGCAAGCAATTTCACATTATTTCCTCTCTTCGCCTCAGTTCTCATGTCTGTCATGAACAGTGTATGATACCTAGGTAAAGGAAGACTTAAAGGTGCACTGGAAGATATGACTTCAGCTTGTACCAATTACAAAAATGATTCCTAATTTATATTATCCCATGCACCAGTAAATTTATAACCACTTTTACTTGTGTCATTATTTGCTACTCTTATTTGCTTTGAATGTGACTATAATTATACTGTCTTATATAGGAGTGAATACTCTTTTCTCTCACCCTGTGATATATCGAACTGATTTACACCATCTACAAAACTTAAAGCAAATATCAAATGCCTTCTTATACAACTACAAGCTCCCAAAAAGTACACACTCATACACATGTAGAGTACTAATAATTTGAAACAAATTCTTTAATGTGAAAGATTTATACCAGATAAACCACAACCAAGAAAATGACTTTTTACTTTAGCCTTAAAAGATGACATCTTGAGAGTCATACTCAAGGAAATCATTATCTCTTCCTCATATTTGAATGACACCTTGGTTGGGCCTAGACAGAAGTAGATTATGTTGTCTTATCCTCCCACTATTAAAGAAGCTATAGTACTTATGGTTTCCCATCACTCAAATAACAAGCTATGTTCTGTTCATCCAAATGTCTATTTTTTCAATCAAGGGAATAAAGTATAGCTAACCTCAGGTTTAAGAATTTCTACTGAAGACATTTCAAATCTGACAGGAAAATGTTGTCAGCTTCTCTCATGCTCATTTAAGCAACAGGATATTTGTATTGATAATTTTTATGTTAAATTCAGTTAATCCTTTTATATTAAGTCCCACTGCAGTTATTACAATAAGAGTAAATAAACAATTATGTAATGTAAAAAGTCCCTGAAGACAGAAGCTGTCTGTTTGTCCTCTAATATATTCCTGGCATCTACCAGAAGGTCTGGATCATAGTGATTACACAGTAATATGTGTTGGGTTATTGAATGAATTTTAATAAATTTAAAGCACCTTTAACTCACTTCAAGAAGGTGACTGTAAATGTCATCAAGTAGGTGTAATAAAATTTTGAAAACTCAATAAACAAAAATTATATTGAAACTTTTAAAAAACAGAAACTCATATATTAGTCATATTTCTCCTTTGGAGGCTAGCAGTTTATCTAGTTTTAAACCACCATTTTCTCTATGTTCCCGGTGAGAAATGTATACATGTTTTATATATGTATGTATACAGTACTGTATATATATTTTAGCTAGTGTTGAAAACAGGATAGTGTTCAATATTTATTAGTTAATAACTAACTTAAGAATTTGGAAAATTATCAGTATGATGCAAAGTATAAACTGTGAAATCATCTAGCATTTAATGTAATTCTTTGACACACTGTAAAATTTCTTAGTGATCACAGCTCAAAGAAGAAAATTTTTCTTACATATGTTTTTAAATTCAAAATGAGTATTAAGCCCTCTGAGGCATCAGGCATTGTTCTAGGTGCATAAAATAAATACCTTTAGCACTTTTATTTTAGTGGGAGGAAAGGAGAAAATAACAGGCAATAAACGAGGTGATGAGTGTTAAGAAGAAAAATAAGGCAGGACTACAAGGTCCAGAGAGTAAGCAGGAGATGGGCAAAGTATATTTTACAGGGTAGTTTTGTGTGCACAGGAGAATGAAGTTAACAAAGTCCTTTAAGCTAATGTTGTACACAGCAGATTATTGAACTCTACCAATCAAAAGAAAAGCAGGCATGAGAATAGCAGTGCTGTATGATACATTCGTTCATACTCCTTAGTTCTGGATAATGTCAATTATCATTGGTCTAAGCCAGGCTGAATCAAATAATGAAACCATAGATATTTATCCCCCCGTGAGAAGAATTATAAAATGCTATTGTGACTACATTGAAAGGAGCAGGTCACAGGTTCAACACTGCTAACTGCAGTAGTCATGAGGTGAAAGAGTTTATGCAGTATAAATGGGAATGTTTTACATAAATAATTTTTTTAAGTTGAAATTTAAACTTGAAGCCTGCCTTTAGTGCTATTATAAAACTGATTAGGTTTCGTTTATTTAAAAGATTTCTATACTGCTAAATAAAGTAACCCGTAGCGGTATGTGTGTTTGTGTGTGTGAAAGCTCTTCTCTGAACACCATCTTTAGCAGAGGTTGCCTCCTGGATATAAACTCTGCATTTTATCCATGTTCAACATGTTGAGATTTTTAAAATATTATTTATTAACTATTTACTAATGTTTATGCTTCCTGAAAAGTTGAAAAATGTAGCTGTGATAATCAAAATGTACTGTAACAGATGTCCCTTATTATTTAAATTTGCTTTTTAATATAGATAATTGACGACTCATTTTCCTTTGAGTTGGAAATACAGAAAAGCACTGTCAGTAAATCCAGGCCATTTTCATATTTCATCTTTCCTCACAATTTTCCTTTCAAAGTTCCTGGATTCTAACTTTATTCCATGAAGATTTTTTTAGGAATAGTTACCGTGATGAGTCATGGGCATCATTAGCTGCTGTTTTAAGCTTTTGCATGGTGAATGACATTATATTAACATTTTTTTGACTGGATCAAATATGGTAAATACAAGATTTTTATTTCTCCAGAATAATTATTCCAGTTTTGTTGTAGTCGTGATGCGGGCTTTCTCCATTGCATCAAAAAAGTAAAATAGGACATTCAAACTAACGTTTATATATGTGAACATTCACACCAACACATATGTACAAGTCTATGAAGTGGAGGAGAAAGGAATAAAAACCCCATCAACTTACTTAGTACCCAAAAGGTGGGAAATGACCATGCCTAGAATCAGCAGCACTCGGATTGGTCTCATAGGATCCAAACCACAATATGCCTCATAATGAGATCAAATTTGGGCCTATTTAGAATTCTCCGCCTGTGTCTGAGCTCGACCATCAGGTGTGTGTGGAAAAGAGGAATTACAATGACGATTCCAGTTGGAATATGAGATCTAAGAAGATGTTAAAAGAAATAATGAAAGAGAAGGATGACGGGAGACCTGAAGCCTGTGTGTGTAACGGCTCAAGGACATGCATTCAGTACCTTGTCACTGGCGGCCTTGGTTCTGTGACCCTATTAGCCACATATTTTCTGCCGGGTTGCAACAATGAACAGTAGACTTTTCATTTGAAGCACACTCCAAACCTTAATGATTCTCTTCTAAGAGCCCTTCTCTTAATTAATTCCACAACATTTGCTATAATTTAAAATGATTTTATCACTCGCTCTTTCAGTTATCATATCAAGTCACCCTGTGGACCAAAGACTCTGAGCTGCCGTGACTGGAAAACTGTTTTTAAAGCTGTGTTAAAACACCAGGCAGAAAAGTAGTACTGAAAGATGGAAACTGCCTCACTTATTTCTATATGTTTCTGTTGCTAAAGAAAACGTGAAAAATGTTAACAAAATGGGTTTTTTTCCAGGTACTTCAACATATTGGCACTAGCTAATGCTTTATGTTACTTTTTCTTCCAGGAACCTTGGCTGCCAAAGGGTAACCCTGCATAAGAACATGTTTCTGACTTACATTCTGAATTCCATCATTATCATCATCCACCTGGTTGAGGTAGTACCCAATGGAGAGCTTGTGCGAAGGGACCCGGTAAGCACAGCATGGTTTTGTTTCTACTTTTATTTTAAAGGATATGGTACGTAAATAGCAAATAGAGTGTTAATGTTTGACTTAAGCAGATGTTTACATGTGTAATCATATTTACTTCTATAGTCAAGTTTTACATTGACCAAGATGTATCATTCCTATGTAGTTCTTGGAAGTAATTGTTAAATGCTATCGTATAGGGCTTGGAATGATTGAATCCTAAGCAAATAAGAATCATACAACATATCATGAGTTTTTATGACTAATCAATAATTTATTAACATCTATGGTAAATGTACTGAGCATGTCTTGTGAACATTACCAGGGGCACTAAGGCAGCGCTTCCCAATGACCCTAGTGTACCACTCACGATTAGATACTGATCCCCTCATCATTCTGGTATCAGGTTGGGCTTGGCCCAGTCACCTCAGCTATGAGCAGCTATGCACTGACACTAATGAGCCATATAAATATTCTCGTGATCTATGTCTGCATGCTTTGAAAAAGGTTTTACTGAAATAAGGGAATACAAAAATTGGGGAGACAACAGGACATCCATGAAACTCATGCTCACATGCGCCATTGCAATAAGCAAATCTGGTGGGTATCCTCCTTCTATTTGAGTATTATAAAGAACAGGAGAGCTGAAATCATTTAGCTCCATTACTGAGAACCATTCTGAATTTCTTCTACCAGAATTGCCCTGACAGCTATTCAGAATAACTCAACATTGCCTTCCACCTTCTCTCGTTATTGCCAAGATAGTGTTTTTCACAGTGGTTTCCAAACCTGGCCATACTTGAAAATCAACTGGGGAAACTTGGTAAATATGAGATAGCTACTGCCCACGTGATGCTAGAGATTCAGTAGGTATGAGGTGGAGCCAAAGAATATATCCTGTGCTGCCACCCTTGGAAATCATTGGCCAACTTCTGGGTGAAGCAAACGAGCTGGCAAAGGAGGGCAGAGGAGAAGCACTCTGAGGCACTCTGAGGTTCATCCAAGTCAGTCCCTGATATTATAAACTAACAAAAATCAGAACTGAAATGGATTTGGAGGTCAGTTATTCCTTACTCCTTATTTTACAGAGCAGAAACTTGAGGATAAAAAGGGAAAGTGATTTGCCCCAAATCATATAACTGGTGGGAGAGGAGAACGAGGACTCAAATCCACATCTCCTTACTCTTAGTTTTGGTTCTTTTCTTTGCATTCCATGTTATATGTCTAATAACAAATCAGTGAGAAATTAATGACACTGAACTGGTTGATTAGGTTTCCAAATCTATCAGATTGATTTTTAAAAAATCAAATCACTTTGGTGCTTTGATACCAAGTAACCACTTACTTTACAGAGATTTTTATGTATCACCCCAGTGTTTAAATAATTTATAATTACAGTTTCTATTATTTAATAGTCATTTTTCCCTAAGTATTTTCATCTCAAAAAAATTCACAAATTTTTCTCTGCCAGCTCCTTTGCAAACCTGCCTTCCTTCATTTGAACAAGGCTTTTCCTTATTCATTTAATGGACAATTCCATTAAGTGATTTTAAAACTTTAATAATGTAATTATTTATTAGATCAAATATGAAATTGCAAATATTTGATCATTTGTGTTTTGCAAAATTGATGAATCCATGTGTTTCTTCCTAATACAAATGTGTGGCCAGTACACTGGGGTCTAGTAAGAGTGGGGACTATTACCACCCCTAGGCCTGAATGGACAAGTAGAAGGAAGACATAGGAACCTAAAGAGAGAGAGGTGGTGTGGTGAAGGCTGCCCTGCAGAAATTCAGGACTTCTGTCTTGGGACACAGCTAGCTTGCAGCAACCCCACAAAAGGAAGTGGGGAAATGAATATCCCTCATTCATTCACTCTCCTCTCCCAATCTCTGCCAATGGTCCCCATTAACTGAGTGCAACTGGAAACCAGAAGGCAAGCAAGCCCTGATGGAGACGTACAGATCCATTTCTGTGGGCCCAGGGCACTGGGAGCAGGGTGGAAAGTGCATCTGGAAGCACAGACAGAAGCTATCTAGCTCCCAGTGAATGGCCAAGGGAGATATTCATTTTTGTTTCTCTGCTTAATTGTGTTATGCAAGCATCTGTAGATAGCCTCATCTTTCAAAACTGGCATTTGACAGTTCTGCCAGCTCAATAACAAAAATGCGTGAAATCTGCCCAGAGCATGCATCCTGCGTGACAGTGGCATGGCATGGGAAAGCAGCTTAATTTGGCTTCTAATGGATTCACAGTGTTAGTAATTTTTACAGTATGAATGTATCCAGAAAGGCATTATGATCCATTGTTTAAAACCCTGGTATCTGTTATTGAAGACAAAGTCCTGTCTCACCCACCTGTAGAATAATGTGACCAAATGGGTTTAGCTTGATGAGTTTTATTTTTTAATGTCAGCTAATTTAAATAAAATTTGTCTCGTTTAATTTAATCTCCACAATCCCCCAGTGAAAGGTGGATATTATCCCCATTTTAAAGCTGAGGAAACTGAGGCTCGGTGAAGGCAAGTGTCCTCCATCCCATGAACACTTAAAGATGGGATTCAAGCACAGAAGCCAGACTCCCTCTTCTATACCACTTTGTACTCTTGATTGTCTTCATTTATTTCCTTAGGCAGATGTGTTCTTAAAGAAATGGGCTCAGTCATTTCGTAATTCCATAATTGGACACGCTCACTATAATTAATTAGAGAAGCTGTCCCCCACTGAGTTTAAGATAGATGTAAAAGCCATTAACTAAGCATCTCTCTACAGAGAATAGTCCAATTTTTGGCTTTCCATCTCCCATTAAGGGTACAAACCCTGAGAAAGCTAGTGTCTATAGGGAGCAGGCTTGGGAGTGGCACTTCGCTTTTTGAATAAGCAGCCACGTTGACCTGGGAGCATGCTCAGTCGAATTATGAAGTATTGTAAGTTCTTGAATAGACTTTTTCTTATCTCTCTTCTGGGGGTCTTGGACCCATATCTCATGCCTCCAGCCTGCCCCCCAGCTGGTAATGTAAAGGAGGCTTCTCATCCACTGTGAGATCTTGCTAAATCTGTTATCTTCCTGAAATAGTCTAAATTCAGGCTTTTTATGAGTTTGCTACTAAATTATAGAAGCCATTTAACTTTATGCATCAAATGAGAATAACAAAAACTGCCCTGCTTACTTCTAAGGGGCTGTCCTAGAGTGCCAAAGAGTAAAGCTTTTAAAAACTCCCAAGGGCATAATACCGCAAGTGATTGCTCCCAAGGGTTGCCGTCAACCCTTGACTTGTGGCTAGCTCCCTAGGTCTCTGTACTTGGACTTTTCCAACAAATCTGTTACTCTATTCATTACTCTGAACAATCGCATTCATTATCACTGCTGGATGTTTCCGCTTTCAAAGGAAGTAGACATGCCCAGCCCTCTGCCAGCCCCAGTACACAAGCTGTCCCCCAGCTACTGCCAAGTCTGCCCATATCTGCCTTGCAGCTCCTCTATGGCCTGGGAACTTTAAATAGATCCTGTAAGCAGATGTCCAAGGACCTGGCTCTGCCACTATGCACCTGATTTCCTGGGAGAATGTGAGTGTGAGCTTCAGGGAGCCAAAGAAATTAACAGGAAGCTTTCGTTTGGGTTTGGAGGAATGAGGCTGATTCTGCCACACACATTAGGCATTCTTAAAGTAAGTTTGAGATAAAGGAAAGAAGCTTATCTTTGTGGCATAACTAGCATCTGGTTCTCCAAATCAATATATTTTTAACCTAACGGATTGGATATTTTTAGCTATACAAGAGCAAACCCCCTAGGGAAAAACTATAAAACACTTGAAAGATAAAATCTCACCCAATCAATCAAGTATTTATCGACCACTCAAAATTCAAATTTTAGTCCTCAGGCTGAACTGAATTCATACTATTCTGGAAAAATATCTATTCATGACATTTTCTTCATCATCCCTAGCAATGAGCCAAGCCTCACATGGAAACAGCTTCCTGTGTCTTACAACCACAGATACTGGGTTTAGTCATTTTTTAACTATTTCAAACTATAGTGTTTTTTTTTTCATGGAAAACAGAGGAGCAAAAAATCAGAATATTTTTCTCTGTGTGCCTAAAAGAGGAGGCTCTTTTCCTCTGCGATTAGACAAAATAAAACAAGCCATGAATAATAAGCCACTTACAGCGGTAAATGAGGCAATGTCATAATGTGAGAACACATTGTGCCCTCTTCCACAATTTCAAACCTCTGGAAACACATGCCTGTCACCAAATACACATAAACAGTATAGACCGAAACCAAATAACTACAACGACAAAAATTAATTCGTGTTTGTAAATTGTGAAGCATACAATTCACCCAGAGGAAAGAAACTAGGCTTTTTTTTTTTTTTTAGTACTTTCTCTATTTGTACACAGTCATTGTTTTCCCATGAGGCATTTGTTAAATCTCTTATCAAACCCTCCATATACAACAACATAGGGCTGCTCTCTCTAGGTAAGCAAAATCAGTTCAAGAAAGGGCAGGAAAGAACTCTCAAGTAAACATATTTTATACGTTATTCATCCTTGAAAATGCTTAGGTACTGTCACCAAGAGAGACACACATGGCTAAATTTGTGTTGTGTCTCACCTTGACTAATGCATATTCTGTCATAAATGTATTCATAGAAGCCCAAATTCTTGAGTGCGTTTTCCCATTCAAAAGGTGATTACAGTTGAAACTGTAAATTCAGTTCTTAAGAAAGAAGAAATTTTCCCTGCTGTAATAGATTTAAATGCAGAGGGAATAAACGAGAACTAGGGAAGGTTTAGCTGCTATTTTGAAGCCCCATCTTTCCCAGGAATAGAATTCTCCACTTCTACAGAGACAGAGAAAATAGCACCCAAAGGCTGAGAATCATGTCATCAACATTACTAAGTCACATGCAAAATCATATATTTAAAATTACTTTAAATGAATTAGTTGAAATATTGCATTTTTCTTGAACAACTGACATTCCAGAAAACATTAGATTAAGGTTGTTTCTAGCCAAGAAAAGTAGAGACAAGAAAGAGAAAACCAAAAAAGAAGAGACAAAGACAAACAGCTGAAGAAATTTTTGGAAAACAGAAGTTATTAGACATTGTCAATCTATAAATATTTATTGAAATTGAAACTAACATGTAAACAATAACCACAGTCATAAATTAAATAAAAGCATATCAATCAGCACTTCATCTATCAGTGATTCAGGCATGTGTTTCCTTAAAAAAAATGAAACAGAATACATAATTTCTAAAGACAGTTTCTCTCTTAATCAAACTAAAGACAGAGGTGTAGGTTATCTATTTATTTTTTTTTTCATTTTGACCCAATTCTGGGTCACTGAATCAGCAGTTAAGAGCCAAAAAGATTTTCCTTCCCAATGCCCATGGGAATATATTAAAAATAAAAAGTTATTTCTTGAAGAGGAAGGCTGCCTCATCCCAAATGCTATCACACTCCTACTATAAGAGTCTTCTCTTTTCATTTTGTTGAGGGCAAAAAATACTCCACAGTGTCCTCACTCCTCAGTGGAGAATCCCTGTGGGTTTGTGGTCCCTTTCCCGTTAAAGGAGTTTGTTCCTTCCCTGAGTAGTTTTTCTTAGGCATATTCTCTCCTGTGTGGCCAAGGGTGAGAATCTTATTCCTTCACATTCTTTTTTTTTTAAAGTTAAACTCAAAATAACTCATGGCATAAATAAGGGCTGAATACATCCTCAGTTTATTGAGTGATGTGAAAATTGCCCATTGTCATTTGTGTCATTCGAGCATTTCATTTCCATAATATCTAAAATTTTATATTTTTTTGTTCTACCTGCTCACTCCATGATCTTCATGTAGAGAGAGTCAGGAGGCAGAATTAAAAGCATTGTTCTTGCTGCATCTAAAGGAGGCTGGCAGGATACTTGTCATTCTTTCCAAGTAAATTTCTCTCTAAACTTATCTGGGTCTGAAAGGGACAATACCAGGAGATTAGTTTTTACTGGGAACTTGAGCACTTTGCAGCTCAAAAGCTGAAACAATTGATTCACATTTTCTATAGCTTCTAATATAAGTAAAGTCAAATGAGTACCAAGTTCTGGCAAACAACATGAATTTCTTCTAACCTGTTTGTTCGGAACAATTGAACCACCAAGCCATGTCAGAGCTTCATCCTAGGTAGGCACCAGCTTAGAATGTGCTGAGAACCAAGGTGCTAGAGGTGATAAAGCCCAGGTGTAAACTGGACGCCTGCCCAGCCTAGGAGGCTGCTGCAAGGGAGAACATATAAATGTGAGGGAACTAACAGAGACATCAGAGGTTTTGAGATAAGAGCTCAATGGCAGAGAAAACAATATTGGAGTTATCTATTTCAGCAGCCTATAGAAAAAATTAGATTGAGAATAAAAGTGTACTACGGATTTAAGGAACAATGCAGAGAGAATAATGCCAAGATGGGATAATGAGGTATCCTGCCCTGGTGATTTATGCTACTTCACTTTATTTGCATGTCAAAACCAATAAATGATCTTTTAACCGAGATCATACAGTGCATAAAGGTATAGGGGATTTCTTTATTCCTTTTTAAAGTTATTATTTATAGTTGATCACATCCCCATATGGATTTGAAGGAGAATATGTCCCTAAAATGGATATGAACATCAACCCAATCTCCAGTTTCTCTCATCTGGCCAATCTGGGTGGTACCTCTGCACCTGAAATCAGTGACTTACACATGGTCTCTTGTGCCGTGGTTTATATAGCAAGTCTTCACCTCAACATTTGCAGCTAGCTTTCCTTAATTCGAGAAGACTGTCACGAATTTGGTGCAGAACTTGTTACAGATTCATTTTCATTCTCAAAGAGCTTCCAGCAGGGATGCTAGAGCTTTTGTATACTCCGTTAGAGTATTTTGGTTCATTGTTAGAAAACTGTGGAGCAACAGTTCATCTGATATTTGCTGTGCTTACGGGGATTGCTCCAAATTCTGCAGCATTGGTCTTGCTAAACTACAGAATCTCAAATCCTCGCGCTTCTACTTACAAAGAAATCTGTAATCTTGAGCAAGTTACTTAACCTCACTGTGCCTCACTTTCCTAATGTGTAAAATGGAGATAATAATAGCGCCTTCCTCATAGAGTTGTTTATGAGAAACCAGTATGCCTAAAATCCACAAAACAAGGTCTGGCAGGTAAAAACTCTCCAAGGTTAGCTATCATTATTATATTATAACTGTTAGCATTGTCATTATGCCTTTAGCATTTGTCAGTTTCTAGCTGAGGTGCCTAGTTCATTGCTGTTCCAGAGCAGAGATTTGGAAAATCATAGCATTTGTAAAACACTGCTTAAATCTACAAAGGACTAAGTATGAATGGAGAATACACATATTTACAGGTTTGTAAATCATAAATAACTAAAAGGGGCTGTTGTCTGAAAATGTAAAACTAAATCAGTCATGCTTGAGAATCCCCAAAGAAAAGTGATATAATACCCTCACCATACCATGTAGAGAAAGACCCCTGAGAGTAATAAATGGTTAATTTTTATTCCTTTGCCACATTTCTAACAAGTTTTTCTTAAAAATCAGTTGGAATTGTGCGTATCCCACTCTTCTGCTTGCTCTGGCATTGTTTTCTTAACACTTCCAAAGTGCTTCCTTTGCCAATTTCCGGATCATCTTCCGATGTATTTATCTCAGGTGAGACTTTCTTTTCCTCTGCTGTTTCGTTCCGTTTCGTTTCGTTCTGTTTCGTTTCGTTCTGTTTCATTTCATTTGTTTTGTTTTTTCAAAACACACAGAATCACAACTACGCAGTTCCACAAATTCAAGTTCATTTGTTCTGAGACATTATCAGGAATCATCTCAGGATTGCATGACAGACTCGTGTTTAATTAAAATATTACAATCTTAAATTCCTCTGGAGAAAGACTGCAGTACTTTCCTATAAAGTTAATGCCGACTTTCTGATGGGAGGATTTTTCTCTTTCATTCAGCTAGCTTTAAAGACTGTACAAGTTTATAGTTTTCATGGCAATGAGAAAGGTGAGATGAGGGCCTTTTTGCCCCTTAGTTTTTTTCAACTGCACTGGCATCTTGACAAAAAGGTCTGAAATTCTTCCTTATTAGGTTTTGAAATATATGTCGATCGAAGTCAACGTGTTTCTCATTGCATCATGAGTTTACTGGAACAGGAAGCTTGTGCCTTTTGTTGGTTAGCATTATCAATGGAAGGCCAGCAAGTAACCAAAATAAGTGGCAGATACTGAGGAAACTGTCTCTGTATCCTGAATCCATTCAAAGTGTGGTCCGCATCAGCATCGTCTGGGCTCTTGTTAGAAATATAGACTCTCAAGCCCAACACCACACCTTCTGAATCGGAATCTCTAAGACTGGGACTAATGAACCTGTTTTAACAAGCTCTCCCAGTCATTCTGATGCATGCTAAAATTTGAGAAGCACTACCATAGATTCTTCCATTATTTACATTTGAACTGGATATATTTGGAGGGGTTCATCACTGCTTTCAAGAACTCATACTCCCGTAAATAAGCCATGCCCATTTCCACTAGCTTTAAAGTCAAGGAGTAGACTCAAGGTCACTTTCAAGCTTGTAAGATGTGCAAATAGAGAGACAATAAAAGGCAAGCCACATGCCCTTTCTATTTTTCCTCATATCAAAATTTCTCTCTCACTTTGAGATAGGAGGTCTGTAAAAATTGCCAAACTAATTGAATGTCAGTCTCATTTGATCCATCTTCCCTTGTAGGCATACAAAAGTAATTACTCTCCCCAGGATTACCCACTCCAGTTCTACACACACGTCCAGGAAGATAATGGAGACGCAACCTCCATTTCCCAAAAGTTTGTGCCCATATAAGGCAAAAATGACACAAGCATCACTGATATACAAGAGGCAGAACAACCTATAGGCACAGTGCTGGCCGGTGCATTGTCCAGATATCTTCTATGTTGGCCAGCTCTCCCTGGAATATTTACAAATGAGCAAAAATGTTATTGGTCCAGAGATTTGTCAAATACCAACAAAATCAACTAGAAGATTATATTCCTCTTTGCTTTGGCTTTTGTTAACCTACCTCTTTGGCCTACCTGTTAATGTCTCTGTGACATTACTAACCTACCTATCTCCCACAAGTATTTTCTTTTCCACATTTTTATCAGTCACTGTCCTTCGTATCTCCTAGTTCTTCTGAATGATTTCAGTGACGCCTATTCTGACAGAATAGCCCAGTTCTCACCTCTGCCTTATGCTCTATGGTGCTCTGTGTAGGAGTGATAGAACATGGACCATGTCCTGATCCAGGCTGTTATTCAGAGGAGACTGCGTTGCTCCCATGAGGCTTGACTCCTTTTTCCAAAGGAAAACCTCACACTGATTCTGAATCATAAATGCCTCTTTTATTGTCCTTGGGCCCTGCAGGGCATGTTTCCCTGGAGAAACTGGAAGTAGCCCTTTCCAGTATTTCTTAACACACACAGCACCCTGAGACAGCCTTGAGGGACTCAAGACAGTTCTCTGGAGTAGCACGGTTGTAGCTCCCCAAAAAAGTTCTAAAGAGAAATTGCCCTGAAAAAAAAAAATAATCAAGAATTATCGCCTAGGATAAAATAGAGAACTTGAATGCTTAGAAATATCATTTAGAAATAAAAAATGATTCAGGAGAAAAAAGTATGCTACTTTGACTGGAGCAAGGTAAATGCTAGTCTGAAAAACACACATATTTTAGGCAGGAAAAACCCGGGATGAAAACAATAAGGTAAAAATCTTCACTGAAATCTGGAGAAGTTTAGGATATGACGGACTAGATCTGATATACGTTACCTTTGAAACAAATATACCACATTCCAGAGAAATATTTTTGTTTGTCCCCGTAATCTCTCCACATTTGGACGGCAGTTCAGCGCTTTGATATGTCACTGAAACAGATGGCTTTCCTAAAAGTATGAAATAATCAAATGCTTAATGCAGAAATAAATTTAAAGAATATAAAGTTTGCTTGAAAATGAACTAATTATTTTACTTGAAAGTAAAGATCTACGGAAAGAAGCAATATAGTGGAGTTGTATCCCATAGAGGTGTTGGGTATTGACGTTAGCCTCTAAAAATAAAATCTTCATATAATCAAAATCACCCTCCCAAATTTCTTAAATCATCCATCAAGTACAATATATATCTTTGTGCAGAAATTCTTATGCACAATAAATTTTGACCATACATTGAGTTGTTTTCTGAGCGTCTTTCTCTGTTGGAAACACTGAGTTCCCTGACTTAAATAGCTTCTAGAATGATAAGGGACCATTTAGAAGAGGCAGGAAATGGCAATGATAAATAATATGTTCTTTGTTTTGCTAAATCTTTTTGGAAACTTTGTAAAATTGATATTGTTTTAGAAGGATATGAAAGCAACAGAAAGATGAAAAATGAAGAGTCTTTGACTCTAAAAATGTAAAATAATTCACCTTTCTTTGATTACATACTCAAACTATTCAGACATCTCATTCTCCCATGCCATATTCCAAGACACAATTCACAACTTCAAATAATTAGATAAGGGAAAGAAAACTTATTAACATCCCCCATCTCATCAGGTCTAGTATCTCCCATTTTTTAAATAACTGGTTTCAATGATGTTTATAATGAATGATAAACACACACTGCCACTTATGTCACAAAGAATGGAAACACTTGTAGACTTTTTTCTCATGAAACAAAAACTAATTCTGAAAGCACTTCTCTAATAATAATACTTCAAAACCATTTTGAAATCAAAATTCTTTCTTATGGATAGGGATAGGCTGGGAAAGGATGAGACTTAATTGTTAACTCCATACAGTAGGACCCTTTCCAGTCACTTTTCAGTGTGTTTTCTCTGTGATGTTTTTTCTGAGGAAATGCAGTTTGGGATGGTGGAGTGAGGAAAAGGGACTCTGTGTATATTTGATTCAGCCAAGAGCTGGTTTTCTTTTAATTGAAATGATAAGGGAACAGCAAAAAACAAAACAAAACAACAACAACAAAAAAAACAAAACCTTGTAAACATGTCTCATGTAAAGATGGCCATTGTAGAAAAATGTTTCAGTTGCCTACATAAATAGTACTTCAATGGAGAACATCCATATTAGTGCCATGTGTAATTAAATGCAGCTGATAAATAAGGCTTGCATCTCTTCTTTATGAGAAAAAAGTGATTACAGATTTTACATGTATTAAGTTCAAGGACCTTGAAAAGTTCTGGATAATTTGCATGCAGTGTAAATAGTTGAAAAACGTGAACCATTGTTACAAAGTAAAAGCAAGTGTACTATGAAAATTTAACTATGTTTACAGGCAGCTATATTTTTAAATATTTTATTTGAACATTAGCTCAAAACCAGAAAGGTATTAAAATACACTGCAAATCCTGAAAACAGGAAGTGTTCTCAGAAATAAATATTACAACTAAATAAACTGAAGAAAAAAGATTAATTCTGAGATGTAGATAGATTATTTGAGCTACTGAAAATTAAAAATTACTGCATTAATTATTAAAATGTGGAGTATTTATATACATTCTACAATATTTGAATCATGTAAGACCTACTTTGTGGTTTTATTTAAAGATTCCTCTATGATTATCCTACCACCATAGTTTTCATATGATGTCACAGACTATATATTACAGTAGTGTATTATCTAAAACTGATTAAAAACAAAATGGTGATGGCTAAGCAGTTCCTATCTAGCACAATCTCTCACAGATAACAACTACAAACCCTGGACAAAATACAAAAAGAAATTATCTGAAGACCCTGAAAAGAGACCAAAGCAGTAGACACTAGAAGAAAGATGAGACTTGAAAATGGGCAGAGCTGTGGGCAGAGTTACCATTGTTTTCGTGCTTTTCAGGACACCTAAAATTCTGGTAGAAAACCCTCAATTTTATCAACTTGAAAAAATAGAAGACAGAATTTAGGGCAACGACAGCTCCTGAAAAGTGAAGGAAATAAATCTCAGAAAAAAGAGAGAGAAGAGGAGCCTCAAATTCTGTGTTTATACTTATGTCCAGTCCTTGGCTGACCCCGTAACTACGTGTGTGCAAAGGACTCCATGAGTATAGTTAAGTCTGAAATAACTGAATGGAGATTTAAGGAACTACCATCACAGGGAATTTGCACTTTGGATTTAGTCAAGTTAAGTGCCCACTAAAACAAACAAAACAAAACCCCCAAAGAGAAAATTTCAAAGGAGTATAACAGAATCCAAGATTTACAACATAACATTTATAATATTCAGAACTCAATCCAAAATTACCAGACATACAAAAAATTTGGAAAATATGACACATTCTTAAGAGAAAACACAATTGAAACAGACCCTGAGATGACCCAGACATTAATATTAACAGACAAAAATTTTAAAGTAGCTATCATAACTATGGTCAAGGATGTGAATGAATAAAAAATAGAAAAAAATCAGCCAAAAAAAGTAGAAATTGTTTAAAAAAATAACTAGAAATTCTAGAACTGAAAAATAGAGCAGCTGAAATTTTAAAAAATGATTATATTAGATAGGCTCAATGAGAGAGCCAAGATGACAGAGTAAAGAGTGAGCGAAGTTGAAGATAAGTCCATAGATATTATCCAAGTTGAAGAACAGAGATAAACTACTGGGAGGAAAAATGAATAGAGTCTCAGGGACTTGTGGGACAATATCTAATAGTCTAAAATACATATATTTTGAATCCAAGGAAGAAAAGGTAAAAAATGAGCCTGAAAAAAATTTTTTAAAGAAATAAATGTTGAAAATGTCCCAAAGTTGATGAAAGACATAAACAGATCTGCTTTCTTCTCACGCGACTTCCTTCCTCTCAAGAGTTTGAAACTTGAAAGTTGTCTTACACTTGAGTAATGAATCACAGTAAAATTTGTTACGGGAGAGGAGTATGCTTTTATATTGTACAGTGAAAGGACAGATGGAAAAGGACAGCCTAAAGAACACTAGAAAATTGTGCAATTGCCCGCTGATTTTTCTCATGCCCTTAGAAAAGTCTTTGCATACAGCTGGGGGCACATACGCGTACACATGCCCTGTTTGAAGTGCAAAGGCAAACACTTGTTCTGCCAGGACTACAGGAGATAATGATAGGGCATAGCAGACCTTAGGGACTGCCACCTTGTAAAGAGCCGTTGCTCCCAAGTTTGAAAAACAGGACAAAGACTCAAGATGGTCCCCCTAGGGATCCAGCCCAGGCTTTCTGTCCATGTCAGCAGCCTGACCCCTTCAGATATGTACTGATCTTTGCAGATATTTGCAAGAACTGTAGTGCTGTTAGGTAAAAAGGATCCTGGCATTTATTTGTCAGATCTTGGATAAGCAGCTCTTGTCTGGGTACTTGAGGAAAAAATATTGAATTAGGAGTCAAAATATTTTCATTGAACAACACTATAAACACTACCTAAAGTCATATTAATTTCAGTTTAATAAGCATCTGCTGCTCACCTTCGTTATAAATATTATTGGGTTTAAGTCCTGAAGGTGAAGATGGAGGGGGCAGCAGAGACATAAAGATGAATCAGGTAGACACATATTTAACAGAAATTACATGTTCACTCAATATGTAATCTAGATATATATTAAATAAAATTTAATTTAAAAATAACCTGGCAAATTTAACCAACATAGAACACAAATCTTTATTATTCAGGGTCTTTTAAAATGTCTTTTCCTTCAAGTAAAATATTTAGAAATTGACTTATTGATTCTTCCTTTGCTCAAGTAAACATAACTTCACACTCTTCCTTCTGTGCAAAAGTGAACTGATGAGAAAACTTTTTGTAGAAGCTTCAGGGAAATGTACATAATTATGCTTAATCACTAGAGATCACTCTGAACAAATAGCAAAGTTTATTTCTGTTTTAAAATAAGACTTGTCAGAAACAAAATTGATAGCTTTGATTCAGCGCAAATTATTATGGAGTTAGTACTATTTAGACCACTTCAAACTAAGTTTTCAATATTTTGAGTTATGTATTAATGTGTTTGTGTAATGAAGGATGTTGTTTTAACTGTTTGCCATAAGTCTTCATTGGTCTCCATTTGGCCTCTCAATGACTAAAGAGACAGGAAAGATACTCTTTGCATGCTCTTCATTTTGCTTCAGTATTGTCCATGTGAATTTGAAATGTAAATTTATAGGCAGTCACCTGTTTTATTATAAATTAGCTTGTATTGCAGCCCCCGCAAAATGCAAAAGTTGGAAGAAGAGCAGAATGTTTGGCAGTGCTCATTAATGTGATCAACTTTGGCAGAACCTGCTAATCTACTCCTTCTTCCTCCTTGATTTTCACATAAAATGAGTAGATTATTTCATGTCAATAACACAAACCCCAGTAGTTTGATTCATTTCTTCTCCTCTGACTTAGGTGCCAGGCTTTGCTACGTGCCTAAGAAAAGAATTTTTAACAGTCTTAAAGTTAGTTGGAAAACTTCAGTTCTGTAATTCCAATTCCATTTTTAATCAAATAATTATAAAAGCTCTTTGGCACATTTAACAGAAAAGATATATTTGTTTAAGTAGTGTGCCCCATCAAGAAAACTGCAGGATCCCCTCTTGAAAGTGACATTATTGTTCAACAAATTTTATGTTTTGTCGAAACATGATCCGATAATGCAGGCACTGAATGGTGATACAACTCATCAAAGCCAGACATTTGGGGAAACTGCCTTGCAAACTGAATGTAGATACTTTGTCTCCTTTTCGCATTTAGCCTCTGTTCACTGTCAGAGCTTTACTCATGTCTTCCTCTGCGTCTCTTCATTCCTGTCTGACAGGTGAGCTGCAAGATTCTGCATTTCTTCCACCAGTACATGATGGCCTGCAACTATTTCTGGATGCTCTGTGAGGGGATCTATCTCCATACTCTCATTGTGGTGGCCGTGTTCGTCGAGAGGCAGCACATGCGGTGGTATTATCTCTTAGGCTGGGGTATGTATTTTCTCCAGCTGACTTTTGAGCCACCTTCACCTCTGTCTGTACGTTTTCAGTCTTCTTCTAGTCTTGGTCTGAGAGGACAGAGTCAGGGGCCCAGGTCCTTCAAGGACAGATGGGATGAAGGTACTGGCAGTTCAGTCTCCAGGAGAGCTTGGGGGATGCCTTTACCAACCTCAATCAAACTGTGATGAACATTAGGCTCAGCACAGAAAAGGGAGGGTATGGATATAAGGGTGACTTGAGGGAACACACCCAGCTAACAGAGGGACACAAAACATGCCCTGACTGAGATAAGATCCTTTCCCTGGCCTTCTCAGCCTCATGTACACCCTCTCAATAATTTCTAGACTTCCTAATGCTGGTAATGCCAGGAATCAACTAGATACAATTTAACTCCCCCCCATGGCAATTCTGATCATCACAATAATAATAATTGGTGCTAATCAAATGCCTTCCAATTTAAGACCTAAAAATAACACTCCAGCCCAAGCCCACCACACACACATACACTATTTCTGTCAGATCTATTTTATTTATTTCCTTTGAAATAAAATCTATGGCATACTTCTTGCACTAGTTTTGACTATTTAAAAACATCTATCTGCCACACTCAGAAAATTTTCCATGAGAAAAAAAAGGCTATAAATTTATTCTTTCCTGTGACATTCAGCAGAGATGAGGGCACCCTGAAAGGAACAATTTATACTGCTCTTTCCACGTGGATGCATTGTGAATTAGTTATAAAACTTTTTGGCATCATCATAGACAACTCAATGAAGATATCTGCTTAACACACATAAACAATTCAAAGGAAAAAAGAAACAAGCTGTTTGGCTGTATCAAAAAGAAGGCAATGATAATAAGTGAAATATTTATATGATAGCTTAACCTTCCTTAATCAGCAAATATTGAAAACTTCATCAGAATGATTCAAGTAGAATCCTAAAGAACATGACACACAGTAAGCTAAGCACAGAATGGGGATTTCCTAATCGGTAGGTATAATGCAAGATTAATAAATTCTAGAGATCTACTGTACCTATTGTGCCTATAGGTTACAATATTGTATTGTATTATACACTTAAAAATCCGTTAAGAGAGTAGATCTCATGTTAACTGTTCTTACTACAGTAAAATAAAAATTTAAATTAAAAAACTAGACGGATTTGCACTTCTGTAGATAGACTTTTGGAAAGACATTGTCAGCAAAATTGCTTTAAAATGTGATTTTATTTAGCATGCCAGAGCTCAGTCTATCTTTCTCCATTCCTACACACACACACACACACACACACACACAAACACCAAAATTCCACCAAACTTGTTACCATTAAGAAATCACAGTGCCCAATCTGAACTCTGAGAACAAAATTGAGACATGATATAATGACATATTTTAAAGCAATAGCCCTCTTTTAGAACTTTGTGCAAGCATTGTTTCTGGTGGGAGGAAAGCAAGTAAAATTGCTACCAAATAACTTCTCAAGAAAAACCAGTTTCACAGAAACTTTAAAGAATTTAATGGAGCAGAAAAGAAATCTCTACTGGATAATATTTTCATTGTCCTTTTGAAATTCTTTTCACACTAAGACAATATGATAGGTTCTAAATTTATAGTGCCAGAAAAAAAAAAGGCATAAACTAAATGCTTTGAAAAGAATCTTTAAAGTTGGACTGCAGAAAATTTGGCCCAAAAGAGCCCAAGTCCTAGGACCTAATTTATTTGCAGCTAATGTAAAGACCATCCATTTAGCTCAGCTATGAATAATGTTACCAACTCCAAGATTTGAAACCAATCTCAGAGAAGTATAAGAGACATTGTAAACATCACCCTCTGGGTGAACAATATCTAGTGGTGAAATTCTCCCCAACAGAAAATGAAAGAATGGTTCTTTTAGTAGTTACTCCCTTCCAAGTCTGCATGGCACCACTTAGTGGTCGATTTCTTTCAAATTGAAGCAACTTCAAATACTGAAGTTTAGTTCTTAGAAAATCATTTATTTTCCGGCACTCTTCAAATTGATTCTTCGCCTTGCTAGTTTCCCCCTTGTTAGAAATCAAAGGAAGGAAAATCCCCCCATGGATTTTTACATTGAACAAGTAGAATTTATCTAATCTCCCAAAAAAAAAAAAGAATCCTACAGAGAGAGGGTTATTCTCACCCTTGCCATCTTTGGTGGGAGGGATGTGTTGTTATGGATCTTGGGGCCTGGAGGGAGAAGAGGAAGAGGAAAGAAAAAAATAAACTGCATAAAAAAAGGCATCATAGCTAAAGGAAGGCAAGAAGTCCTAGGAGTTAAAAGGGGTGGGGTCTGTACTCCTCCATGTAAAGTAGAAAACACTTTCCTTTATACAAAATGGTGAGATGGGATTGAGATTTCCATATGCCTCTCTTGCTACTTCTAAAACATGTATTTCAGAATAAATCCAGAGAATGAGTTTCTGTTTCTGAACCCAAGTGGGGAAATTGTACTTTAGAAGTGCTGTGAAAAACACGATCATGTTTTGTGTAAACAGCCAAACTCAAAATTATTTCAAGCCAAACATTAAATCAATGGTCCTATTGAATTATATGCTTCATGGGTTTAGAAGCTGAGGTTATTCTTGGGTAAAAACTCAGTATTTTGAGACATTCTCTTTTTGCATAAAAGTCACAGAAAATAAAAATGTGTAGATTTAATTTTCTCCTGAGACACATTTCTTAATCTGATGATAATAACAAATCCTCTTTGTACAGATGTCTCAATAAAATCATACACTATTCTATTGTTTATAGGTACATTGGAGTAAAAAGAGAATCTTTTCTTAATGAAAATCACAACTTTATTCTAGGTTACATTTGTAGAATGAAAATTGATTTTAAAAAAGATGTAACCTAGCAAGACGCGTTGCCAGTAACTATCTCCATTGTTCCACTTATAAATTCGAAATTCTTTTTTTGCTAGCACTTTGAGTTTAGTCAGGGAAATGGATGCTGAGCTGTCTTCATAAAGGTTCTATAGCAAGAACTTAAAGAGGGTAAGGCATACGCTGGCATCTCTGAAGTGTTCATAAAGGAAAACAGGATCAATGCATGTGATATAAACAAACATAAACAAAAAGGCTCCAAGAAATAATGTGAACATCAGCTAAGGCTTTAAAAGCAGACTACTGCTTCCATACACTGTTCCAGGTCACATCCCTCTGGGGTGACCCAGCTCCTCTGCCTGAGAGCCCAGTTCACCCACAATGAAAGGCTTTCTGGTTTCAGTTAATAGTCAGCAGCAGCAGCGTAGATATAAAAATAGTAGCAATAGTCATAGTGTACCTACTACACTTGGTAATTTGTAAAAGGCTTTTAATTATCTGGATGCTCTTAACCAAACCCTCTGAAAGCACATGCACTTCTAACAGGGAGCATTTTTAACTGCCTTGACCAAAGATAATTTGTGCGGAAATATCAGGGGAATATCTTGACAGACACAGTAAATTTGCCAGTATTTTTGCAAGTATACTACCATTTTCCATGCAACTGTATTTATATCTTATGACCAAGAAACCAAGTGTGATTTGTACTTTTCACATTTTTAGGGTTCCCACTGGTGCCAACCACTATCCATGCTATTGCCCGGGCCCTGTACTTCAACGACAAGTAAGTATTATGGTAGTTTTTAAGTTCACATATTCATAAATAAAATCAATGCATTTGTATTCATGTGTTCTCTCCCCTTTTTTTCAGCTGCTGGCTGAGTGTGGAAACCTATTTGCTTTACATAATCCACGGCCCTATCATGGCAGCATTAGTGGTGAGAATCAGTTTTTAAATCCATTATTAACAGTGTTATCTCTTGGTTGAGACTTCTGTGAATATGATTCCATGTAGCATATGTATTATAACATCAAAATGGATCTCATTTAATGATATTCTATAGTAAGAATGATAATTTCACTTTAAAGCCTTCAAAAATGACTTTTATTTACACATAGAGGGGTTACATGAACTCACTTTCATACACACCATAACAATAATGTAGCTTATTTTTTAAGACTTCTATAACTAGATTCTCCTAGGTAAAGGTTAAGGTCAAGGGGCTACAGGAATGGTGAAAAAGTGTTGCCGATGAAGAAAGTGAGATACCATAAACGATGTCATCCCTTTTCCCTGGGCCGGACACAACAAAACCATCTTCTTTTTCATCTTTGGTACATGAGCCATCATCGTAACTACCACTAATCACACTTGTGAAATATTTCAGGCATTTCACACACATTGCCATGCTCTTCCTAAAAACAACACTCTAAAGTTGATATAGCAGGTCATTTTTCTCTTTAGGAAAACGACACCCAATGACTATAGTAATCTCACTCAAAATCACAGAACTAGTAAGAAGTTTGGACATGGGGGACGGGAGGATGGAGAATGTGACTGTCTGATTCTTAATCCAAGTTCTTTATATCTACCCAAGGCTTACTACGTGTTGGCCAGCATCAGAAAGAACAATTTAATAATTCATTTTTATTTTTCCCATTAACCTCAAAGACAGTGTTTTCTTCAGATAAGAGTGAGAAAAATGAAAACAGTCTTGAGTCATAGACCAATGTCCTGCTCCCACATTGAAAAAGCATCCATCAGGAACTGATCAAACTAGGTTATCATCCACACTGTCTTCTAACTTTCCTGGCCTTTCCAACAGAAATTAAATTTCTTCAGAGTAGTGATGTACTCACGAGCCCAGCCGTGCTCACAGGGATCCACTGATGTCTTGAACCTTTATAACACACTGTGAGGTTCAGTTATTACCAACGATCTTTTTTCTTTCTTGAAATTTTTGGGCGATAACAGTTATTCCTATTCCAGGTAGAAAGATCATTCTAACTATTTTTAAAATAAATTGTCAATTAAATTTTAAAAGCAACTTTGGTTTCAAAACTAACCCTCACAGCCAAAAATAGTTTGTGACCCAGAAGATGTCAATTTCCTATATTTTTTAAATTTATATGTAACATTCTTTTGCCATTGTGTCCATTGGTTTGGTAGAGACCACGTTTCATGTCAAAATAAAATTAGAAAACTAGATGTATCCTTCAATTTCTCTAGATAAATAATCTTATGTCTTATGAACCAATACATATAAAATTGATCTAATATTTCAATTTTATATTTTAATTTTATATTTTGGTGTTGTATAAATGGTCTTTAGAGTGGACTTTGGAGTGGTTGTTCCACAGGTGCAAACATTTGTCTCAACTTCTCAAATGTGCGCTTAAAGTCTGCATTTTACTGAACATAAATTATACCTCAATGAAAATATTTCCTTTTTAAAATGTTATTTTTAAAAGAAGGCTAAGTGATTTGTCTCCATTACATAAAATTTACAGATGAATTTTTCAGTCCTCATTTCACTTTCAGTCAAGTAGTGTCCTGGCTATGGGGAAAATCTTGATAATGAAAAACAGGAAGGCAAGATCCAAATGTGGTGTTTTCCACACTGCTTTGTAAAAGTTATAAAATCGAAATAAAGAGTAGACGTCCTCATTAGAGTTGAACCTAATATATTTACATGTACAGGGAAAATATTTTCTTTATTTAAGAAAAACAAAGAAAATATGAATACAGGTTTGGAAAGGGTCTTTGGTTATGCTGATGTTCCAAGGAATGCTGAGTGAATCGCAGCACTTCTCAGTCAGACTCTCCTATTCTATGTAGGTGACATCTGTTCCCCACATCGGATAAACAAGAGTGGAAAACAGTGGGTGTCATTAAGTGGTGCTTATCTGAATGATTTGCTCATAACATCGTATCTTTGCAGATCAACTTCTTCTTTTTGCTGAACATTGTCCGGGTGCTTGTGACCAAAATGAGGCAAACCCATGAGGCGGAATCGTACATGTACCTGAAGGCTGTGAAAGCCACTATGATCCTTGTGCCCCTGCTGGGAATCCAGTTTGTTGTCTTTCCCTGGAGACCTTCCAACCAGGTGCTTGGGAAGATCTATGATTACCTGATGCATTCTCTGATTCATTTCCAGGTAAGGAAGTCAACAGTGTATTAATTCAACCACTGTACTTATTCAGCTAGTTGATCTAACTCTAAGGCCCATGATCTTAAATGTCACAACACAGTCTCTAATTCAAGAAGCCCAGCCAAAAATCTGAAGGACACCAGGTTTTATGAGATTCTTCCTTGCTTCTTCTTTCTGGGCCTGCTTTCCTATCACTCCCACAGCCTTCGGCTGGTCCCACCCAGGAATGTCCTTTCTGGTCAAACATGCGATAATTGTCAGACCTTCCTCTATAAATAAATGCTGACTCTGGGGTAAGAAGGAGTAATGAATGTGCACAAAGTTGCCCATGCCTCCCGCTCTATCACCCTCCCTTTGTCCGGCAAATGTCAGGAATCCATCCATGACACTTCAGTGCCCATAAAGGGAAGTCGTGTCCAGGTCTTTCCTCATGCAGGAGAGAATGGAGTGGGCTCTCAGGGGCTGTCCTGGAATGCCCAGTGCCTGCCACACTGGAAAGGAGAATGGCTGCCTCATTTCCATTCACTTTGCCCCATATTCAAAGTCCCATTGAAAGCACAGTGCTAGATATTTTGAGAACAAGATAGGGCATGGAGGGTCCTAAGGCAGAGGTGACTCTACCAGAGGCTCTTAGGCCCAGGTTTTGTTGTCTCAATTAAAAATTTCAAATTAGTTTTATCTTCTACTTTAGGGTTAATGTGAGAATGAGGCCAAAATTAACAGGACTAAAAAGAGAGTTTAGGGATTGTGTTCATAATTTGAGCTATTGCTTTGGTCATAATTAAAACTTGGGCGCAAGAAATCTTACAAGGAGTGATGAGGATTTCAGAGCTTATTTAGTCCATGTCCTTATCTGAGCTTGGCTGTGGGTATAGTAGTGCACTAGTTCACCATGACACCACAGGACACAGGCCCACAGTCACCCACAATGACACTTAGGCTTGTAAAAGATTTCTCTACTGAACTCTACAAAATCTCAGTTTTTAAATTTTTTAAGTACAATTTTTTTTTCAAATGCACTATAATCAGCATGTTCTGCTATAAATCTCCATGTTAAAGGGAGAAGTATATTAAACAGATTTACTAGAGTTGTCCTTTAGCCAAACAATAGCATCCTAACAAGAAAAATACATTTTTAATGGACTATCTGGTAGTATAGCAGTGAATATGAGTGCTAGGTAATTCTTTTTCTTGCCTTTTGACTTCATCGAACCTTGACTTGCTATTGCAATAGTGAAATGTTCCTCTCCAGGCAGTCTATTTATATTGGTTACTAAACAACGTAATACACACAAAAATAACTTCAACTCTATTTTTCCTTCTCTTTTTAGGGATTCTTTGTCGCGACTATCTACTGCTTCTGCAACAATGAGGTAAGTATGCATTTTATAAAATACTGTCACCTGTTTATATAAAGCCAGCATTTTATAGTTTCCAAAGGGCCTCCATACACATTTCATTTGATCTTATTTCTACAGTTGACCTCATAGGGTTTTGTAACTAGCAGCATTGAGTTTTTTTTCCATTACTCCAAGCTAAATCTTATCTACGGATATGTGGTACAATTGCAGATACTATCTGGACAGGCAGCTAAGTTATGCTTTCCCTGGGTTGCATCTTGAACTGTTCAGCACCCCCAGCCGTAATAGTTAGAGCTATTCTGGATTCCCATAGAAAGAAAAGTCATATCCCTATTCCCTTTGGAAGATCCAAGCCCTCGCTAGGGCAGAGCCAATGTCCATCCAGTTTGTACTAGTTGCTGCCTTCTTTTCCAGCTGTTTGGTGCCAATGTCATACCACTTTTTCAACATTTCTAAAATCACCCTGAGGTTAAGACTCAAAAAGGATTCTTAAATAAATAATCTATTATCTGAATATTTATTTAGGTCAGTAGAATCTAGAGATTTATACAGCCAGTTTCTTAGGTTTTTTTTAGCCAGAATACCCTATCTTCAAACGAAATCTTACCTGGGAGCTCAATTTGTAAAATATAAAAGTTTAACTGCTATTGCCCCAGATGTTCTTTCAAAGAACTTCCATGGTTTTAGGGAACACAATTCAAAAGCTCCCTCCTTTTTCAGGTGAGAAATCTAAGCTCCAGAAAGATAATGTGACTTGCCTATTGTCACAAACACAGTTGTAGTTATAACCAGGACTGGAACACAGATTCTCTGATTCTCAATTAAATTAACTAAATCTCAATTAAATTATCTATGTATATAATTTTTGCCTGGGGCTTTGTTAGTATACTTTCTCTAGTAATGTATAACTTTTAATGCAAATGTATTTTTGAACATTTTAAATCAATTCCTCTTAAGAATAGTTCTATACAAAACAAATCACATTTTGTGAAGACACCAACATATTATTTTCCTGTCAGTAATTAGAAATTTTTTCTAACCATTATCAGTTAATATTTAATTTATTCTCTATTCTTTATTTCTTAGTTAAATATTTAGTGAACACCTAAAATATTTTGCTGCTCTGTGACCTATTTGTATCCATCTCCAACCTCAAATAGCAAGGTTTTTATTGTTCCCTTTTCACTAGTACATTTTATTCCTTTCTTCATCCATTCATCCACCAACTCATTCCTTCATTCAACAAAAATATGTTGTCCATTCATTATTGCTAAGGGGTAGACTGGGGTTCTAGTATAGAAATAAAAAACATCCTTCTGTTGCCAGCTGTTAAAGTGTCCCTTTTTTTTTTTCAGAATAGTAAAAATTAATAAATGAGTAGGGCATAAGTCACCCATGTTTATATCAATTTCTGTGAACACATATCTCTGCCTTTTGAGTTGTTTCAGGTGGCATGCAAAATAAATTTTTTCATCCGAAATACTATCAAAATAGGGCTAATATAAAAATCAGACCCAGGAGGGCCATGCCTTGAAAAACACAAGAGGATCCCATGCATTTGTAAAAATACCAAAATATTTATTGTGTCTTCACTATGATGCTGTCGTTGGAAGTGTCAAACATAGACAGCGAACCCAAGGGTAGTCCTAACAATTCCATGTCTCAAGTTCATTTGAGTATGTCATCTCTGTTTTTTTTTGAGGTAAAGAAACCATTTCCATTTTCATTAAGATCCCATTACTAAGGGATGTTTACAGCAGCACAATTCACAAAACTTTGTATGTTAGAGTTAGCCCATTTACAAATCCTAACATTTGTTACTTTTCAGGAGTAACAAAAATCTCCCTGTTTTTTTTTTCAAACAGATTCAATGCCCTTTTTCTTGTCATTAAAGCAGCATCAGGTTCAACCTGTGGCATTGTAGGAGATAATTGCCCTTATTAAACTGTAATTATTGAAGTGTGTTCGCCATGCTGCGAAGGGCCTATTCTCATATGTGTAGTTTACAAATCAAAGCAGATTGTTATCTCCACACAAAAGGATGGGTTATAATTTTGGAATGCAATCAGAGAAGGCTATAAACCTTTCCATAATAATAGCTTTAAAAAATTAAAATAGACTTCAAACTCTTTGACCTCATGCTGGGCTTAGTACTTCATTAATATACATGGAAACTCTGATTATTTTAAAAGGACAGGTGAGGCAAAACTAAAGTCTTCCTTTCTTTTATGCTGGGCAGTTTTGCAAACTCACTCTAAATTTATAACTGTCTATCTTGGATACTTCTACATACCTATGTACGTTTAGCTATAAGCATTATCTTGGCATTTAAGAGATGCTGAATCCCTGGAAACTGTCAGCTTCCTTTCTCCAGACATTGCTTCTCCAAAAATACACTGAACCAGTGTATTTCCAAATTCTTCAACAGGGCATTTGATGGTTCCTAGATTATAAACTTGGCATTTAAGGACCTACATTTAATAGATAGTACAATCCAAATAAAACCAGGCTTCACTTGAGACTGTGGCTCTGCCGTATTCCAGCTCTCTGTTCGTGGACACAGTACGTCACTTCAGCCGCCCCTACCCATAAAGTGGAGATAATAATATTGCCCTTTCCATAGGGCTGCTGTGAGGATTAAATAAGTTAATATAAATCAAGGGCTTATAATAGGGCATGTGGTAAGCACTCAATAAATAGTAGCCGAAACTTGTTATTTCATCCTTTATTTCCCTGTGTGGCTTTTGTCAATGCAAAATTCAGCCACCTGACATACCTCACTCCTTAGCATATAAAGTTTTTGTCTTTGTCTCTTTTAAATAAAATTAGATATAAAGTACTTTGCAACCAAGCACTCATCACCTCCCCCAAAAAAGAAAAAAACAGGATTTGTTGCCTCAGTAATTTGAAAACTCGGGTATTCAAACTATCAGATTGCTGAATTATTCTGATTGCCATTTGTCATCATGAACCTTACAGTTGCTCTGCTATGCAGAGATGAACTTCTGTAGCTACAAATTCCTTACTCTCTGGACTTGCTTTTCAATGAATCATTTGACTCTGCTTTCTTCCGAGCAAAACCTTGAAAATTATATAACAAATACTAATAATTATCAGGAGAGATTATTACTCTACTAATACAGAAAAAAATTTATTTGCTGCATAAGCATTCAGCCTTATATTATACATGTAGTTTTGATAGCATTAATGGGTTTTGCAGCCATTTTTATCTTCTTTCAGATTTATACAAATGTAAAGTAGATAAAATGGTCTCCATGATCAACTAGTTACATGATTTATCTCCTATTATATGTCTCCCAGAATCTCTCTCATGTGTTTAGCTGCCATATGTGAGCTTGGTGACCAAATGAACTAAAGATGTATTAATAAATTGATGCAGATACTTTGTGTGTAAGCTTGCCTCATGTACTGAGCAATAGAAACTCTCAGAAATGCAGAAAAGATATTGTTGGAATAATCTGCTTTTTAGTTTTGTTCAACTATAGAGAAAAGCAAAAAGTTTGGAGACAAGAGGAAGGATGAACTTAACTACTAAATTGAATTCTGTTCTATAAAAAGCAGAGCTAAGCAAGCAAATTCATTGCATGTGTTATTATTTCCAGTTGCAGTTATTGTAGTTTTTGTATTTAGAGTTTCCTGACTTTAGCATTTTCTCTACCTCTTGTTTTCAATATATAGTTTACCATATTTATAAAATAATTTGGAAAGTTTGTTTATATATTAGAAGTCTTTCAATAGAGAGAGATTGAAATTTTATTCTTAAAAGGTTGTCACTATATTAACCAGAGTTTTTTTTGGCATATTCCATAAGGGATAAGGGAAAATCCACAGTATGAGACCATTGTCATAAAATCCAGAATTGTGCTATAGTTTACATATATATTTTTTCATGGCCAATACAATGTTGATTTATATAAAAGCTTCTTCCTTATCAAGAGTAGTAGCATGAAAAATGTTTCTTAAACCTTTCTCCCTAATACTACAGGTATGCCACATTGACTATGAAATTAGATTAACTTTTACTCCTTGGATATAAGAACCAAAGAAGAAATTTTTGCTCAAAAATAGCAAATAAACTTGCCAGTGGTAATCTAAGCAGTGACTTAGTTCTTCAATTTCCAAATATTTCTTCCAAGATGGTATATTCCATGTCCACAGCATATATAGCACAGCTCTTTAGATCAAAATTACAATTCGACCTCCTTTCATCTCTGATAAACTCTAATGATTGTGTTCATAAACTAACATGGGTCATTTCTGACTATCATGTGAAAACAAGGCTGCCTTTTTCCTTCCAGGTCCAAACCACCCTGAAGCGCCAATGGGCGCAGTTTAAAATCCAGTGGAACCAGCGTTGGGGAAGCCGCCCCTCCAACCGCTCTGCTGCTCGTGCTGCAGCTGCAGCTGCAGCATCTGCTGAGGCTGGCGACATCCCCATCTACATCTGCCATCAGGAGCTGAGGAATGAGCTTGCCATCAACATCCCAGATGAGGAGGGTGCTGAGATCATCCCTTTGAATGTCATTGAGCAAGAGTCATCCGCTTGAATGTGAAGCAAACACAGCATTGTGATCACTGAGCCTTCATTTCCTGGGAGAGAGATAAATCATGCATTTAAAGTGATTCCCATCCTCCCAGGTGCTGAGCATATCATTTGTGAAGAATTATTAAGTGAATTTGTCCATAGTAAATCTGGAGAAAGTTATTCTTGGTACTATTGCTTTGGGAGACAGTCTAGGAATGGAGTCTCCCACTGCAACTTGTGAACTCCATCATTCATCCAAGTTTGAGATGCAGTTATCATAGTAATGCAAGCAAAGTATCCAAGAAAAACAATTAAATTGACCTAGATCAAATACAGGGTGCTCCTTGTTAATCTTGAGCCATTTATACCTTTGAAAAATTCAAGTCACTGTCAATATTTTTCTTTTTAACTCTAGGTTTTGAATTAGAATATTTCTGTATTTGGCTATAGATCTGATTTTTATTTTTAATTTCAATCAATGCTGATGTTACTCAGATATTTTAGCATCCATACTATGTAAACTGCACAAATTATATGACCTCTGCAAGACAAAGTGGCTTTCTAACAGAAAGATGACTAAGTTTCTGGGAGAAAAGACCTGCATTTGGCAGGAATATGTAATGCTTTGAATGAAAAAAAATTTGGAGTCAATTTGCTGGAAACATTATATGCTTGGCTTGATTTTGGATAATCCTGTCCATTGGGCAGGCCCTAACTGCTGTAAGGAATTGGTTTTAATGTTGAATGTGGTTTGGTTGCTGATATTTATAAATTGGGAGGTCACAAAGAATCCATCACTAAATTTTTCAAAAAACTGCCAAAAATATAATTCTTAGTGGAAGAGAATATGCTCTTTAAAGAGAGTTTTCCACTTTCCTAAACTCCTGGATTTACAAATCAATTCACTCCAAGGTTTATAAAGCAGATTACCTCTTGCCCTTGGGTGCTATCTAGCAGTAAAAGATAAATTTGTTGAAGACTAGTAATTAAAAGACTCCATGTAAGTCCATTAACTGCCTTCCACCCAGTTTCAAAACTTAACAAGATCTCAGTCTTTTCCAGGAAGATTCAGTAGGGCTAATAGAAATCAGTTTGTAGTTGACCTCTTGTTTGCTGCTATTAGCAAAGCAGGAAAAAAAGAAGTTACTGCTACAAATTTAACCACATATCAATTCACGTTAAAAGTACAGCTTCTCATTAAAACACAATATTATATTCCCAACTCTCTCTTTACTTCCCAGTATAAGATCTTCAAAAATCCCTGAATAAACCAGTATCATTACTGGCACTCGAAATTAATTTATGAATTTGCAACATAATCTGAGTTACCATTATTTAATTTGTGTGCTAAATGAGGAGATATATTGAAACCCTCCAAATCCCAAGTCTCATCTATGTCATCTTATGCCACTGCCTTTCAGAAGTGATTTAATTGTGGAAAGACAATAAATTGATTTGTTCTGGTTACATATTTAGTGCACCCAGAAAAAATTATATTACTCTAGTTAAAATTTATTTTGGATACTAAAGTAGTTTGAGTCTCCTTTACTGAATGTAAGGGAGGAGTTGAAAAGAAGGTATTTTTCCAATCACAGTGTTATGTAGTAATGTTCTATTTTTGTTTACAAACATGGAAAACAGAGTATTTCTGGCAGCTCTAGTACAATGTGATAATATATTGCTAAAATATTTTAGATGTAATTGTGCTAATATAGTAGGGGCTGAAGAACACCAAACAGCTTATAATAGAATTGCATATAGTTTTGCAAAATTGTATGAAATGCTTAATTTTGCTAAAATTATGTGAAATGCTTATGCTATGTATATGTGTAACTTAATACAGAGTATGTTAAAAGCAAATAGATGTATATTTGCATATTTTTCTAATGAAATACATTATTCATCTTTTCATTCGTTCATCTTGTCTCCTGCTCATTCCATGATCTTTTTTTCATTTTAGCCATGGTCTGCTGACATCCCATCTTGTTTGTACTGTAGAAAGGAAAAGATAATCTGAAAGTATAGTTTAGAAACCATGTGAAAAAATATCAGGATTATTATCTTTACTAGTGTAACCATCTTCAGTCTTCATTTTAACTGTAAACTCAGTGACACATTTCTCATACCCTTGGTAATGCAAAACCACACACAACTGTCAATCTATATTGCATAGGTTTGGGAAGCACAACAAAGAAGTCTAGGGCAAGAAAGTATCATATCCTTTTATCACTCCTGTTTTTATTATTTATTATTCCAGGACCCAACTTGATCTGTGCAACATCACATCAGATCATTAAAATTGTTACGATCATTGGTTTTTAATATCATTTAGGGGAGAGACTAAGGCTGGATGAAAGGCAACTAATTAACTATCATTAGAATTATAAAGGCCACTATTGGAAAGATTTTCAGAAATGGAAAGCAAGAAATGGAAAAAATGAGGATTAAATGAGAACTGTGATGGACTAATAAAGGAGAACAGGAGCAATTTGTAGAGTCTTCTCAGTATGTGATAGCATTCGAAATTGTTGCCTCATGAGATCTGGGAAACTTTTTCAGAAGGGCTACATAGGGCTACATCTTTCCCTTTATGTTCCAGAGAGCAATATGAATATATATTATTATCCTTGTGATCTTAACAAAAGTAATTTCCCATCATATCATAAAATCTGATTCTTCAAGATACAAACTTGCACTCAGATGGTTAGCAGCCCCATCTGCTTTGATCCTACTACAAAGTGATCCAAAATAGGCCTTTAGATGCAAATAGATATCATGGTTCCTGAAGGAGGGAAAGATGTTGGAAAAGACATGACAAAAATGCTGTCATCGTGCGGGTACAGCCCTTCTCATTCATTCCTTCACTCATTACTCGTTGATTCAACAGATGTTTCATACATATTCCATCCCACTATAAAACAAGCCTTCATAAATTGTGGCTATCATGGCCAAGTTTCTTTGCAATAGGGACTGCTTCATTTCTGTGTCAATGTAAACATCACAACGTGCTAGGTGAACACTTACCATAACCACTGATATCTTTGGGGTGGAAGAACAACATGACACATGTGGTTGGGGGTGGTAGCTGAATGTGATCTTCTCTCTTCATTAACACTGGCCAGGAGAGGTCCAGTTATAAGAAACATCCTCAGAACAAGATCTCTATGCAAAGGCTCAAAGAGGACTCATTTTCCTGACAACAAGGTCCAAAACCATGGTTTTTCCATTGGCTCGATTATTACAGCTCAATTGCTGTAATAATCCTGCTCATCACAGGAGTTAACACTTTAGGGTTTAAAATGAGATTATTCATTAAGAAGGGAGATGAGAAACCATTTAGAAAATCGACCGAACTCAGGAGGAAATCCACTTGCTATTTTCAAAGGGCAAACAAGGTGTCTTACTCCTAATTTAAGCTTATGTCAAATTAATTTTACTGAACTATGATAATGACATGGAGCCACGGGGTTATAAGAAACAATAACCAGAAACATAAAGAAAAAGGATGATAATATGTGCATGTGAAGGCAAAGGAAGATAGAGACACCACATTTGAAAATTAAAAATTATATTTCTGATGATTTTTTCTTCCAGACATGAAATTAACATCTGTTTAATATCTCTGAATAATATGAAGCACTGAAGGAAAGAAAACACAGCCATTGAAACTGTAACTAACTTAGGGCAGAAGGATTTTCTGATATTGTATCTTCCTCCATTTGGATTAGCAAACATCTCTGAAAGATTTCAGTGATTTTCCATTATCTTAAGCATTGACCAGCCAGTCTCTTAGGTCACTAATCAATGTCCATTTTTATTTACAGAAATTCAATGCCTTCTATCTAACTTTCCCAGAAAGCCTTCCACTGAGACTTAAACTGTGCCATTCTCTTCACCGATTGACCAGCAATGCCACCTCATGTAGCTACAGTCTCTTTTGCTTAACAGATCCATTATTTTATTTTAATTTGGAGAAATTTGCTTCCTAATAAAAATCTCAGAGTATTTCTGGTGAAGTGCTGAATAAAAGTTTGAGATGACTTTAATGAGAAAACAAATTCAGAAAATATCAGGAAATCAATCTCCATCCAACTCTGCCAGACTGGCTGATCAAAGCTAGCACACTGGTCTCAGGGCCCATACACCTAAACATGGACCCAGCCGCAAACTCCTAATATCTCTGCACAACAGCATGGATAGCTAGTCTCTGGGCAGTGAGCATTTCTCTCTATGTAGTGCCTTCTGCACTGTACCCATGCAGTGTAGCTTTTGTGTAATGTCATTGGGAGAGGAATATTGTGGGCTTAAAGTTATAAAGAACATCCCTTAAATAGAGATGATTTAAGAAGAAAAAGAGAGAGAAACACCAATCATCGAAACACTGTATTCAACATAAATAGATCAATTAGCTCAACTATTCTTTGTAACAACTAATCCTTCTTTTATCCCCACTTTAGTGATAAGAAAACTTAGTGGAAGAGAAGTTGAATAACTTGTCCACCACAACCACACAGTTAGTAAGTGGCTGAGCTAGGATTTGAATCAAGACTTCCCTGTGCCTGGTCTTTTTAAATTGTCATCCTGGTTGGTCCTACTATATTATCCTGCCTCTCAAAATAAAGCTGTTCCCCTTTTTCAACTCTAAAGGGTATCAGATAGTAATCTTCTGTTGGTTAAGAAAAGAAGAGAGATTGTTTTCCACGTTTGTCTTTTTGATCCAAAGTAAACAAATCCATGGTCAATAGATTCCTTTAAATATAAGCAGCCCTCAGATGAAACTCATCTTTCTATAGTTTAAAAGTCTTCTTTCTGTAGCGATGATTTCTTTTTTTAAGCCAGAGGGGTGTTCACACAGTGCTGGTTTGCAGCTTCTCTACTTCAAATGTGGTCTTTGTGCAGATATTTAGGAGATGAAACATGTTTGGGGAAATTTACCATGGTTTCTTGATGAACATGCTAGGCCTAATTTAAGGCCTGTTAAAGAGCTAGATATAAGCAGTCAGTGCTGCACACAGTACTGTTTGTATCAAGAGTTCCACTTATTGGTTTCAAGAACTGGGGCCTGAATTGACAGGATGATGAAGATCATGAATATTTATTCACCCATTCAACTATTCACCAAGTGATGAAGAAAGGCAGAGTCAAGGAAAAAGAGACACTGTGAAGTGGTAGGACCACCCAAGATGGCAAGCTAGTTAGGGTGCTGGTTTCCCCTCTGGATATCAACCCTGGAGAAACTATAGGAGCAGAGAGGAAACATGCATTTCAACTATCAGTAATTAATTTAAAAAGAAAGAAACAAAAGGAAAAAATACAAATGAGAAAACCCTAAGCTTCTTAAACCAGTGTGCATTTTGAGGAAGGGAGAAAAGGATCTAGGGAACAGGCAGAGGCCATAGGCAGTAAAGAACAGGAGAAAGGAAAGCCTTTGTGTTCTGCACTTCACTCTCTCCATTGCTTTGGGATACTACCTATAGCAACAAGTCTGATTTCTGGTCCAAGTGTCCCTGAGATACACTCACGGCAACACAAAAGCCCTAAAGAAGTAAGGAGTTCATGAAAACAAACAAGTGTGCACTAGGTAGCCACCTTGGGTATTCGTTCCTCTTTTCTCTTCTCCTCTGATCCCATAGGACTGGTGGGTTATAGTCTAGGGAGGTTTCCTCATCCCTGTGCTTTTACTCTTCAGGGTTTACAAGTGCTCAGGTTTAAGTTTTCCTGGCAGAATAACCACAGGGGAAATAATCAAGGATACTTCTATGGTGACTAGGTCTTTACCCTGGGATCCATTCCTCCCTTCTCCTTAAATTCGCCAGGACACGCAAAGCCAAGGCCTAGTCTTTGACCATTCTCCAATAGACATTAAAGACCAATTACTCCAGGAACAGGAGCTCACAAGACAAGATAACTAGACATCTGAGGAATATAACTATTCCAAAAGAAAGCTAACAAACTAAACAAAGTATACTATCTGTCAGAGTGACTGGGAAACACTGATGAAAAATTCCAAATAAGCTTGAAAATGTATATTGGAGGACTTTAGTAAAGATATCAGTACATGTAAAGAAACAGGAAATCATATAAAAGAACCTAGTGAGACTACTAGTTATGAAAATGCAATAGCTAAAATAACACTATACACAATAGTTGAAATAAATAACACATAGATTACATAGACACAGCTTAAAAATGAATTAATAAGTTAAAAATTAGATTGGAAATCTCTCTCAGAAGAAGTAGGAAAGAGTAATTATCAGAGGAAGGAGGAGCAAGATGGCGGACGCAGAAAACCGCCAGCCAGAGTGTCTCTGCAAGAAAGACAGATTTTAGAAGAAAGTGAAAAAAAATAAACTGGCAGACAAACATAGATTGGATGAGGTTCAGAAAGAAGGGTGCCTGAAACTACAGGAGATTCCATGGGAAGAAGTTGCGGGGGAGAACTGGAAGGAGAAAGGCCCCTGAGAGACTTGAAGACCAGCGACAAGGGTAGGTGGAGCAGTTAACTTTTCCCTCCATTGCATCTCGGACTGCTGGTGGGCTCCTGAGTGGTTGGAGAGACCTGCTAACACCAGCCCAGAGGCTGCCCCCAGTGAGTGGTGAGCCGAGGGGGCGCCAGGCTCCCGGTTCCCTTGGGCACCTTCTAGCCCGCAGACCTGAGCCAATCAGCAGGCGCCATATTGCTTCATTCTCCCCTTCCCCTTCCTTACCCCAGGCTGTTGAGACAGACAATTTAGCCACCACCCAGAGGCATCTGCAGGGAATGGGACCTTTCCTTTCTGGGGCCCTACAGCGGATGGAGGGGTACTCAGATGGTGAGCTCCCTACCCACCAGCTCTCCCAGGTGCTGCTTGCCTGGTGACTCCAGGAGAGTGGGACAAATCTCAAGGCAGAGAGACATTGATCCAGCTTGGGCACCCCATGGGTGACTTGAGACTAGCACTCTTTTCCCTGGCAGGGTCAGGAATTGATCTCCAAGGCCCAGCGGACAGACCTGCAGACCAGATCACTTACACCTGGGTCTCAATCACATTGCCCCAAGGCATAGAAGAAACATTTGTGAACTGAGCCTACTGAGGTGTGTGTGCCTTCAGGGGCAGATCAGCATACTTGAGGGGCAACCTTCCTTCCATGGGAGGGCCGTGCTCCCTGCGATCCTGGGCAGGGAATCTCCCAGGCCGCATCACAACCAGGGGAGATCTGCTGGCTTGAGGTCCTTCCTGCCAGCAGAGGCCTGGGTGAAACTGTGGAATAGGGGAGGGTTGAAAGGAGCGAGGTCTGCTCCAGACGTATATCTCAGACATGGGGAATGGACATGCTTGAAGCTCTCACTCAGGTGGGACAAAGACAATATACGTCACCTAAACATTTGTACCCTCATAATATGCTGAAATTAAAAAAAATTAAAGAAAAACAAAGCAGAAAAGAATGAAGATATAGAAAGCAGAAAAGAAAAACTAACAGATACAGAGATGGAAGTGTCAATATCTGGACAATAGGAGTCCCAAAATGACACAAAAAAATGAAAATGGAGGAGACATATTTGCAGAAATATATTTTAAAACTCTCCATAATGAAAAGTAAAATATCTCAAATAAGAATAACTCAAAAATTGCCAAATA
>NW_012134747.1:731032-731541 GCF_000956105.1 Propithecus coquereli | reverse complement strand
AAAAAAAAAAAAAAAAAGATATCAAACTCTATGCTCAACAGACAGGAAACGTGCGCTCTTTTTGAGTGCACATAGAATGTTTACAAAGCAGCCATATCTAAGACCATAAAGGAAATTTCAAAGGATTAATACCATACAGAAGATCTCTAACCATAATGCAATAAAATTATTATGGAAATTAATTTCAAAATTATAGCCTAAACAATTGGATACTAGAGACAATAAATACTTCTAAGTAATCCTTACTTTTAAAAAGATAGTAAGAATTATAAAATGATACATGTCTTATATTAGTATCAAAGTAGTTTAACTACAATTGTTCCTGGGTATTCACCAGGAGATAGGTTCCAGGACCCATCCCCCATGCCAAAATTTGTGGATGCTAAAATCCTTTATATAAAATTGCATAGTATTTATATATAATCTATGTATATCTTCCCATATACTTTAAATCATCTCTTGATTACTTACAATACCTAATACAATGTAAGTGCTATATAAATAATTGT
>NW_012134747.1:729414-730659 GCF_000956105.1 Propithecus coquereli | reverse complement strand
TATAGAAAGCAGAAAAGAAAAACTAACAGATACAGAGATGGAAGTGTCAATATCTGGACAATAGGAGTCCCAAAATGACACAAAAAAATGAAAATAGAGGAGACATATTTGCAGAAATATATTTTAAAACTCTCCATAATGAAAGGTAAAATATCTCAAATAAGAATAACTCAAAAATTGCCAAATAAATGCCCCAAACTAAAATTCTTGTTAATATTAACAAGATTGGGGCAAGAAGAGATTGACATGACATGAGTGCAGGCTAAATCTTTTCTCTGTCAAGAGAGATAGAGATTTAGAGAATTAAGAAAGCAATGTGAGTAAATAAATGAATATGGGTCTTATGTGAAACAAGTCTTAGTATAACAATTATAATAAGGTGATCAAGGTCACTAATTAAAAACAGATTCTCGTATTATAAAAAATTAAAGCCCCACAGACAAGAAATCTACATAAGACACAAAAGAATAGGCCATGAGATACACACATAAGACAAAAAGAAAACAAAAGATTAAAAATTAATGGAAAAAATTATGGTAGGGAAATATGAACAAAAAATTGGAGGTCCTCTCATATTATTCAATTAAATAAAATTTAAGACAAAAAATATCATAAAGGAAAGTGTCTTAGTCCAAAATACCTTAGACTGGGTAATTTATAAACAACATAAATTTATTGCTCACAGTTCTATAGCCTGAGATGTGCAAGACAAAATTTCCAGCAGATTTGGTGTCTGGTGAAGGCCCATTACTCATAGATGGTGCCTTCTACGTGTCCTCACGTGGTGGAAGCGGGCAAGGGAACTCCCTCAGGCCTCTTTTATAAAGGCACTAATTCCATTCATGGGGTAGGAACCCTCATAACTTAATCACTTCCTTAAAGGCCCCACCTCTTCATACTGCCACATTGGGGATTAAGTTTTAACATATGAATTTGGGGACAATACAAACATTCAGACTATAGCAGACAGAAAAGGAAATTATGTCTTTGTAAGAGGAATAATTGAACAAGATCATAACCACCATAAACTCGCAGGTACCTTAAAATACAGCTTCAAAATACATCAAACAATACTGAAAGAACAACAGGAAGAAATAGAAGATTTATCAGCTGTAATTGAAGATTTTAACACAGCTGTCTCAGAATCTGCTAGATCAAGTAAAGAAAAGTAAATAAAATATTAGCAACATTATAAAACACCTGAAAAATACACGTATCAATCTCCAGCAATTAAAAAGATATCAA
>NW_012134747.1:724148-725793 GCF_000956105.1 Propithecus coquereli | reverse complement strand
ATACATTTTTAAAAAGAATATGTATAAAAATGCTTTAGAGCAGGAAAAGATTTCTTAAACAACTAGCATAAAGCAAAAAGGAAAAAGAAGATGAACTTGTTTACATTAAAATAAAAATATCTGTTCAACAAGGAATAGTATCCCTTATTAAACAGATATCTTGAATTGACAAACAATAGAATGAAAGATAAATATGACAATGAATTAATACATAGAACATAAAAAGAACTCCAGCAAATAAGCCAATCACCACGTCTTCATACACACCACCATCTAGGAGAATCTATCTCCCACCCATGCTTTGGCAGACATGTTTAGACCAAGTGACCTCACTGTCTTTGCCATAGAACATTGGTCATTGACAGTCACCTAACTTAAGCTCAAGAATTTTAACTAAGAGACATGGAAACTATTAATTATATGATAATGGACCTTAGAGATATAAGTCCACAAATAGATACTTGATTACTCAGCCTCTCTCAAGAGACCTGGCTGTATTTCCCTACAATTGGATGCTCTAATGTTGTCCTGTATTCTCAGAATTAATCCCTGTTTTTCTTAAAATAATTTGAGTGGGTTTCTGTCCTAACATCACAGTATACCCTAACTATAATAATTGACTTCTTAAATCATGTAACTAAGCCCCGAACAAAAGCTTACCAAGGCTCAGTAAATGTATCAGACATACTTCTCTTACTACCATTAGAATGCATAACAATGTCAAAAAGTGTTCTCTGTCACAGAGGGTTTTGGGTAAGAAGCTGAAGATCATGGAAGCACAGATAGTTTTCATCTTTTCTTCCAAATGAATGTAGTAGCTTTATCAGATAAGAAAGATAAAACGATAAGAGTTCAATCTGAGGATATCAGTGCAAAATAGAATTTGGTTCTCTAAATCTTATTACAACAGTATATTGAGTCCCTGCTAAGCACCTGTCTGCCCATCCTAAAGGCTGAGAAAATTCTGTTGGGCAAAAAACCTACGGTAAAATCAAGAAATCTTTTAACTGAAACATAAGGAAGAAAGGGATAATAGTTCCCATATACAGATCTAAAACCTTCTCTGGAGGACAGCAGCATGACAGATAAAGTAGAACCATAGGAAAGGAATAGGATACATTTTATGGGAAGAAAGTCAGAAATAATTCTTACACCCTACAACTGTTATATCACAATGCACAGTGTGGGAGAAACACAGTGAATCAGAAATTGAAAAACAAATAGGAAAGTACTGTCGCATGGATATTACAGAGAGTTGGCAAAACAGTAGCAATAGAAAGATGTGATTTCTTATCTAACGAAAAAAATAACTATTGAAGGGGTAAAAGACCAGAATGGTATTCTTAAAATGTATGGAAAAATCATTGATTTTCCTATGCAAACTGATGAGGAAGGGGAGACCAGGGATCTATAGAAATCATTATGCTATCTGGGAAGCTCTAGGAGCAGGAGGAAGCACATCATGAAGAAAAATGAATAGCTGGAATTCCTATTTCTATTAGTGGTCGATTAGGTAATTAAGATTACTTTTCCCTCAGAAAATGACCAAAAACTTTGATAAAATATTTAAATCATCTTAAAGGTAGAAAATTGGAAGAAAGAAAGAAAAGAAGCACAAGATTTAAAAGTGAAGAGAAAATACTAA
>NW_012134747.1:720258-721987 GCF_000956105.1 Propithecus coquereli | reverse complement strand
TTTAAATATAAAATGATTAAACTCTCCGATCAAAAGACATAAAATAATTAAGTGGACACAAAGCAAGATTCAACTTGCTTTATGCTGCTGTTGGCTGTCTACAAGAGACTCACTCTAGATTTAAAGACACATAGGATGGAGATGAAGAGATAGAAAAGGATATTCTATGCAAATTGTAACAAAAAGAGAGCAGAGGTGGCCATACTTATATCAGACAAAATAGAATTTAAGTGTCAAAACTGTCACAAGAGGAAAAAAAAGGACATTTTATAATGATAAAAAGATCAATTTACCAGGAAGATATAATAGTTATAAAGACAACTTCAAGGTCTGTCTGGAAAGTATGCAGCCATGTAATATGAAAAATAGAAACATTTACTGAAGATGATACAAGAAACATTGTACATAGGACAATGATGCCTCAGTCCCCTTCAAAGTAAGCACCTTGGAACCTCACACAATTCTCCCGGTGTCTCTTAACCTAACCCACACACGTTCAGCATTCTCAGGTGTTCTGTTTGCTACAGGCTTCCAGAATGTGAATGACTTTCAACAGATTCTCAACCACCTTGAAGCATTTGTGCCACACTTTCATTTGTACTGCACTCATTGTATCGTCTCCAAAAGCCTTCTGATTCATCCAGATAGTTTCTGTGGAGGAATGTTCAAGCTTAACACAAAATTTGATGTAGATTCATTGCTCTATTTGCTCAGTCATTTTGAATGTGATGGGCACACAGTACACATGCTCACTCAACGTTGTCTAGTGCTGCGGTCCCCAAGCCCAGGGCTGTGGACCATTTCCAGTCCGTGGCCTGTTAGGGACCAGGCTGCAGAGCTCCACTGCCCCCGCCCCCTCACCCCCTTCAGTGGAAAAATTGTCTTCCATAAAACCTGTCCCCAGTGCCAAAAAGGTTGGGGACCACTGGCCTAGCACCCCACTGACTGATACAGTGAAGTCATTATTGTTCATGCATGTGCGTCCCAGTCCACTGTCCTTGGCCACCAGGTTACATCAATGTCACGCAAACTGTTCTCATTATATTAACAATGGCTGGATACTCTCCAGACAGACTTCGTATGTAAAGAAAACATTGGTAGACCTGGAATTCCTATTCCAAGAGAGAAATAGACAGCAACATAATAATAGTAGGATATTTCAATGCCCTACTTTCAATAAAGGCTAAAACATTCAGGTAGAAGATCAACAAGGAAATAGAGGACTTGAACAACAGTAAAGACCAATGGACATAGAGCAGTGGTCCCCCAACCTTTTTGGCATGAGGGACCAGTTTCATGGAAGACAGTTTTCCATGGATTGGGGGTGGTAGGTGGAGCTCAGGCAGTGATGCCAGCAATGGGGAGGAGAGCGACTGCAAATACAGATGAAGCTCCGTTCCCTGGCCTGCCACTCACCTCCTACTGTGTCGCTCCCCCCCACCACCCCTTCCTAAGTTTCATGGAAGACAATTTTTCCATGGGAGAGAGGGGGTGGCAGAACTCTGTTGCCTTATCCTGAACAGGCCACAGACCAGGGAGGGGAGGTTGGGGACCACAGACATAAAGGACATATGTAGATTATTGCACCCAACCGGAGCAAAATACAAATTCTTTTCAAGTGCACACAGAACATTCTCCAGAATAGAACACTTATTAGGTCACAAAACAAGTCTTAACAAAATTAAGAAGACTGAAATCATACCAAGTATCTTTTCTCACCACAATGGAA
>NW_012134747.1:717287-718968 GCF_000956105.1 Propithecus coquereli | reverse complement strand
TGGCTGTTTCTAGTGCAGGTTGCTTGGGAGTCCTTCCAGGGGTTTCTATCCTGTGACCCACTCCTCTATGGGGAGGGAGGGGTGGTAGAAGACACAACTCTTTTACTAGCCGACTTTCTCTCAGCCTGGGACTTTGCCGTTCACTCACCTCCTCGCTCCTGGTTGGCTCCCCTTGACTAAATCCACATTTAATCCCTGAAGAAAATTCATCTTTGCCCCAATGAGTGGAAGTCCAGGACCCCCTTCTGTGTGCCATCAAGCAGGGACAGCTTCAACCAGTTTCTCAATTATAGGCTCCTTGGTGAAGATCAGACATCAGTCTTTTCTTAAACTTCTTTAAGCATATCAAGTGCCAGTCTCTGAATGATCCACCTTTTAGCACTTCTACTTTGGTTTATGAGGAGGGGGAGGCAACCACCCTTCTTCTGCCATTGGTAGAGGAATGGGGGAAGTTGGGGGTCCTTAAATATTTACAACCCTCCAAAGAAATTCCTTCTTTACCTAAACTCTTTTATACCCATAAAGTGCATGATAGGACGATATTGAGAAAATGTGTTTATATAACAATATATTGGGACCTCCAGCACGAGCTAATACCTTGCTTAGGGTGTTCTGTAGGGATATTGGACACCTAACATATTGTTCTTAGCAATTACAGGCTCAGTTAAACTGGAACACAAAGAGTACTATTTTGACATTCTAGTTGTATTATAATACTAACATATACATATATGAATTTCACAAATTTCTTATTTGTAGGCAGGTTGGTATAACAACGCAGCTTCTAATACTGGATATAATTTGGTTTGAATTTATCTTTGCCACTTAGTAACTGTATATCATATCCCTCACCTATTAAATGAAGATAATGTCTAATTTCATAGCATTTTGAGAATTAAAGTACATAATATGTAAATATAATAACATTATTGACTGCTATGGTTTGGGTATGGTTTTTTGGCCCCACCAAGGTCTCATGTTAAAATTTGATCCCCAATGTTGGAAGTGGCTTGGTGGGAGGTGTTCAGGTCATGGGGGCAGGAACGGCTTGGTGCCATCTTCATGGTAACGAGTGAGTTCTTGCTCCATTAGTTCCCAGGAGAGCTCCCCTGAGAACTGGTTGTTAAAAAGAGCCTGGCAGCTCTCTCTCCTCTCTCTCTTGCTTTCTTTCTCACCATGTGCTCTCCACATACCAAGTCCCCTTTCCTTTCTGCCATGAATGGAAGCAGCCTGAGGCCCTTGCCGGAATCAGAAATTGGTGTCAGGCTTCTGCATCAAGAACCATAAGCCAAATAAACCTCTTTTTTTAATAAATTACCCAGCCTGAGATGTTCCTTTATACACAGAAACAGACTGGGACACGGTCTCATTGTAGGGAGTCATCAAGTCAACTTCCTTTTTCCTTCTCATGTTTCTAGCAGATAGGTACTGTCTTTGTCAGTTTCCTAATGACATCATCAAAAACTAAATAACGGAAGCCAAACTCAAACACAGACCTTCACAGTTCGAATCACACTCCTTCTACCGCATTAGCTTTCCTGACAAAGCTTGAGATTTCCACATGTTTCAGATAAACACATTTCTTCATTGGCTATTCCTAGTTTGTAAAACTTAATAGGGGGGATGAAAGACACATTACTAAGCCCACTCAGATACTTCCCTGGGGGCTTAGCTACGCATC
>NW_012134747.1:715540-717237 GCF_000956105.1 Propithecus coquereli | reverse complement strand
GTTTAATATAAGATCAGGCAGAGATATAAAGGATTTATATGCTGGAAGAAGAGTGAGAAGAAATTTTCCAGAGTTCACACATATATAGAAGAAACAAAGGAACATAGCCCAAGCAAAAATATAAAATACCTAAACTGACCCTAAAGATACAGAGGCATATGAATTACCTCATAAAGAATTCAATGTAACTGACGTAAAGATGCTCAATGAGGTCAGGAAAATGATTCATGAACAAAATTAAAATATCAACACAGATAAAATATCTTTTAAAACCAAACAGAAATTTTGGACCTGAAGAACAGAGCTCCAAATATAGTCGAATTAAAAAATTCACTAGAGGAAAAAAAAAGAAAAAAGAAAAGTGGCGGCATTGGGATTTGAACCCCCCCAAAAAAATATTGTGTAAAATTAGGCTATGTGTATAAGGTATAAATGAAACATAGGTGAATTTTGTGTTTTGACTTGGATCCCATCCCCAAGAGATATCATTATGTATATGTATGCAAATATTCCAAAATAAAAAAATATCCAAAATTAAAAAAAAAAAATTCACTAGAGGGACTCAAAAGTAGATTTGATTAAACAGAGGAAAGAATCAATGAGTTCAAAGACAGGTCTTTTTAAATTATCCAGTCAGAGGTACAAAAAGAATGTGAAAGAATGAAGAAAGCCTAAAGGATTTATGAGATGCCATCAAGCAGACCAGTATATGCATTATGAAAGTTCCAGAAGAAAAGAAAAAGAATGGTGCAGAAAGTATATTTGAAGATAAAACAGCCCCAAAAATCCCAAATGCGAGGAAGGAAATAGACATCCAGATTCAAGAAGCCCAAAGGACTACAAGTAGAATGAAGCCAAAGAAGTCCACACTGAGACACATCATAATCAAATTGTCAAAAATCAATAACATAAAGAAAATTTCAAGGCAGCAAGACAAAAGCAACTTGTTACATACAAGGGAGTTAAAATAAGACTATCAGAAGATTTCTCAGCAGAAATTTTGCAGACCGGGAGGGAGTGGAATGATATATTCAATGTGCTGAAAGAAAAACACCTGCCAATCAAGAATACTGTATCGGCAGAATCATCCTTCAAAATGGAAGGAGAAATAAAGAGATTTTTCCAGATAAAAGGAAGCTGAAGGAGTTCATCACTACTGAACATGCCTTACAAGAAATTCTAAACAAAGTCCTTCAAGTTGAAATGAAATAATATTAGGTAACAACACAAAAGCATATGAAAGTATAAAGCTTGCTGGCAAAGATAAATATATAGACAAATACAGAATATGATAAGAGTAGTACATAAAACACTTTTAATTCTGCTATAGAAATTAAATGACAAAAGTATACTAATACCTATAAGTATAAAAATATGTTAATGGATACAATTACACAAAAATGTAACTTGTGACATTAGTAACATAATGTGTAATGGGGAGAAGTAAAAGAGTAGAGTTTTTGTATGTGATTGAAGTTATCAACTTAAAATACATTGTTATAAAATGTTTATGTAAGCCCCATGGTAACTATAAAGAAAATGTATTTTAAAAATAGAAAAAAATGAAGAAGAAATCAAAACACGTCACTAAAAAAATCAACAAAATACAAAGGAAGACAGCAGGAGAGAAAAGGGGGGAGGGAAACTACAAGACAGAAAATAATTAACAACATGGCAATAATAAGTTCTTCCCTATT
>NW_012134747.1:686161-703382 GCF_000956105.1 Propithecus coquereli | reverse complement strand
TCTTCATCCAACTAAGTAAATGATACATTGGTCTCCTAGGCTTATTTATTTATATCATGCATGTGTCCATAGATTTACAGACTTAAAAGAAAACAGAATGAGATTATGTCAGACATGAAGAGTGATATTTGGTTCCCCATTTAAGAAAATAATGGCTGCCAGGTGTATGGTTAGCTGACAACTGACAGCTGTTACTTCCCTCAGATCCTCTTCAGTTTTTGAGCTGAACACACACTCTTCTCAGGATGGCTCTAGCCAATAACCAAGTGGTCTTAAGGTTCTTTAAAGTGAAGTCTAGAAGCTAAAACATGCAAGAGAAGAACTTAGAAAGCCAAATCCTTAAAGATTTTTAGCATTTTTATGCATCCTTAATTCAACCACAATTTCTATAACTCACTCATCGTTGTTGTTGTGCTAAAGCATTTAACTAAGTTTACTTAGAAACAATAACACTTTTCACACCCTTATTTAGCTTCATGTGATATTTAATGAAATTAGGTAATTACAACATCAAGAGCAACTGGTATTAAACAATTTGCTTAACAAGTGTTAAGCAGGTATACGTGTTATAGTGGTTCTTAAACTTTAATGTGCTTATGAATCATCTGGGGATTGTTAAAATATAGATTCATTTTCAGTAGGTCTGGGGTTGGGTTTCTATCACCAGGTGATCATCTAAGTGATACCAATGCTGTTGATCCTTGATCATGCCTTCTTGAAGCAGCTTCTAGCCGTGAGCATTCAGCATCCATGGGCATCGACTAGTATGTTTTACAAAGAAAAGAATGAACTTGGATTTATCTGACAAATCAGGAGAGTTTCTTCAATAATGGTAAGTGAGATTTCACTTTGGTCACATGCTATGCTTAGTACTCTGCATACATCATTGTATTTAATCCCCTGACACGCCATATCAGTGAAGGTAATATGCTCATTTTATGAATCAAAACTAAGGCTCAGCCAGCTAACTTGCTCAATGCAACCCAACCAGTAAGTAACAAGAGATCTCACTAGGAGAGAAAAGCTATACTTTGTTTCCAGTGAAGATTTTGAAACTCAACTAACTGGAAGTATACTCAACCAGGACTATAGTCTAAAGAGACCAACCTACCTCTCACTTTTTTGGATTACTTCAGGGAATTTTTCCCTAAAGAAATGTGAAGCAAATGAGAGAATAAACAAAGTATTCAAATTCTTGGACTTCTGAATAGATTCTGGGTGAGATATGTCCATGCAATACTTCATTTATAGAAGGAAAAATTCTTATTCTTATTCACAGAAACACTTTTCATGCTTGAAATTCTGTCTTATTTATTAACTCATGTTTGTGGATTTTTGAGTGCTCATGAATCAAACCTACACATCACATTAACCTCAAAAGGGATGCAGCACAGTCTGCAGTGACATCAACAAGATGGCTGACTAGAGGTGCCTAACACTCATTCCCCCACAAAGAAGGACCAAAACAATGAATAAACAACCACATTTTGATAAAGTCTCTGAAGGAGAGCATTAAAGTACAACAGGAGAGTGGCAGAGACCCTGTGGAGTAGAGAGACTCAGGATGGCTATGTAAAAAAGGCGAACAAAACACTCCACCTTTGCTGTCCTATCTTCCCAGACGAAATCAGCTTAGAACCAGGAGGGCCTCTCCCTGTGGAGAAAAGGTAAGCAGGAGGCCCCCAGCAGTCCCCTCTAAGGCTTTAGACACCTACAATATTTGCTCCTGGAGAACCCTGTAGTCTTCACAGGCCCTGAGCCCAGTCTAGGGAGCTGCCTAGAGTTCACACAGTTGCATTATTCCAAAGAAGGAGCTCATGTTGTACCCCATCCACTTGTCATGATCCAAGCACCAGCATGAGACTGGATCCACTGCTAGACTGGGTCCCGCTCTGAGGGCCAGTAGCCACTGCACCTCCCCATAGCTAAAGCTCTGCTACCACTGCACAGCACCCACACATTGTAGCATACCATGCCCAAGCCTAGCAAGCTGCCTACTTCCTGGGAATAAATTGCTTAAGAGGCACTCCATCTTCCCCAGCCCAGTGACTGTAGCACTCCCACCCCAGCTACTCAGAGTGTAGATGCAGCAGAGCAGCCAAAATGCTGGACCCATCCCATATGGGTCCTGCCCAGTAGGGAGACTGCACCCAACCTGGCAAAGAAATCCCCACATACCCTTGGCACATGGACGAGCCTGGCACTCCTGCCCCCAGTGGAGATACTGCACCCAAACCAGTGGAGCAGCCCCTGTACACCTTCAGCACACAGAATAGCCTAGGACCCCTACCTTCAGCAGGGAGGCCATACTTGACCCAGTGGTACAGCCACACAAACTCCTGCAGTCTAAGATACTGAGGCATTTACGGGCATTACTGATATTGAATACAGCCGAAGAAACTGCACAGAGGGTACACTGCTGCACAACTGAGAACCAAAGCCAATGCACCCTACCAAACCAACATTCTAGTACTAGAAGTCCTAGCCAGAGGAATCAGGCAAGAGAAAGCAATAAAAGGCATCCAAATTGGAACAAAGAAAGTCAAATTGTCCCTCTTTGCAGAAAATATGATTTTATATCTAGAAAAACCTAGAGACTCCACCAAAAACTCTTAGATCTGATAAATTTAGTAAAGTTGCAGGATGCAAAATTGACATACAAAAACCAGTAGCATTTATATACACTGATAATAACTAGCTAAGAAGAAATCAAGAAGACAGTTCCATTTGCAACAGCCACCAAAAAAAAAGAAAAAGAAAAAGAAAAACCACCCTAGAAAGAAATTTATCCAAGGAGATGGAAGACCTCTAAAAGGAAAGCTACAAAACACTGATGAAAGAAATTAAAGAGTACACATATAATGGAAAGACATCCCATGCTCATAGATCAGAAGAATCAATGTCATTAAAATGATCATACTACCCAAAGCAATCTATAGATTCAATGTAATCCCTATCAAAATACTAATGCCATTTTTTTTACAGAAATAGAAAAAACAATCCTAAAATTCATATGGAACCAAAAACAACCCTGAATAGCCAAAGCAATCCTGGGCAAAAAGAACAAAGCTGGAGGCCTCACACTATCTGATTTCAAACTATATTACAAGGCTATAATAACCAAAACAGCATGGCACTGGTATAAAAACAGACACATAAATGAACGGAACAGAGTAGAGAACCCAAAAATAAAGCCTGTATTTACAGGTAACTTATTTTTAACAAAGGTGCCAAGAACATTGCTGGGGAAAAGATAGCCTCTTTGATAAATGGTCCTGGGAAAATTGGCTATCCACATGCAGAAGAATTAAACTGGACTCCTATCTTTCACCATGTACAAAAACAAATTCAAGATGGGTTAAAAGCTTAAATTTAAGACTTGAAACTATAAAACTACCAGAAGAAAACATAAGGGAAACACTTCAGGACAATGGTCTAGGCAAAGATTTTATGGCTAAGACCTCAAAAGCACAGGCAACAAAAATAGACAAATGGGACAATATTAAACTAAAAAGCTTCTATACACTGAAGGAAATAATCAGCAGAGTAAAGAGACAACCTGTTGAATGGAAGAAAATATTTATAAACTGATCATCTAACAAAGGACTAATATCCAGGAAATACCAGGAACTCAAACAACTCTGCTGTAAAAAGACAAATAATCCCATTAAAAAGTGGGCAAAGGACATGAATAGACATTTCTTGAAAGAGGACATACAAATGGCCAACAGGTATATGAAATGCCCTATCACTAATCAAAACCATAATGAAATGTCATCTTCCCTCAGTTAGAATGGCTCTTATTAAAAAAGACAAAAAAAGAAATAACAGAGGCTGACAAGAATGTGGAGAAAAGGGAACTCTTATACACTGTTGGTGGAAATGTAAATTAGTACAGCCATTATGGGAAACAGTATGGATTTTCTTCAAAGAGCTAAATGTAGAATTACCACATGATCCAGCAATCCCTCCACTTGGTATTTATTCAAAGGAAAAGAAATCAGTATTTCAAAGGGATACCTGCACTCACATGTTTGTGGCAGCACTATTTACAATAGCAAAGATATGGAATCAACCTAAGTGTCCATCCATGGACAAATGGATAAAGGAAATGTAGTATATATACATAATGGAATACTGTTAGGCCGCAAAAAAGAATGAAATCATGTCATTTGCAGTAACATGGATGGAACTGGAGATCACTATGTTAAGTGAAATAAGCCAGGCATAGAACGACAAATATTGCATATTCTCACTTATACGTGGGAGCTAAAAAAGTTGATCTCATGGAAGTAAAGGGTAGAATGATAGACACCAGAGGCTGAAAAGGGTTTGGGGGGCAGGGGGCAAAGAGAGGTTAGTTGATGGTAAAAGCATACAGTTAGAAGGAATAAATTCTAGTGTTCGATAGCGTGGTGACTATAGCTAACCACAATACATTGTATATTTCAAAACAGCTAAAAGAGAGGACTTGAAATGTTCCCAGCACATAGAAATGATAAATACTCAAGGTAATGGATACCGTGACTTGATCATTACAGAAAATATAACATGTACTCCATAAATATTATGTATCAAAATATCACATGTACCCTATAAATATGTACGAATATTATGTATCAATAAAAAGAGAAATTGGAAAAAAGAATATATGACTTCTGAATTCATAATATTCTTTGAAAAGTTATTTTTATTGCTTACTTCACGTTCCCTAAAAATTATATGTATTTCTATAATTCAAATTGTCAGGACTAGAATAATCACTTCTCGATATGATACACTTGAGAGCATTTATCCCCTGACAGAGGAATTGAAAACTATGTAATTTGCAAAAGCACTCTGTTATTTTGATGCTGTGTCAAAGCAAAAGGTTAATTATAATGCCTTTTAATCCTGTTTTTAAAAAGCAATCTGTAGGAATTTGTTATGTAAATAGATTTAGTTTGGCACTTTAAACAAGAGGATTTCTAATAAGGTATCTTGAAAGATTTTACTTTTTAATTTTCATTTATGCAAAACTTTTGTCATTTTCAGATTGAAAAAATACATTTTTAAAATTGAAAATGGAAACATTAACAGTATTGAAATGATACAAATATGATACTCTCTAAAAACCAAAGCTAATCCATCCAGAGAAATACTTTCACGGATAACTTTTGAACTAGAATGATAAATAGAAATCAGAAATGCAACTGAAGTTATTAGTAGACACAAAATTATATTCAAATCTTAAATGGGAGAGGGATTTAAAAATTACTGAAAAGCATAATCCAAGGAATTCCATCATAATCTTGTGAGGCAGGATGTCTCTTCTGTCCTACTTTGGTGAGCAATATATTCAGTCCTGGCCATCTCATTACCTGAAAAGTGTAGGGAGAATGGAAGGAGTTCAGAGATAAGTAGCAGACATGACCAAAGACCTTGAAAACCTAATACACAGGGAAAGATACAGCAAAAAGCCAATTAATTCCTGCTTGGAAAGACTTGCCAAGCTGAGCAGACACTGAGGGGGTAAGAGTGCCATAGGAAGAAGCAATACCATGGAGGTAACAATAACATGTAGTAGAAGCAGCTTCATTAACTATTGCAGAACAGAAGTGCAATGGGATTGTGGAAAGAACAAGACTGAGCACTTAAAACTGGATAAAGGAACCAACAAGAACATGTTAAGGATGCATTTGACTTCCTGATATGTGATGCTGAGTGAGCAACTTCAAAGTGTACCTGAGGCCAGAGGATACTCTTCAAAAATCTATCATTTGTGAATCTCTTCACAAGAGGTACTGAAAGATTTGCTTCATCCTGTCACCCATTCAACCCTCAAAAGTGGAAGCTCTTCCTTTCCTCCAGGACCAACCCTACAAGTTGCTTCCAGCTTACAGAGGCCATGCAGAGGAAAGGGAATCTGTCTGTAATTTTCCACTTGGGTAGGACGTGTTTTCCTAGTTTGCACAAGGGTCTTATATGTCTCAGCTACACTCCTGGCAATTAGTACTAGGTAAGCTATGTTCCAAAACCATGCTGTGCTTCAGATTTCTTGTTCCATCTTTTCAACCAAACACAAACATGAACAAATCCATCATGACATTTTAGTGTGTATTTATTTCCTATTTTGTTTAATTTACAAAAGTATTTGAGGCAATTCCATTCTAAGCTCATGGTTTTTAAATGTCTAAAGTGTTAAAAATGTAAATAGGTGAGAAAATGTAAACAATTCTGTGATTTTTAAGCTACAGAAGAAAAGCATTCTAATGATTAAAAAATTTGGAGGGTTTTCTTTTTTCTTTCTTTTTTTTTTTTTTTTAAGAAAAAATATCAGACCTTTCTGGACAATGCTGTTCAGTCAGACAGACTAGCCTTTCTTTCTGGCTTAAATCATGGACTTTTAAAATTTCTTATGAGTTAAAAGAGAAGGATCAAGACCTATTTCTTAGGGCTTGGAGGGGAGGTGGGAGAGGGAAATTAGTAGAGTATCAGAAATTCATGAGTCAAATCATCATGCCCAGGTGACCCATATGAAAAACAAATTGTGACATGTCAGATTACATCTGAAATATTTGTAGAAGAGAAATTAAATGGAGTTATCCCAACAGATGACCTGAGAGAACTTCAGAGAGTTTAGAAAAGAGCCAGTCAACGTACCCAGGAGTTATTAAGTTATTTTTCTGTTAGGATTAAGGGCAGGCATGAAATTATAGGATACCTTGTCTGATAGTTACAACTATCTTCTTTGACCAGGTGAGTCATGGTTTATTTCCTAGTTTTATAAAATTGACTTGCTTTGAAATACACACACAAAAAAACAAATAAGCATACCAAATCAGATCAGTGTTTTAAATCACTCAAACAAATATGAGTGAAGTTCACCAAAACTTTTAAAACTTTGCAAAATAAATGTGATGTGCTGACTGCTAGTGTCTTGTCACAGGTATTTGCTTTTATCTCTAAATAGATTGTATTTCCCACCATGTCTGTTAAAATTCACCAATGCAGTGTCTTCTGCAAACGGGCAATCAAATGTTTATTATGGGTGATGGCAAGGATGAGGTGAAATCTGGTTCCTTGTGTCCATGAAGGGCAGGACCCTTCCCAGGAAGAGAGGAGGTTAGACCAGGCTCTAGACTCCCCCTTTCCCCTCTTTTATGCCTCAGAACAGGAAATGTAGGTTAAAGCCACATAGAGTTAGTTCAAAACACTCACTCTGGGCTTCTGGGTCAACTTTGGGCCTGTTTTCACCAGGACTACAAATCCTAGGAAAGTCTGCCTCTAGTTAAATGAATTTATATGAGATCATCATACCTTTTAATAGGGTCAGTGGGGAAATACTTTGGGATCAGTGAAGTTTTCCCAAGTTCCTTCAAATAGTGTCAGCTCCCAACTCTGATGATCATAGCTAAAGATGCAGAATTGGTTACCATTGCCTTATGTAAGGGTGGGGTCAAGAGGGAAGAAGAAAGAGAAGGGACATAGCTGAACTGAGAAGAAGCAGAAGAGGGACCCATCAGGGTTACGAAATGCTACACCTGGAGCTAACAGGGTGCAGGTACAACATAAGAGTGCTTCCTAAGGGGAGATGCTATTTCTGTTTTGTAGCCTCGTTACGTAGGACTCCCAAGTAAACATATAAATATTTGTTGAATGAATAAATAAGGAAGAAAATATGGTCACGGGAAGATTCAAGAGAACAACTTTTGGCATGAAGCTAAGCATTATTTCCCGAAGCCCGTGGAACCAAGGCTGTTCTGTATTTTATGGACGCTAACACAAAGGATGAGTGTGATGGCTCATTTCATGAGTCAATTTAGCTAGGCCATGGTACCCAGATATTTGGTCAAACATCAGTCTAGATGTCTCTGCAAAGGTATTTTTTAAGCTGAGACTAACATTAAAATCAGTGCACGTTAAGTAAAACAAATTACCCTCTAAAATGTGGGTGGGCCTTATCCAATCAGTTGAAGGCCTTAAGGGAAAAATACTGAGGTCATGTGAGGAAGACAGAATTTTGCTTTCAGAGGGCCTTTGGATTTGAGCTACAATATCATCTTCTGCCTGGGTCTCTGGTCTGGGTCTCTGACCTGCCCTACAGACTTTGAACTCGCCAGTCCCCATGATGGTGCCAGACAATTCCTTAAAATAAATCTCTCTGCACACGTGCACCTCCTATTGGTTTCGTTTCTCTGGAGAACCCTGACTAATACAATGAGTATGTAGCAAATGGCAACTGGCTATGACCCAACTACCTAACCTTCCACATCAGGCTTAACTAACTGTTCTACCAAGACACAGAAAGGAAATTTTGTCTCGCTTCCTAATTTCTTCTTTGTTCCTGTTTCCTTAACCAGGATTGAGTGGGCTTTTGCTTTCTTATTTTCTGGGCCCCCACGTAATTTCCCCAGTCCCTTCAGGCAGAAGCATAGCACACCTTTGTTTTTATTTTTTTAATTGAAATTTCTATTTTGAGATACCTGTATACTAGCGCAAAGTTGTAAGAAATAACACAAAGAGACCCTCTACAGCCTCCACCCAGTTTTCCCCAATGGTAACATCTTGTGAAACTATAGTACAATATCACAGCCATAATGTTGACATTGATACGGCCAAGATACAGGACTTTTTCATCACCACAAGGATCCCTCATTTTGCCCTTTTATGGCCACCCTTACTTCCCTCTCACCCTCAGCCCCTCCTTAACTCCTAGCAACCACTAATCTGTTCTCATGACTATAATTTTGTCATTTAAAGAATGTTATATAAATGAAATTATACAGATTTTAACCTTTGGAATTGACTTTTTCATTCATCATAATTATCTGGAGATTGATTCAGGCTGTTGCAGGTAACTGAGTAGTTTTCCTTCGTATGGATATACCACAATTTGTTTTAACCATTCACCTGTTGAAGGACAGCTGGATTGTTTTCAGTTTGGGGCTATTATGAACATAGCTGCTATAAATGTTCATGGACAGGTTTTTGTGTAAACATAAGTTCTTATTTCTCTGAAATAAATGCAATGAAATTACTGGGTCACAGGCAAATTGCATTTTTAGTTTTTTAGAAGCTGCAAAACAGTTTTCCAGAGGGACTGTACCATTTTACATTCCCACCAGCAATGAATCATTCAGTTTCTCTTCATCCTTTCCAGCATTTGGTGTTGTCACTATTTTTTATTTTAGCCATTCTAATAGGTGTGTAATGATATTTCACTGTGGTTTTAATTTCCCTAGTGGCTAATGATGTGACCATCTTTTCATGTGCTTACTTGCCATCTGTATATCCTTTTTGGTGAAGCATTTCATATCTTTTGCCCAATTCTTAATTGGATTTCTTTTACTGTTGAGTTTTGAGAATTCTTCGCACATTCCAGATACTAGTCTGTTGCTGGATATGTGGTTTGCAAATATTTTCTTTCAGCCTGAAGCTTGTTTTTTCATCCTCATAACAAAGTCTTTTGCAAAGTGAAGTTTTAAATTTGATGAAGTACAGCGTGTCAGGTTTTGTTTTGTTTTTTTTTATGGACTGTGCTGTTGGTATAAAATACAAACACTCTTTGCCTAGCCCTAGATCTTGAAGATGTTTGCCTTTGTGCTTTTCTAAAAGTTTTATAGTTTTTACATTTTACATTTAAGTCTGTGATCCATTCTGAGTTATTTTTTTGAATGAAATGTAAGACTTGGGTCAAGGCTCATGGATATTTAATTGCTTCAGCACCATTTGTCGAAACGCTTAGCTTTCCTCCCCTGACTTGTAGTGTTCTCTCTTTTCTACTGTTTTTGTCTGATTTTGGCATCAGGGTAATACTAGTTTCATAAAATGAACTGGGAGGTGTTCTCTCCTCTTTCTTCTTCTGGGAGAGATTGAATAGATTTGGCATTATTTTTTCTTTAAACATTTGTTGGAATTATGCAATGAAACCATCTGGGTCTAGAGATATTTTTTTTCTGGAAAATATTAACTTACAAATTCAAATAATTCCTTAATAACTACCTATAGGGCTATTCAATTATCTATTTCATACTGGATGAATTGTGGTAGTTTCTGTTTTTCAAGGAATTATTCATTTTCTCTAAGCTGTCAAGTTTATGTATGTGGAGTCACGTACGGTATTTCCTTGTTACCCTTTTGCTGTCCTCAGCATCTGTAGTGACATCCCCTGTTTCATTCATGATATTGGTAATTTGCATCTTCTCTCTTTTTTCTTTGTATTGTGGCTGAGTGGAGATAAAAATTTAAGCTCCCCTGGTGGTCTCTGCCTCTCGTCTGGGGAAGGGGAGGGAGGGTAGGGTGGGATGGGAAGTGAGCCTTGGAACTGCCCCGTAGGGAAGAAAGTTTTTTCCCCCTACTCAGCTCTCCCTGACAACACCCTGATGAAAGTGGGGTAGGTTGGAAGGCCTCCTTACAGCTTGATAGTCTAGGTTCCCCAGTCAGCCTTTGCTGGCTTGGATGAAGGTGGGTCCACGTTTTTTCTGGGGTGTTTGGTACAATAAAGTGATTTTTTTTTCCTGAAAGTTTCTCTTTTTGCTGGACTTCTTTCCTGGTCCTTTGACTAGAGAGAGCAGGATTTCTTGGGGCTTGTTTTGATCTGCACACATTGGTGTTTCTGTGTGGCTGGCTTCTTCAACTTCTAGTCTGGGATACATAAGGTAAAAAGAAAACCCAGGGATTTTACCACTATGTTTTCTTTGGGTCCCAGGGTCTCTAGCCAGTCTACCTTCTCTCCATCTTTTGGAGTCTTTATCTATCTGTCATCTCCAAGGTTTTATTTGTAAATAGTGGGATAAGTAAATTTACATCTACATCATATTCCCACAAATGGAAGTTCTCAGCATTTTTTTTTAAACACCAGATTCTCCATAATATCTTTGTTGTAGGCAAGACTACCAGCTGCTTGCTTTTCAACTTATGTAGGCTAGATAGGTGTCATTTTGTCTCCTCTCAGCCAGCTTAGAGTCAACTCTGTACGTTTGATTTGTGTTTGCAGTTCAACATGATTCTGACCTCCAAATTCTTTTTGACAGTTCAGTAGCTATGTTTTGGTGCCTTCTCAATGGTACACAAAAATTAAAGCCCAAGCTTTGTCTTTTGGCTCTTGCTCAGTGGATTGGCTTCCTTCTAATTTGGAGGGATCGAAAATATCAACAAAGGTTTCCACTTCCTCCCTGGGAAGTGGTATACTTGAGGTAACATGAGGAGAGGTTATGAATTAAGTCTTTTCTCCTTCTTCTCTGGAAGGCTGCTCTATTCCTCTTCTGCCTCCAGCTACAACCCTGCTGAGAACTTACTATTTGGGGACCCCCATGGCAGTACCTCACTGGGACCGGCCCTTCATAGAATTCTTGCAGGATCTTGACTCTTCTTGTTCTCTCCTGACAAATATCACTGTTTAGAATCCCATTTCTTGATCTAGCCCATTCCTCGGAAATAGATAAAGTGTATGTGTCAATATGTAGATGGATGTTTATTATTGTGTAACCTTTCTAGTCAAAGAATTTGCATTTGACAATAGTCTTTCTCAGGCAGTCTTAATTTAAAGGACTTAGAAGGTGGGGATTTCAAGCAATATGGTGTATTAGTAGGGATTACGTTTATGAGCAAGGACTTTTAGGGCCCTCTCAGTCTTAGTATTTGGCATCTTTATATTTCACTCGTGCATATTAGTTAAAAAAAAAAAAAACAGGGACCTCATTCGTCCTTCAAGACTCACCTTAGGCTGAACCTTCTCAGAAGTGTTCCCTGACTTCCTCCATTCTGGTATAGCTGTCCTCCATCCTCTGTGCCTCCGCTTCCGCAGCACCTGACGAGTCGTTCCATCATTGCTCTTATCCTGCGACACTGTAATTATTAGTTTACTTGTCTATCTCCAGCACTAACCGTCAAGAAGAGAGGGCCTATCTTGGGCAATTTTTAACCCCAAGTATCTATCATAGTAATTATACATGAGGTAATCAGTAAATATTTGTCACATAAATAAATGAATGAATGAATGATCGGTCTAGGTTATGAAGTAACAAAGCTTTTATAGGTTTTTTCACCTTTCTCTCTTTGGGTTTTAGGTGAGTAGTCTTTCTCATTTAAACTTACAAAAAAATCATTGTCACTTGGAAGAAACAGAAAAACTATAGCTCAGAGCAGAAACCTTACGTGAAAGGTTAGAGTGTAACTTGTCATATTATTGAAATTTAAATATAACACACACTGGTTTCATAGGGAAGAATCTTCCACAGACCTTTTATGGGAATTAAATATGGAGTTTAATAAGAGGAGCAATTGCACTGATACTTTAGTTTGTTAGAAAAATATTTGCCCACTTCATCCATGAGCAGAATAATCTTTGTTGCTGCAAAAGTCTGAAATGGACTGTGGTTTCAGATCATTAAAATATTCTGATTTATACTTTTTAAAATTATACTGTATTGTAAAATTTATATATGTTGGATATAACAGGTTAGTTTGTAAAGGAAGTCTAAACATGAATATGATATAAGGAATATTCCTCCTTCTCCAACTGTATCTACCATAATCTTTGGAAACAAAAAAAATGAACTGTGTTGTACTCCTGTGTGAAAAGGTGGTGATGGATTTAGAACCATCAACCACGTTTCTGCTGATGGTACGTTACTAGTGAAAATGGTTGATTGAAATGGTTATCACACAGCAGAAGCAGCACAGGTGTTGAGGCAAGGAAGCTGTACAAGTGTGGTGTGGACGTGCTTTTGAAGTTCACTCTGGATGCTTTCTTCTGCCCAAACTTCTCTCTGGCTGGCGGAGCAGGAATAAAGGAAGGGTGGAAAAGTGGGTCAGGGATTCCCTCACTGCCTATAATGCAAGCACTGCCCACGCAATTGCAAAAGCAGGCGCAGGCATTCAGCTGGCAAGGGAATCTGGGATATGTAGTTTCCAGAGTCCCAGATTCAGCATCCCAGAGTGGAATACAGAAGACAGGGTAGCACCAAGAGGCAGTTAGCCAGTAAGCCATACAGTAGCTCTACCTCATCTTCAGAAATCTTGGCCACTTGCCCAAAGCCACAGCTGGGAAGTGGAAGGGTTGGGATTCTTAGTTAGGTATATGGGGTTGGAAAAACCCATTCTCTTTCCATTATGTTAAGCTGCTTCCAAATGAATAAAATGTTTCAATTTTAATTTGCTCTTATTAAAAGAAACATCAATCTACCACATTAAAAATGCAATATATCTCCATGGTAAGCCCAAATGGTAATTAATAGTTTATGTACTTTGTTACTGGGATTGAATAGGGAGGAAAATCTTCATGGATGTCGTTTAACTTATACTATTGAAAGAACTGAAGTTCACTTCCTTTATTTTTCAAATGTGACATGGCATTTTATGAATGTAAGAGTAATATGTACTTACTGTGAAAATTCAGAAAAAAAACCAAAAGTTTTAAAGAAGAAAATAAAAATCCCTGAACAGTGTAGTCTGTCAACCAGGGGGAACCTCTGTTAAACCAGGGGTAACCTCTGTTAACTTTTGATAGCCATCATTTCAGTGTAAAATATTGTAAAATGAAAACAATCACTGTATTTATATATTTGGAAGTTTGATCATTACTAAGGAAATTGTTCTATTGTCTTAGAGTTATAAAGCCAGAAAGAGCCTCATTGTAGATATGCAAACCAAGATATAGTATGCGGCAGTATTAGGATGAGAACACTAGTGTTTGGACTCCAAATTCATGGTCCTTTCAGCAGGCTCCAGCCCACCTGTTTACCTGTCATTGTTCTTTGCTGAAAGAAAACTTTGTTTTTCAAGAAAATGAAAATATTATTTGTAAGCAGTATTTTCTAAAATAATATATAGTAAATTTTATTGTCCCTGTTTCTCCCAAGTGATTCAGTTTTTTGAAGACAGAACAAAAGAGTTGGTTGGTTATTTCAAACTAAATCAGGCGCAGGGCCCTCAGTTTCTCCAACATTAGAACAAATGAGGCCTCATGGTGCAGTACCATGTTGTAACCACTAGTAGGCACTCAAATATTGAAATATTTGCCAAATTGACTAAGACTTGTCGTAAATACATAACAGACTGGAATTACCATCTGCAAAATGTTTTTCTGTTAGAGTACATTATGAAGTCAAGTGTATTCTTGAAAATGCTGCCAACTAGTAATTAATGTGACTAAAGTAGAAATTTTTTATGAAATCAAAAATTGCTTTTAGTAGTACTATTATTTGGCAAGAACAATTTTAAAACATCTGAAAACATCTGAGTTCTGCTTTCTTGGCTCAGGGTAGTAGGTTATTATGTTGCTTTTTCCTTGTTAGGTGGTAAATAGTGATTCAAAGAATAGGGTGAAATATAAATGTGACTTTCCCTTCCTTTTAGGCCCTTAATAATAGAGAAGGGAATCTAGACCAGATTTTTAAAAGGCTGAATTAGTCAGTGACTTTGTAAATACTTAGGATTCAGTAAAACTCAGTTTGGGTTTAGTTGCATACTTATATTTGTAATTTTTACATTGCATCTCTTTATTTTGTTTCTATGACTTGTAATTTTCTTTTTAATTGACATATTGTAATTGTACATATATGTGGGGTACAGTGTGACATTTCCCTATAAATACGAGGGAAACATTGTATAATGATTGTATACATTGTATAATGATTGAATAGGAGTATTTAACACATCCGTACCTCAAACATTTATCATTTCTTTGTGGTGAGAACATTCAAAATCCTCTCTTTGTTATTTGAAATATACAGTATTGTTAACTATAGTCAGCCTACTGTGCAGTAGAACACTAGAATATATTCCTCCTTCTCTAACTAGAATTTTGTGCCCATTGAGCAATCTTTCCCCATCTCTCCATTCCCTCTATCCTCCCCAGCCTCTGACCACTAATTTACACTGTACTTCTAAGAATTCAGCTTTTTCAAATTCCACAAATGAGTGAGATGAGTGAGAGCACGTGGTATTTGACGCTCTGAGCCTGGCTTATTTCACTTAATGTAATGTTCTCCAGGTTCAACCATGGGGCCACAAATGACAGAATTTTATTCTTTTTTTTTTTTACAGCTGAATAATATTCCATTGTGTATATTTACCACATTTCCTTTATTTATTCTTCGACTGGTGGACACTTAGGTTGATTCCCTATCTTGGCTATCGTGAATAATGGTGCAATAAACATGGGAGTACAGATATCTCCTCAACATACTGATCTCATTTCTTTTGGATAAATGCAGGCAGACCTTGGAGATATTGCAGGTGCAGTTTCAGACCACCGCAATACAGCAAATATTGCAATAAAGTCACACAAGTTTTTTGGTTTCCTAGTGCATATAAAAGTTATGTTTCTATTATGCTGCAGTATATTAAGTGTGCAATAGCATTATATCTAAAAAAAAAGTACATACCTTAATTTAAAAATAGTTTAATACTAAAAAAATGCTAATGATCATCGGACCTTTCAGCGAGTCAGAATCTTTTTGCTCTTGGAAGGTTTTGCCTCAATGTTGATGGCTACTGGCTGGTCAGGGTGGTGGTTCCTGAATGTCGGGGTAGCAACGTTGGGGTCACAATTTCTTAAAATAAGACAATAATGAATTTGCCACGTTGAATGACTCTTCCTTTCATGAAAGATTTCTCTGTAGCATGCACTGTCATTTGATAACATTTTGCCCACAGTAGAAATTCTTTCAAAATTGGAACTAATCCTCTGAAAGTTTATCACTGTTTTATCAACTGAGTTTATGTAATATTCTAAATCCTTTGTTGTCATTTCAACAATGTTCACAGCAGCTTTACCAGGAGTGGATTCCATCTCAAAGAACTACTTTCTTTCCTCATCTATAAAGAGCAACTCCTCATCCATTCAAGTTTGATCATGAGATTGCAGCAATTCAGCCACATCTTCAGGCTCCACTTCTAATTCTGGTTCTCTTGCTATTTCCACCACATCTGCAGTGACTTCCTCCACTGAAGTCTTGAACCCCTGAAAGTCGTCCATGTGGGTTGGAATCAACTTCTTCCAAACTCCTGTTAATGTTGATATTTTGACCTGCTCCCATTAATCATGAATGTTCTTAATGGCATCTAGAATAGTGGATCCTTTCCAGAAGGTTTTCAATTCACTTTATCTAGATCCATCAGAGGAATCACTATCTATGGCAACTACAGCCTTTCGAACTGTGTTACTTAAATAATAAGACTTGAAAGTCAAAATGACTCCTCGATCATTGATGGGCTGCGGAATGTTGTGTTGGCAGACATGAAAACAACACTGATCTCCTTGTACGTCTCCATCAGAGCTCCTGGATGACCAGGTGCAGTGTCAATGAGCAGTAATATTTTGAAAGGAATCTTTTTTTGAGCAGTAGGTCTCAACAGTGGGCTTAAAATATGTAGCAAACTGTGCTGCAAACAGATGTGCTGTCATCCCGGCTTTATTGTTCCATTTATATAGAACACAGGCAGCGCAGATCTAGCATAATTCTTAAGGGCTTTCACGTTTCACAATAGTAAATGAGCATTGGCTTCAACTTCAAGTAAGTAGCCAGCTGCATTAGCCCCAACAAGAGAGTCAGCCTGTCCTTCTAAGCAAGGCATTAACTTCTCCTCTCTACCTGTAATTGGTCTTGCAAAATGACCCCCCTCCTAAGTTATTTTTTCTTCTCTCTCCAATACCTCAAACTTTCAGACCAGTCAAGCCTAACAAGCAGAACATCATTATCTTCTTGCTTAATTAACTTGTTTACAGGACTTCCTGATGACTGATCATCCATCACCAACAGCTGACGCTTGAATCAGACCACCTGCAGACCCCATGACTTCAAACCCCAGGCAACCTGACCCGCATTCCACAACTCACTATAAAAGCTCCTGCCCTTACTCAGTGGGGGAGATAGATTTGAAAAATATCTCCTGGCTGACGGCAGTCACAATAAAACCCTTTCTTCACTGACGATGTTCACTGTCTCAGTAATTGGCTTTCCGTATGGTGAGCAACTAGACCTCGGCTACCAGACCACTTTTGGGTTCAGTAACAGAACTGTGAAGGTCCTGGATGGCATCTCCTTCCCATATAAGAATGTTTTATCTGCATTGGAAATCTGTTGTTTAGTGTAGCCACCTTCATCAGTCATCTTAGATATTCTGGATAACTTCCTACGGCTTCTACATCAGCACTTGTTGTTTCACCTTAGACTTTTATGTTTTGGAGATAACTTCCTTCCTTGAACCTCATTAACCAATCTCTGTTAACTTC
>NW_012134747.1:676031-684981 GCF_000956105.1 Propithecus coquereli | reverse complement strand
AGCACATTGGACTTTTAGAGGCTGGAGGCATTCAAAGAAGCCAGTGTGCCTGCACAAGGTATATTCTGCTTAGCAGACTGTAAAAAAGTAAAAAAGACTTAAAAAAAAAAAAAAGAATAAAAGAGGTGCATAACCAGAGTCAAATACAAAAGAGTGACAGTGACCGTGGACCAGGAGGTTAAAGTGTAGTATGACCTGCGATATGAGAGGCCTCAAGACAACTCTAAGGGTTTTTAGATATGTGTTCCAAGAAGGGAGAAGGAGGAAAATAAGTCACTGCTGGAGGTGTTGGAGTAATATTAGGTTTAAAGAAAAAAGAATGTTCTTTACAATTAGAAACGGAAGAACACAATTAAGATAAATGAAACTCAGGTATTAATGCCCTGTTAAGTGAACAAACACCTAGAAACAAACAAACACCTAGAAACTTTACATAAACTCAAGTCTTCTTCCAGGCGTTATAAAGGCACTAGAAGTGAGAATTAGGAAATTTCTACACTATTACGTGAATGAAGGAGAGGCATCTGAAGTCAGGAATTAGGTGACTAACATTCTAATTTACTGATAGGGATTAGGCTTCTCACACAATGATCTGGTGAGTTTACCTTGGAATACTTGGCGGACTTCAAGAAGGGAATATTAAAAAACAGTTTGTGAGCACTTATAAAAATAAAAGGTCACTGAAAGTTAGCATGCTTTCAAGTGAGGACACACATACCAAAATGTTGCCACTTTCCATTTTAAGAATGTTGCTAGTATTTTATTTTCAGCAAAGCATTTCACAAAATTTCATATTACCTTTGTGATCAAACTGGAAAACATGGAGAAAATGATAGGAGATAGTGCATCCTGGCTCAGTACATCTGTTCAAAGAGGTCTGATTACTGGAATTGCCTTGTGCCTGGCCCAAGAGCTCTGCTCTTTGTTCTATGCCGCTTAATGTTTTTATCCACTTAGATGAGGACCTACAAGAAATACTTATCACCTGAGCAGCAAGGTGGGCCATGCTTCGTATTCTGAATGACAGAATCTGCAACCAAAACATTCTAGACAGGTGACAACAAAGCCAAAACTAATAAAATAGTATTGAGAGGAAAATTACTTAAGATCTTGAATTTACATTTAAAATCCCACTGTACAAATATTGAAGGAGATAGAATTTAATAGCACTGAATAAACCTAAGGGTTTTAGTTGACCACACACTCAGAATGAATTAACATTCCAGATACCACTTGGCTGTCATCAGTCAGTGCAGCCGTAGGCAGCCCCAGTGGAAGGGAGGTAGGTTTCTGTATTCTCCCTGGTCAGAGGGCAGAACACAAAACAGTGACTGTAGGCTCCACGGAGTGCAGTCTCAGATCAGAGCTGTCCTTGTAAGGAAATATTTCCTACCACTGGAAATTCTCAGGAGATAGCTAGGAGTGCTGCAGAAGATACCCCGCTCTCTGAACATCCAGACCTATAGCTAATGGGTATCTGTAACCTTCCTAGTGGAAGGTTGTCCTAGGGGAGCTCTAAGCTTCCTGTTGGCTTCAAAACTGTTCCATTTTACTCTGGAATCCTCCCAGTACCTTGTCTCGTTGTTCCCTGGGGCCTTATATTATGAGATCCCTGCTGCCAGGCCCATGTGCTGACTCCCAGGCAGATTCACTGGATCCTGGATGAGCATTATGTTCCTGGGCTTTGGGTCTAGAAAAGACTGCTGACAATACCTGCCTATTCATCACTCCCATCTCCATGCAGATCCATTGTGGACTTCCCGAATCATGGAAGAGATAACTTATCTTTTTTTTTTTTGCATGTTCAGTGTTACCTATTTTTACCAAAATATTTTTTTTACCCTTCTATACTATCTCACCAGGTATACAGTTCTACTGTGATACTGTCATTGCTAAATCTTTCTGTTTCAAATGCCACAATTAGATCATTTATACAGTGCCCCTGAAGCTTGGGGAGCAACAGCTCATAGCACCAACTGGTTAATCCCAGCCCACCCCACCCCTGCACAAAGTCTTCTATGCCACCATCATTTTTATTAAATCATAATCTCTTCCCAAAGTTCCTCTTCATAGTCTCCTGAGGATGAAATCCAAGAGCTGAAAGAAAGAAAAAAAAAAAATAGCCAAAGAAAAAGAGGAGAATTGACCTTTAACGAGAAAAAACAAAATCTATTTTGGCTTAAAACAAAAAAAGAAACAATCAAGGTGGTCTAACCATCTTAAACAACAAAAGCCAAGTTCCTATCATCATGGTTAAATTCCAGCCAAACAATACCTCAAATTGCCAATATGTTGAAAACTTCTCTAATACGCTCAAAGTGATCAATGGAACTTCAATTTATAATATAAAAACCTTGGCTTTTCTCTCTAAGATGCTTTGAAAAGTATTTAAACTGGCTTCCAACAAGTGAGCTTTTAAAGAGGAAAACAAAGTACTTACTAAGTATATCAGGTACTGCCAAATCTCAGTCCCTGGATATGCGCTAATTATAATCTCTTTTAGAATTTTATTATCGGTGCACACTTACATTTCAGGGACAAAAGTGCGGTTAGTTTGCTTGCAACGAGCTTTGTCTCAAAGATTAATGACTCAGAAGAGGTAACCAATGGACCTCAGCCAAAGCAGATTTTAAAATAACCATTCCATTATCTGAAGAAACAGATACCAGGCAGTACATTTGTTTGTTTAGTCAGTGAAGTTGGGGACGGGAAAAGATTCGTGTGCGTGCGTGTGTGTGTGTGTGTGTGTGTGTGTGTGTGTGTACATATGAGCTTAGGAAAATATCAGATCTTTCTGTTTGTAAATTTACTAACTACAAAGAATTCTACTTAAAGAATTCAGAGTACTCTCCTGACAGTTTTAAGATATTGATCAATGGTGGGGTTATAGCTCCATTAATGCCTCTGTTGGTTTTCTGTGTATTTTCATTTTCCTTGCCTGTTACCAGACTCAGAGTGCCATTTTTCCTCTTTCAACCCTCAAACAAGCTGAAATAGTGAGTCTTAGAAACTGCTGATCTGAATGTGAACTAAAAGATATCTGCTTACAGATCACTTCTTCTTCTTTTCCCCAAGACATCATAGGGTGGGGGCCAGAGAAGGAGGCCGTAGAGGGGATGACCGGGAGGAGAGAGAACAGCATAGAGGGTGCCAAGCAGGAAAGCGGAAAAAGAGATTCCACTGTGGGGCGAGCTGGGGAGTAGAGAGGACTTGGTGCTAAGCTGCCCCAGGGGTGGGCGTTTCTGTTACCTGTGCGCCACCTACCACTCCACAGCCCCAGACTTAGGCCCCTGGATATAGGTTGGGAGAGCTGTATACCTTGGATGGGAAGAAACATAAAGGGAAAACTTTCCCCACAGCTGAGGTGGAACTGAACATAACAGTTGGCTTTTCCTTAGGAGCTGGCGTGGCAGCACAAACAGTACCACTGTTACACGAATTTCTCAGTAGTCAGAAGAGAATTCTTTAGGTAGTTTACCAAAAGAATGCACGAAGGGAAAGACTTTCGAACATTAGCCTGTGCATGTCAGAATCTTCCATTCTTACTTCCCCTAAGTAGGTCACATTACTCACTGCTAGCAAGAGGCTCGACTGTTAAATCTGGAGGCACCAGACATTGCAGGGGTCCCACTGAGGACCAGCCTGCATTCTGCAGTGTGCTAACTAGCCTTTGGGGGAACAGGCAAATACTCAGCCAAGGAACTGATACTGTGATGCAATTCAGGCAGACTAGTGCCCTGAAGAAATGTGACGAAGTCCACTGTGGCCAATTCCTGGCTCGTACGGCTCCCAGAAGCAGTGAGGGGCAGAGCACTGGATGTAAGTTCTGGTTCCACCCCTTGCAGTGTGGCTTTGGGAAAATCGCCTATGGCCCTTGAACCCTGGTCCCCTCCTCCACAAAACAAGGTTAATAATGACTAGCATTTACTGAACTACACACTAACCACTGTTCTAAGAACTTTTTCAGATTTCCTTTTATTCTTACAGTATCACTGTGAAGTAGGTACTATTATTATTCCCATCTTAGAGAAAAGGAAATGCTGTTTAAAATTACGTCGCAGAGGATAAATAGAGTACCAGGCAAAGATACGAGAATATGAACTCCACAGAGCCTCAGCCATAAACACGCATCCTGCTCCTGCTAAATCTGACATAGGAATAAATACGAGGGAAACGCTGCATTAACTGTGTATAGAACTTTTCCTAAATTAATCAAACAAAAAATTTTTTGCTTGGGATGAATTATAGGGTAATAGATAAATTCACAGGCTATGGAATCATAGCAGATCCCTGGATAGCTGAGTCGAATCCACCTCCTCCATTTACTAACAAGGGGTTACACAGAAATCAAATGGATTATCCGGTTTCCCCATTTGTAGAGTAGGGATGATAGTAATGGCAGCGACCAATACCACCAGATTTGTTAGGATTAAGCGAATAGAGGTAAAGTGTTCAAAGCACGCTTGGTGATTGTTACTACAATGGATCAGTGCTGGGCTGACTGCTGTGGGACACACACAAATGCAGTGTGAGCCCCTCACACAGGAGACCAAGCCAAGATAGTATGTCCAGGATAACGTAGCACAAAGAGCTTGGGATGTGGTGCGGGATGTAGGTTAGGGCATTGGTGATGCCGGCAGGAAGCCATCACTGAGAAGAATCCTGGGTGAGGGTGGATAGGGAAATGGAGGCCATTAAACAGGTGGCGATGACAGAGGACTGCTGGGAGGTGTCCTTACAGAGGGGACAGGTCGTGGGAGCAGGTTAACTTTGTAGGCTATGTGTAAGACAAGAGTAAGTTGCACGCATATTCTTTTGGGAAAGGATGTATCTTTGAAGTTCTTGGAGAGTGTAGTTTTTAAGAATTTGTTTCATAAAGTACAAAAAAAGAAAAAGCTATGCACTGTGTCTGTTTTTAAAAGTCGCTTGTCCCACCATCCTCTCCCCCAGTAATGCTGACTGGTGGAGACGGTCACCCTGATGTATTCTATTAGGAAAACAACTCTAATAGCCTTTTCTGTGTAGAGCTTTATGGAAATCCCAGAATACCTTCAGCTTAATAACTATTTTTTCATTTTATGCGCTAAAGGAGATTTCTCCTTCACCACATGCAGAGTCCAGCTGTGGCTTTGTTGATAGAAACAGGTGCTTCCACAAATCCTTCCACGTTTGCAGTGACAGTTGTGCATTAACCAACTCTGTCAGATGTTTCAGCCCTTCCTAGATTGGGGGACTGGCAGCAAAGTGAAATTTCACAACCAGCTGATTCACAGACAATAACCATCTGGATGGCTCGCTTCCCTTCCTCAATCGGGAACTGGCTTCTCTCTCCGTCTGATTCAATTAATTGCCGAGAGAATCGAAAACCAAATCACTGTAAGATGTGATACATTACATTGGTTATTCTTGCAGATCCACTTGTCTCACTGCTCATGACTTATGCACCAATTAAAAGTCTCCAGGGAGAATCTTTCTTATTTAGCTCAAGTCGGTGTGAAGGGGATGTAACATGCTTGGTGTCCTGTTCAAACACTAGTCACTCAGAGGCTCATACAGGAAGGGCTAAGATTTCTTTCCTGGAAAAGTAACAATTCCTAAAGTGTGCAAAAGATAAACAAATATTGTCTAAAAACCGAAAGAAAGGCTTTCTCAGCAGTTGGTTTGCAATAGCTATACTGTAGTTCTGTCAGGGGAAAAAATTCCAGGTGAACAATTCTATGGATCACTTTCCTCCCAGGGTGTGTGCGTGTGTGTGCTTACAGCTCACTCCAAGGTAATGGTCCCCAAACTTTAATGTGCATCAGCACTTGTTAAAACACTGATTGCTGATTTCCGTCTCCAGCATTTCTGATTCTGTAGGTCTGGGGCCCAAGATCTGCACGTCTACATTCCCAGGTGATGCTGAGGCTACTGGGAACTACATTTTGAGAACTAGGGCAGTCTCTGAAAACAAGTCAAGCCTCCTATCAGGCAGCCTGCAAGTGTTAACAGGAAAATTTAAGGAACTGAAATAAGTTATTGTTTCTTTTTAAACTGCTAATTCTTTGGCTTCAAAAGCCAGTGTGCGCCTCTCTCCAATAATCACTGGGTAATTAATCCTCTTTGTACAATACTGAGAAGTCAATAAACAAACAATTAGGCGTCTGATCCAGGACAGGGGGCTCTGTAGTATAAGAAGTATACATGTGACAGTCCTGCCCCAAAGAAACCGACCAGCTGTTCAGGAGAGTTTAGGCAAGAACTCTAGTTTCAGGGGCCTGAGTATTTGCCCTTCATCCTTCTTAGCCAAGTAAGATTCTGTCTAGGTGTTGTCAAGGATGCATAGCAGAACGCACAGATGGAAGTTCTGGGCCACTCTCTCCTCTATATAGACTCCCTCTCCCCCTGCCAGCCCTCAACTAATGGTCAGCTGAAGTGTAGTTTATTTGGATGCAGAGTTTAAAATTATATAACTCGAGTGCCTGTAGGTACACCCTGGCCCACACTGTGCACTTCTCAAAATGCCTGTCACTTGTTATTGAATAACATCCGCTGTCTTATGTGTGTCCTGCTGGGCTGCACAAGACATCTAGGTTTGCAGCTCCTCCTTAGCCACCACACTGGCCTCTCTGATCCTCAAAACATGCTCTTCCCTCAGCCCCTCACCTAACTCCTACTCTGTCTCCCCTTGAATGTTCCTTCCTCAGGGGAGTCTCTCCTAACCCCTACCCAAGACTTTTCCTTTGAAATACTCCCCAAAATATAATGCAACGTTTGTCATGCATCTGTTGATCCTGCTAGATTTCAGCTCCCTGAGGGCAGGCGCTACCTGTCCTGTCCACTAGAGCATTCTCAGCCCCCAGCCAGTGCCTGCCACAGGAGAGACACCCCGGGCAGCACGGCCCTGGAGCTCACTCAGTTGCCTGCATGACGAGCTTCTCGCAGCGGCGATGGCTTCCTAGTCTCAGGCTAAGGAGCTGCAACATCCGAAGGCCCTGAGTTGTTCTCTTATTTGCTCTAGAAAACTCTCTCCAGCACAGCACCCTGGTCCTGTCTCACCTCTCACAGCGGCAATGACAGGGAGCAGCGTTTCTGTTTTTTTTTTTGCTGTCCCAGGCTTGTGAGTTCTCTGCCTCCTAAAGGAAGCTTGTGTCATCATCTTCCGATGACCCACATTTACATCTACAGCCCTGACCTCTTCTCGGAACTCCAGACTGTGTGTGCCTCCTCCACCCCTCCAACTGTGTATCTCGAAGCATCTCCAACTCCCCTGTCCAAAACTGTTTTCTTGATCTTCCTCACAAACCCTCTCTTCCCAAAGATTTCTACTTCCTCACACGAAAGTTTTAAATCATCCTAATTCCTCTTTTCTCCAACAGCTTATCAAACAACAAGTCATCTTGTCTCTACCTTCAAAATCTGTCCAGAATCTGACCTCCTCTCACCACGTCCACCAATCTACTACCATCCTAGCCACCATCAGAGTTCTCATGGTTGATGGTATTAGCTTCGCACCGTGTCTCCTTGCATTGGTCATTGTGCCAATGGCCTTTTCTCAAATTCCGAGTGATTTTGGTAAAACCTAAGTCACAAATCGGGTCATCACTCTGCTCACAGCCCTCCAAATGCTTCCCACCTGAAACTGAAATCTGAAGTCCTTTCTGTGGTTCATAGGCCCTCACTGTGTGTCCCTTCCTGTCACATCCTTTCTGTTTTCTCCCCCACCTACTGTGCCATCTACACTGGCCTCCCTGCTGTCTCTGAACAGCAGCCTCTACCCTAAGGCCTTTGCACTTACCATTCCCCCAGCCTGCAACGCTCTGCCCCGACATCCGCACACTGGGCCTCCTCACTTCCTTCCAAGGGAGGCCTCTGCTGCCACCCTTATTAAAGTGGTACTACCGCCATGACCACTGCCATTACCTAGCGATTTTTCTCCACAGCGACTACCCCTGAGAGGGATATTCATGGAAAGGACAGCATTTTGGTTGGGTTCTTAAAAGTAGAATTGTGATTAGGAAGTAGGGATAAAAAAAGGTAAGGTAGATGGCAGGTAGCCAACAAAAATGGTCTCCCAGTGGTTACCTGATGGTGTAAGGTAGGCTCTAGGATTGGGCTCTGTCAAGATGGAAACCCTGACAACAAGGTCCCTTCCCTTTAAGGCAAAGATTAGCATGCTTGTTATTTGTTGAATAAAAATGCCCACAATGTGGAAATGTCTTTTCTTTAAAACAGAAATCCTTTTGGATATTCATAGGCAGAATGAAAAGACTAGGCATTGGGGAGAAACAAAGTAAAATAAAAATTGTTGATGAAGAAAATCCCTTTCCTGGATGGAAAGGCTCAGCTCAGTGTGAAAAACTACTTAAAGAGCAAATTTGGAAATCCTCAGCAGGGCCAAGAGTCTTCTTGGTCTTGAGATCGAAAAAATGACCCCTAAATTAATTTATGAAAATAGTTCTTTATCAAAAACAAACCAAAAAATGTTCTATGTTAATCATATCAATAAAGTACCAAAATCCCAGAGGGATCCTTCTAAGTGGAGGAGAATACTTTGCTGTGGTTTTGTTTTCAAATTAAAAAAAAAACGATCCAGGCATACTTACCAATATCCTCACAGGGACGTGCCAATCAGGAAAAGTATATCAGAGATAATGAACTATTTTCCTCCATTCATTTTAAACCAGTTAAGAATTCTCTTATGTAAATCTGACAGTTTTGTCCTTGTGAGAGTTGTGCAGTTTAAATTTTTGATGGCCTTTAAAAATTTCTGGTTGACAGGAATTGAGCAAATATTTTCCACGGTAAGAAAAAAATCTGTAGAAAGCTGCACCAGTCTTAACATTTACAAAGATTACACCGGAGTATCATAATCCTCTTGTCATTAATCATTGTCAAAAGCTAAATATCATTTTGTTAACCACTTAGTCTGTATCACAATTACTCCAAGGGGGTAATTGTGATATATATA
>NW_012134747.1:671505-675758 GCF_000956105.1 Propithecus coquereli | reverse complement strand
GTTTCCTTACTCAGCTAAATAGAAATTTTCAAAGGAAATTCTGTTTAAAGATATGATATAATACCATATGGTCCTGGTTTCTAGAGAAATTCAATTTAATAAGTTGTGTAAATGAGTTTATTAAAGTAAACTTACAAATCTCTGTAGTTTTTTATAAATAGAAGCAAACTAGTTCATTTGAATTACTATATATCTCCCTAGCATTTTTAATGCAAGAAAATGTGTTTGTAAATATAATCATTCTTTCTCAGGGGATACTAATTTACCATGCTCCCATATCAACTTAAAATCTTGTATTCTACAAGACACTTTCATATAAAATATCAAAGTTAAGAAAAATTTAGGCTCAAAAAGAAGTTTTTGGTAACTACAGAAGTTTTTGGAACATGTATAATTTCATTTTACATTCTCAACTTTTCAATTCTATTTATCTTAAAATTTGTTTCACAAAATGTTATATGGCTATAATTCAACATTACTGCATAATGTATTTGAGAAATGTCTGGTAACTTTTTTGTTATTAGGTAATTTAATGATTCAAATCTCCTGTTACTGTTTTGATGTTAGCACTTAAGCTACCTTTTAACGCAAAACAAAAACAAAAATCTTTTTCAAAAAGTATTGAAAAGGTTTACCATTTTCATTTTGAAGATGGAGAAAAAGTAGGGTAGGTTAAAAGATCTGTCAGACCGCATGGTTGAATCTTTAAAAGATAAGTAATGCTTTTGTATCAATTCCTACGACACTGGAAAACATCAGGCTCCACCAGGGAGGTAATAGCTCTTCATATTTCTAGAGCCAACTAAAGTAAAAATTAAAAGAAACCAATTATAAAATCCATGTAAAAAAGAAAAAATAAGTAGCTCCTCATCAATTGAGAATTAAATAAGACTGATTAGTTCTTTATGTGCGCAGCTGAATATGCCATTTAAACACAAGGGCCAAGCTTATCTCATGTTTGTTTTCTTCGAGTGGCTGCATATAGATAATGGCTACAGGGAGAACTGACTTTACAGGTACACAATCTAGTATCACAAGCAGAACATCATGGCACCAAATTCATACCTCTGTAAAAGGGGAAAGTTGTAAAGTGACAGTAAACGAACTGTGAAGTGCGAGGCTGAAAAGGAAAAACTCATACAGCCACGCACAAAAACAACCACACACAGACTTACTCTAAGAGTGCTTCCCGTTAGACTGTGCTGGTTATGGACTTCCACAGGGACTGACGGACACTGGCAGTCATTTCCTTTACTGCCATGTCTGATCACATGCAACCCTGTGCCCTCCACTTCAGCACCTCGGCTGCCGGAAGATGCACAAGACACAAGGCTTGTTTCTCATTAGACTCCTCAGGATTCTGCAGCTGTTGACGGTATAGGTCATACACAGTAACCACTGGACCAATACTACACTGCTTAGGTGTCTTCCATGCTCCAGTCAGAAAGAAGACACACAAAATTCCTTATTAGACAGTTGGAAGGAGTGCATGGGAAATGGATTTTCATGTCACTTATCTTGGGAGAAGATCCCTGGCTTCAGGGCAAAGTTTAGAGGAGCAGTACGTAGTTACTAAAGACTAACTGGGTTCCAAAGCTCATTATTGGCTAGATTCATATTATTTTACAGGTGTGTTACAAAGTAGATATTTAAGAAAGGTGAACATATGATCCTATACTTTTACAAAGAAAGAAAAAAAAATCACCATTGTGTATGCTACTCAGGTACTAAAAAGGTAGACTCAATGAAATTACTTTTCACCATTGGTTTCAGGATATAAAATAATTAAAATTAGAACATGGCAAAAAAATTACATTATAATTTCATGACCTCTGCCTCCCGTGAAAAATACAATCTCACATAGGCTAATCATATTAGAGTATAATATTTATTAAATTTCATCATTTATGATCACTTTGTTATAATTAAATTAACCTGACATAAACCTTCACATTTAAAAACACAGAGAACATACTGATTTTTCAACTATTTTACCTACATATACTTTTTAATTCTCATGCAGTGCTCATAATTAGGAGATACTGTACATCAACCCTCCCATAATATGCTTATTAAGAACCAAGTTCAGAGGGTAGAAAAATGCCAACATAAACTCATTCTCCAAAAACTGCCCACAGATATATTAAGCCACTGTTTCTTCTAATTATGTACTTATGGTACATTCTTCTGTAAAATGTATAATTGTAGTCATATAACCGTAGTTATGACAAGCCAATATTTCAAGAAGGGATTACAACAAACAAGACCAACAGTTGAAGAGACCAGAGCATATAAAAGTCATCTGAGAACACCACACACACACTTTGATGTTTTCCACTTTCCAGTTGAAAAGAACATGCACAAAGTCTTCTTAGTAGATAGCTGTCAGGAGTGCACAAAAAATTGGCTTTCACGTCATATATGTTGAGAGAAGATCAACGCCATTGAGGAAAAAGAGTTGTGTTCTTTATCTTTTAGGTCTGTCTATATCATCTATAGCTGCTAGAAGTTTTTGTCTTGCTTTCTTATTAATATGGGATCCCAGGCAAACATTCACCAGATTCGTCAGCTGCTTCGTTGAATATTCCTGCTCAAAGAAGGAAGATCCAAATTTAGTACACTAAAAGACATGTATCTGATCAATGCAAAAAAAAGAACAGGCAGATATCTAGGAATCAGTGAATAGCTACTGAGCACTATGAATCAGTGAAAAACAGTGGAAACTATAGTTTGAGAGGTGGAGGACAAATTGCTTACTGAGCTGTAACAGGAGGGAACGAGGATACAGTAGTACACATTTGAAACAGGAAGCAACTGTATCTGCTGTAATATGGCAAAGTAATCTGACATACCCATGCTTTTTAGTACTTTGAAGATCACACATTTTATCCTTGTTTCTCTGAAAGTCTTTGTTATTAAGTTACCAAAATACACTGCATTTCAAATTTTTACAATGCTACTAATCAAGTATTTTTCTGGCACTGTACATTTTATAAAACTTTAGTTAGAAAAAATCAACAAGAGAACTCTTCTAAGATATAACAAATGAATAAGGTAATAAAGATCAGAAAGTTGGTGTCTTTTAAACCCTTATATTTTAATTGATAACTATTAATAGCAAGTAAAATTAAGATCACAAGTATCTTTCACCATCCATATCCACCTGGTTCCTGAATTTCAGGTAATGAGTGAGTTGCTAGGATGAGAATCAAGAGAGATTCACAGAAATTGCTGCATATTGATTTGGTTCTGGAGGTTGAATAGCAAGAGTTCAGACAGCGAAAGATAATTGTATACTATCATCTAATAAGAAAAGAAAACCCGTCTTTATTCTAAGTAACCACTAAAGATAGGGCAAATTCAAAATATGAGATTGAGTTTATTTTAAAAACTCAGCAAACTGCTCAGTTTGTACATCTGACCTCTAAAAGCACCTGTCACCACCTGGTAAATAATCTCATTTAAGCAGTGAGCACTCAGCACTGGACTCACTGTTGGAGTTTCCTTGGAGACAGGACAGAGTCCCTGCTGCTCCTGGGGAGATGTCATTGAATTACAGACACCAATCAGTTAAAGCTCTTCTAAAAAATTCAGTCCAGCATATTAAAAAAGGAAATCCTAAAGTGGGCATCATTCTTGCATTAAATAATGGATATTTAAGTGCTGTGTTTTTCTACTCAGCTACTGTGTACCCTTTCCCCAAATCCCTTCCTCAGGACCAACCCTGAAGTGTTTACAGCTTACTTTACCAAATATTTTCTAGCAACATACAATAAGTCCACTTGCATCTGAGTTTAATGTTTTGGTTCTCAAACGTCATTTGGGCTAAAAGTGGTGCTAAAAGTGGTAAAGTTTCTCTCAACTCAGGCTTACTGGCCAAAATCATTGAAAATAACATAGAGCTTTCTATTTTGCTTCCAAAGATCTAAAACTGACCTACGGTGGGCACATTTACATAAAACTCAGGCCAATGTTAAAGTTTGAAGCTAATGTTCATTTCATCTTCTTACAGTATTGAAATCAGAAAGGATGAACCCAAGAAGGTAAATACAAATAATTTCTTATTCTTTACCCATATGAGATAAAATTTTACTTAGATTGTGCCCATGATGTTTATAGCCTAAGTGAAGGTAAACCCTACACAAAGAGATGTAAAGGTCACTGGAAATCAAAAAGGGGAAAGGGGAAGGGAGAGGGGGAATGTGTACAAATTTACCTAACAGGGGTACAGTGAACACTATTCAAGTGAAAGG
>NW_012134747.1:666941-670630 GCF_000956105.1 Propithecus coquereli | reverse complement strand
CATATTTTTCTTAAATCCGTCTTCACATACTGCCTATCCAGACAAATGATACAGCAATCATGTAGAAAAGCTCCCCATACCAAGCATGCTCAGATAATATATGTTGAGTTGAACTGTGTCAAAAATTCAGAATCCTAAATAGCAACAAATGGTATTTTTCTCTACTTATCTATATATCCACACAAAAGAAAAATAATCAAATCTATATTAAAGGTAAAATCTAATGCCAGATTTGTAAGTTAGCCATTTAAATATTAATATCTTCAACCATCACTAACATATGTCAGCATGTTTAGGATGCCACCATTTTATTGTTGAGGGATACAAGACGGTTTAAGTTACATAACAGAGTATGGCTTATGTATCACTTCAGTGTTACTGTATTCAATCTATCTTCAAGTTAATCGACTTCCTCCTTTTCCTACAACTCAATCACAGGAAAAATATAGCTAATGTTCTGACTTTGGCTGTATTTCTAGATAATTACTGTAACAGTTCACAAAAGGCCCCCCAAAGTTGGATTAGGCAAAGGGCACTACACAGATATGGTCTGAATATGGCAAAGAATTGACCCAAGTAGTGTATGTCTAAAAAGCAAATATTGCTTTATATTATACTCTCATGATTTTGAATTAAATAACACACAAGAACAGCAAAAAGAAAAAAGAATAAAAACTTAATTAACTATTCTCCAGCTCTCACCCTGTGCTCTTTGATCCAGCGTTCCATGTCATTCTCCGTTAGGTAGTAGGCTTTAATATAGGTTTCCACAAATTCTTTATCAGGAATGGGTCGAATATCTGTTAGTTTTTCAAGTTTCATTAAAAACTGTTGAAAATCCAATTGCATCAAGGCACGACCCTCATTACTGCACTTCTTGACATTGGCATATCTAAGACACACAATAAAAATTAAAAAACATACATGATGAGAAGGTTAGAAAGAGAAACCTTTAGGTACTTGTACTTTTTTCTAACCCATATTTTGACAGATTCTCCAGAAATGAGAGGGTTTCAGAAAAAAAGTACATGAGCTTGACTCAGAAGGACTGGGTTCTGTTTGTGCCATCACTTTACCTATTTAGTTTAAAAAAAATATAGTCATTTTGCCTATCTGGGCCCATTTCCTTGTTTGCAAAGATGTGGAATAACTTCAAGGTTCTTTGTTGCTCTACAGACCATAGTTCTCTGCATTCGATGAACATAATCATCTGTAGGAAAGTTAAGCTGGTGCTCCTCTTAAGCTGGCTACCCAGAGTTATTTATAAAACTAAGCTTTGACTACTCCAAAGTAACCTTAATTTTATAGAACTGTTCACTCTTGTTTAATATTGTAACTATTTAATGCAAAAAAAAAAAAAAAATGAAATAATTCTCCCATGAATGCTTGGCAAACCTGAGAAATGTGTAAGTATATAAGCGTAGAAAGTAGATACATATTTTCCATGACAAAACAGTTTACAGACTTATTTCAGCATCCCACACTACTGAAACACTGTGCTTTAAGGTTGTCTAGCAGTATATACTAACGCTAACAGTACATTTTATTACTCCTAAGTCCATGTCTCATTTCCTTCAATCAGTCACACAGAACATGAAAATTCAATCTTAGGGAATGAGATACTTCCCCTAAGGAAATTTGTAAGAAAATTAAAGCTTATATCATTTAAAGCGACCAAGCTTTTTTTTAATAAAAAGTGTTCTACACAGAAATATATACTATTTACTATTCTACTTTATTAAACGAATTTATTAAAAACACTTTCATTTGTGATTATTGACACAGAACAATTTTATAATTTATAGCACTGTTGGTTTCAATACAGAGTGCCAAGACTGCTGTCAGTTTGTCACTGTTACCTTCCCACTTTCTAATACATTTTCTTTTATAACGAATGAGAACTAAAGAAAAATCAGATAAAAGATAATATGAAAATTCAATTAATGTGCAATTCTGGATTACTGTGCATGGTCTTTGAAATAGCTATTTGCTTTTCAGGGGTATTTTAAATGTACTACTGATTCCTATTTGTATTCTAGGTGTCATAGGGCAGAGTAAGCATGGTCCCTGAGTAAGTGGGAAAATTACTATTGATAGGTCTGTAAACTCAACACATGAAAGATTTATACAGTTTATAATGATATGATGATGATGATGAACTGTGATATTGAAATTATGAGAACTGACTTTCATCAGAACATCAGGAGTTCATATGCCTTCTCTGCCTTTAAAAACTGTGAACTTAGGCAAATTAACTTCACCTGTATCAGCTTCAGTTTTCTGAGCCTAGGTTTTCTCATTGATAAAAAAATAATAGTACCTATCAAAGAGAATTTGTTTTAGGATATGGTGATGTGATCCTATGAAATGTCTAGTTCAGTAAATAACATACAGTGCTCAAAAAAGTTAGGTATAATCATCATCATAACAATTGTATTATTAAATATTAGGTAAAAATAATACTTATTAGTTTAACTTTCAGATAACCATTAGATTCTGCATTCCTCATTCATCCACTGTCACCAGCAAGAAAAGAAAGCACAAAGACAGGCACAGTGGGTTTAACATTTCTTCTTTAGTTATATTCCAAACTTGTCTACTATTTATCATTATCTCTACCTATTCTCTCCATCCATTAGTGATATCTTACAATGTTATTCATAAAATACAATTTAACATTTAAGAAACAAGTAAAGCTTTCATGAAAAACGTACCCTTCCACAATAGTTCTATTAGCCAGTCGAATACAATGTTCCCAAAGTATATTAGACACAGGCAAGGGTATCCGAACTCTCTTAGAAACTTCACTTAGCCTCCTGTTAAACTGCTCAAATTCCTAAGGCAAAAAAAAAAAAAAAAATCATAGCTGTATGTGAATATCATTATAATGCCACATGCTTTCCCACAAAAGTGGGGGAAAAAACCCCAAAGATTTAGAAAGAGTCATAATCAAATCAAGTGAAACAAAAAGAGATAATACCAAAGATAACTTGGATTTAGTATGAAGGTTTTAAAAATACACACAGCGTTTTGAACAGATTATATAATACAGAGTACACTATATTTCATCTCAAAAGAAATGGGTGTCATTAACTGATTAAACAATGTTAACAATGTCCAAATGTTTCTATATCTCGGAATTTTCTATGGTTGTCAGTACGGATTAAAAGAGCAGAATTTGTCTTTAAAAATGTCTTCGAGAAACCCAGTTTTTAAAAAATGTTTTAATAAGTTTTCAACTCAGAATTATTTGTAATCTGTAGCTATACTCCTTAGAGAGCAATCTGATAAGTTATTTTCTTTACTAAACATTCTTTAAATTATTATACAGGCTGAGTATCCCTTATCCAAAATGCTTGGGACCAGAAGTGTTGTCAATCTTGGATTTGTTCAGATTTTGGTATGTATGTATTATACTTATTGGTTGAGCATCCCAACTCTAAAAATCCAAAATCTGAAATCTGAGATGCTCCAACCAGCAAGTCCTTTGAATGTCAAAAAGTTTCAGATTTTGGAGCATTTTGTATTTTGGATTTTCAAATTTGGTATGCTCAACCTGAATACCAAATAATTTGGAAGTTTCATGTTATAGCAGCAAATTTTTGGTACAATGTAAAAAATAAAACATAAAATATTTTCTATTACCTACAGAAGAACTTAACATTTTTATTATCTATTAACTTTATGAC
>NW_012134747.1:653660-655496 GCF_000956105.1 Propithecus coquereli | reverse complement strand
AAGTAATATATTTAAAAGACCCTCAAAGAAAATTCTACCACAAAAATTAGAAGTGTACAAAATATAAATCTAGATTAGTTTTTAAAGCAACTCTGTAGTCACAAATCTCCAACATTTTCCATATGAATAAAAGAGACATCAAATGCACAATACTCTGGGAGTATAATTTACTTTTATAAATTTAGCAAAATAGAAACAAAAATTATAAAACCTTTCAAGTTAGAAAATGGGTTTATTCTTCTTTAATTCTTTTTGATTTTCTATCTTTTCCTAAAGATAATGTCTCTCTTCAATTTCTAATTACTCAATTAGAATTTAAAAGTTATTTTGGGAATAACTGCTTCCTTTAAGGAGAATCAGGATCATGGAACCATGCAAGTTATATCATCTCCACTATTTATTTCCCTCTACTGAAAAGGAAATAACCCTACTCCAAAAAAAATAAAAAAAATAAAAAAAAAATAAACTCAGATACTGTTTGGTAACAGTTGGTTGCCTGCCCTATTAATTCTGGTGGCTATTTAATAATAACCAGTTGAGGAACTTTGAAATCATTCATGACCGTGCCCCTACCCCACTTCCTCCTCACCTTCCACATCCAATCAATAACTAAACAAACACCTCTCTATTTGTTCCTTCCTGATGTTGCTACTTATTCAGGCCCCAGGCCCCTTAGCAGTCTTGACCGGACTATTCCAAAATCCCCTGAACATAGATCTCTGTCTCTAGGTCTCCTGTTTCTACTCTAGTTTCCACACTGGCTTATTTTTCTAAAATACCAATGTGATCTTTCTAAAATAGAGATGAGACCATGCCACTGTCTGGTTTAGAAGCCTTGATCCATAACCTACACGAAAAATTCTAAACATGTTACCATTATATTACTCCTTTACAAGGGACACCAGCTACCCTGCAAACGTCATTTCGAGGTGTCGTTCTATGCCTCTAACGTCTAACCACACTGGGCTGACTACTCGGGTTTGAAAGAGCATGAGAGGAGAGGAAACTGATTGAAGGTCTGCCAATGCCAAGATGCATGTCACAGTCTTGAGATGCAGAGATGATAAAGGTGGTCCTCACCCGCCAGAAACTCACAATGAGGTAGGGGAGTCAGGAAACGGCTGCTAATAAAGTACACTTTATGTCATGAAAAACATGTATCAGTTTAGATAATGGGAACACATGTAAGAGACTCATCCTTCTCCGGAGACTGAGAAAGTTATAGAAAGAAGATGGCATAGGAGGACAGACTTTAAAAATGAGGAGTGAGCTAGGCAGATCAGACAAGAGAGCTGGTGAGACAGGATTCTCAGTAGAAGAGGTACAGCATTTTATTTTCTTCTTGGAGTTGCAAATATCTGTCTCTGAACACATCAAACCCTGGTAAGGAGACTTGAAATCTTGAAACGTGAAAAACTACTAAAGGAAGTGGGGAAAGAGATGACTCACTTGGGCAACATAGCTAGGCTAGCCAAAGTGGTCCCAATGGGGCAGAAATAGGAATAACAGAAAATAGTCCCAGAGAAGCAGATTTGGCTACATCAAAACAAAGCACATTCTATCAGGCAGACTGTAAGGCAGGAAGAGCTGTTTTGGGTGGTTATGAGTTCCCTATCGCTGAAGAAGAGGTTCAAGCAGAAGCTTATAGTTATTAGGTATGTATGAATACTGTACAGGTTAAATAGGCACAGGTGGGCTTCCCTCTATGATTTTATGAGTAGAAAACTAGAGTATTACACTCCGATAGTATAACAAATCTCCTTCTAACCATCAAACGCTCCTGCTTTTAAAATATTTTATAATTAAACTAAATCCAATATAAACTTCCTGACAATA
>NW_012134747.1:648836-653610 GCF_000956105.1 Propithecus coquereli | reverse complement strand
ATAACCCCAAAGATAACATGAAAGTAGCAAATCACCCTACAGTAAATGTGTTTCTGATCTCTTTGGACTATTACCATCTAAATATGTTCATTGACCAAAGTAAATGCTGTTTGACCCCTCCTTGACAATGTATTTCAAATAAACTTACGAAGGCTTAAAATGATTTTGTTCTTTAGTTTCCTGAATGAAGAAGCCACACAATGTTTAACAAGACTGAAAGGCGTCCATGTTTTCTAACCACATACAGGAGAAAAAAAATTTAATCTGATCCCCAGTCAAGCTACCACACAATGATAATTGTGCTCTCCTTTGCTCTTTTTCCTAAATCACAATTTTTCTTGCTGATTCACTTTTAATAGTTCATTGATTTTAATTATTAGAAAGAAGTGGATTGTCAATTCACTAAGTTTACCTTTGAAAATCAAAGTTAAATAAATAATTGCTCTTCATCTATTGTTTCATTTCATGGATCTAGCAAAGCAGTAGAATTTACTACTATAACTGATTTGGATTTGAAGAGTCACAATTCAACATTTTTCACTAATATTTTATTTAAAAGATAAAGATACAGGCTTATTGTATGTTAATGACACTCTACTTAATGCTAAATTCAATGTTCAGAAATGGTTGCTGTAAAATGAATAATAAAGCCATCTCATTCTACTTCTGATTCTTTTGGGGCAACATAAGCAGGCTGCCTTCACCTAAATGCTTAGACTTAGAAAAGTAACAGAAAGAACAAAAGTTATCAGAGATAATTAACTTTTATGCTTAAGGAAGTCCTTAAGCTGCTAAAAATTGGGTTCAGGTTAATAACCTGAATAACATTAGTTCTTTCTTACAATATTCATATTTCTTGGAATTAAGAATAACTGAAGCAAGAAGCCTCCTTCAACTATGTATATTCACTGAGTTACAGAAGTCTTTCTCTTGCATCCCTATGAGTACCATGGTTAGCATGTGCTACAGTATGAATGTTTGTGTCTCCCCCAAATCCATGTTAAAATCCTAACTGCCAGAGTGATGGTGTTGGGAGGTGGAACCTTTTGGGGTTGATTAGGTCATGAGGGCAGAGCCTTCATGAATGCCTTTAGTGCCCCTATAAAAGAGCCCCAGTGAGCTACCTTGCCTCTTTCGCCATGGGAGGATGCAGTAAGAAGGTGACATCCACGAGAAATTAGGTCCTCACCGCACACCAAATCTGCCTGAACCTTGCTCTTGAACTTCCTAGCCTCTGTAACTATAAGAAATAACTATTTGTTGTTTACAAGCCACCCAGACTATGGTATTTTGTTATAACAGCCTGAATGGACTAAGATAGCATGCCATAAAAAATAGAATCAACTTTTGAAAAATAGAATTATTACCTAAAAAGAGGGTGTTATTATTCATAAATTACCTTAATTTTCTACATTCCAAATGAAAACTCACACTTGAAATCTCTTGGGTATTCTAGAAACTGAAGTTCTTCCTTTGATTATCTTTTAAGGTCAATGATCTCTGAATTCAAGGGTGGCAAATATAGAGCATCCCTCCTCCCCTCGGCAACCCTCTCCAGCCCCCTCCCACCCCGAGATCTCCATGGAAACTCCTAGCCACTGCTTACTGATCTTGGCACCCTTGAGTCTAGAGACAGCCTCACAGTCTCCCCAGAAGGGTGTAAGGTGCTGGGAGCTGGCACACTAGAGGAACTCCGCTGCTATCTGTTTTAGTCTAGAGCTCCGTTTATTGGTTCTCAGGTGTCCCAGGCTATTGTTTGTTGCCTTAGGGCTAAGCAGGTGATTGTGTAAATGAGTTAAAAGTCAGGAGTTGAGAAGGGTCAAAAGGAAAAACAAAATTTTTCTGAAAGTTGCTTTCATTTTCACATATGCTCTTTCCTCACCTTAGATATCCACGTGTCGTGTCTCTTTTCCTTACTTCCTTCAGGCCTCATCTCCACTCTCACTTTATCAGAGTCCTTCTCTAACCACAATAAATAAATGGTATTCTGCTCCCACCCAGATCCTGTTATTCTCTTTTAATGGTTTATTTCTTTTTCACAGCATTATTCATCACTTGACATTATATCTCAATTTATCTGTTTACTGCTATCTGTATACTGGTATGTACATTCCCTGAGGGCATGTAAGTTTCTCTATTCACAACTCTATTGCCAGCACCTCTATCAGTGCCTCTCACATGTCAGATCTATAAATAGCTATTCACGGACAAATGGAAAAAAAAAAGGAACTACAGTTCTTTCCAGGAAACTTATAAATGTAGGTCATTGAATGCAAAGGGTGTGTTTCAGTGTGTTTGTAGGACACACTGAAAAAGCAATATGATTTCTAGAAATAACAATTCAGAATAATTAAGAGCATGGTCTCTTGCTAATGAATACATGCACTAAACAATAAAAACAACTTCTAATTAAAATAGAAACAAAAACAAAAAATCTACAAAGTAGTCTTACATCTAATCGAAGACAAAAGTCAGAAAGTAAGCCTATTTCAATTCAAGGACTTTAGTGTCACAATGTTAAAAATGTGTTAGTAATTATAATTGCACTATTTTAAAGCCTTTGCAATAAAAGAATATTTTTCTTTGCAGAATGATCTTCAGCAGAGATGTTTCCAGAGCACTTGCCTTCAACAATGCATCTACATATATGTTGTGCTGTGACATAATTTCTTTTACATCCCATTTCACAGTAGCCATTAGGAGCAGCATCTGTTCATAATCAATGGCTTTACCAGCTACAATCCAGTAAATTGGTTTGCGTAGTTCACTGGCAGTTGAAACTGTCTGAAATAAATTTCACAGAAACGAAAACAATTACTTTCTAAAAGTTATCAGATTTATAAAGAATGCTTTGCCCCTGTTTCTAGTATACACCATATCTGAAAATAAAACACTATACATCTGGAGATTTCAATTATGAAAATACTTTGAGTAAGGCAAAGGCCTTATGCAAAACATAAACTTGAAGCCATTGATGCTACAAATATAAGAGACACTACAACTATAAGAGAACTAGAGATTTTCATGGAGACTAGCAAATATTTCTCAAATTCTTGCCAGCTCTCTCCATTTCCACTCCCACTACCCTATATCAGGATTTCATCCTCTGTCACCTGCAATACTGCAGCAGCCTTCACACTGGTCTCCCTGTCTCTAGCTTGCCGTCTACAGTCTACTCTCCACAGTGCCCCCAGAGAACTCCTGAAACACACATCTGTCCATGCTGCTCACCTGTTTCAAACCCTCCAGTAGCTCCCCAGAGCCCTTGGAATAAAGTCCAACTCCTGGCTGAGGGTGCTTTATAGGATGTGGCTCCTGCTTATCCCTCCAGCGACCTTTCTCATCACCGGCCCTCCTCCCTGCCCCGACAAGTTGAGTTCCCAGCTGCTCCCATACACTGTGTTCTCTCTTCCCTTCTGGTCTTCATATAGCCACTCCTTTCATCTGGAATATACCTCCCCCACTCACCTTCTCTGCCTGGCTGGTCCAGTTTAAACATCACTTCCTCTAGACAGCCTTTCCGACAACCTTCTCCCAGCCACAGCCCCTCCAGTCCTCCAGTCTGGGTTAAACACCTGTCACTGCTCTTTCCCTTATCATAGCACTTATCATACTTTATTGTAAATACAGTTTTAATTGGCTCTCTCATGCCTAAAAGTTATATGCGGTGCTTGATAAGTATTATTTAATGCAGGAATTCATGAGTGAATAAATGAATAATCTATCCAGCTCTTTGGGGTTTTGGGGACTGACCTCTAATTGAAAAAAAAAAAAAAAACCCTAAATAATCTGTGACAGTCCTATTTGGCTCACAGTTGAAATGATATACAAGACCATCTCTGACCTGAGAATAAAACTGCTGAAGAAAGGGCTTTTTAACTGCAGGCATCACAGCATCCAGATGCGGCTGAAGGAACTCAAATTGTTCAGCCAAGAATACCCTAAAGAGAATAAATAACCCACTGTGTAAACAAACTGTCCCGAATTTAGAGTCTGTCAATGTTTTTTCTAAGTAATCTTTTAAGATCTCTGAGTACAACTTTAACAATTAAAATTATTTTCCACTTTAGTGAACTATCTTGTACTACCATTTGGACACGTTCACTTACAAGCTACATCATAATTAGTGCTGAGCTTATCACTGAATGGAAGTTAAAGTGAAAGAAGAGTAACTTCAAAGGAGCTATCGGGTTACCAAAGATGTAGAGTTCCGCTGCTTTGCATGTAAGATATGAGCACAGATAACACCACAGATTGAAAAAAGAATGCAACAGTATTTTTTTTTAAAGGATTTCTTTTAAAAATCCCATTCAATTAATATAAAAGACTCTTAAATTCACAGATTCAATATGTGACACTTTTCAGAAGTAACCCAAACATTCATAACATGATGCAAACTGTACCTTGGCTGAGGCATACAAATGAACTACAGGTGCAGGAGGCTGGTGTACAGGAGTGGGAGTCCTTTGGCTGGTGACGGAGCCTGGACTACGGCCTGCAGAGGCGCTGCACCTGGGTGCTGTTTTTCTCTTTTTTGTCATGTGTGCAAATGCTCTTAAGTTATCTTGGACTTCGTTTGATGGAAGAAGTTATATACTTTAATTTTATTAACAAGTGTAAGGATTTATAAAGGTCAGGAAGCGTTCTTGCTGATGTCAAGGGTCAACTATATTTAACTGACAATGCAACTACAGTTTCTCTAGGATCATAAGTCATCAATAGGAAAATATAAAGTATAACATGCTTTTTACAGTTTTACTTAAAGCAAGGATCA
>NW_012134747.1:638316-639135 GCF_000956105.1 Propithecus coquereli | reverse complement strand
CAAATCTCCTTCTAACCATCAAACGCTCCTGCTTTTAAAATATTTTATAATTAAACTAAATCCAATATAAACTTCCTGACAATACTGTACAATCTCAAAGTAGGTCAAGGTACCACAAATACTATACACTTACAATAGCAGAGTTACTTCTGAATTTCATTCTTTTATGATTATATATCTACATATATAAAACATATTTATAAAACTAAAAGTTTCTTTGAATTTAGATACTACTAGTTAGTTTGGGATAGAACAGGGAGGTGGTGCTGGAATGTGATGGAAGGAAAGGAGAGAGATGCCTTCCTTTGTTCCCAGTTAACACTGGTGTTTTAGGCATAAAAATTATGGTAATTATGTGTTTAATGGCTAAAGTTCTGTTTATATTTAGGAAAATACGCTTGAAGAGAACAAGAGAATCACAAAAGTGTCAAGCTTACATAAATAAATGGTATGTGCTTATTTTGCATTTAAATGGAAAGTACCTAAACTGGGTCAGTGTTTTAGTTTACACCAGCACAGTAAGTAAAGGAGATAATCTTCCAAGACTTTGAGAAATGAAATCTTATCAATCTTTATTCTCACAGTGAAAGTCACATGGTTTAGCCTTTCTTGCCATTATTTTACTACTATAAAATGAATTCATATTTATGAACTTTTCTGGACAAATTTAAAATATGTTTTTATTATCAAAGATTTAAAGTTGGCCAACGGTCTTAAAGCACACAATTTAGTTAGCATCACCAAAGGATAACTAAAAATTCACATTTCTGCTACCATTATGACCTATACCAGCTTCCTTACCTACTTTTCCTCTACTAG
>NW_012134747.1:635273-638266 GCF_000956105.1 Propithecus coquereli | reverse complement strand
GCTTTTTAACTGCAGGCATCACAGCATCCAGATGTGGCTGAAGGAACTCAAATTGTTCAGCCAAGAATACCCTAAAGAGAATAAATAACCCACTGTGTAAACAAACTGTCCCGAATTTAGAGTCTGTCAATGTTTTTTCTAAGTAATCTTTTAAGATCTCTGAGTACAACTTTAACAATTAAAATTATTTTCCACTTTAGTGAACTATCTTGTACTACCATTTGGACACGTTCACTTACAAGCTACATCATAATTAGTGCTGAGCTTATCACTGAATGGAAGTTAAAGTGAAAGAAGAGTAACTTCAAAGGAGCTATCGGGTTACCAAAGATGTAGAGTTCCGCTGCTTTGCATGTAAGATATGAGCACAGATAACACCACAGATTGAAAAAAGAATGCAACAGTATTTTTTTTTAAAGGATTTCTTTTAAAAATCCCATTCAATTAATATAAAAGACTCTTAAATTCACAGATTCAATATGTGACACTTTTCAGAAGTAACCCAAACATTCATAACATGATGCAAACTGTACCTTGGCTGAGGCATACAAATGAACTACAGGTGCAGGAGGCTGGTGTACAGGAGTGGGAGTCCTTTGGCTGGTGACCGAGCCTGGACTACAGCCTGCAGAGGCGCTGCACCTGGGTGCTGTTTTTGTCTTTTTTGTCATGTGTGCAAAGGCTCTTAAGTTATCTTGGACTTCGTTTGATGGCAGAAGTTATATACTTTAATTTTATTAACAAGTGTAAGGATTTATAAAGGTCAGGAAGCGTTCTTGCTGATGTCAAGGGTCAACTATATTTAACTGACAATGCAACTACAGTTTCTCTAGGATCATAAGTCATCAATAGGAAAATATAAAGTATAACATGCTTTTTACAGTTTTACTTAAAGCAAGGATCACGTTACTAAAAAGCAAAACTTAAAAAGATCTCCTTCCTTCCTTGCATTTCTGGAACTGAAACCAACCATGTAGTTTTAAAAACTGATTGGTAATTTATGTTAGGATATACTTCTCAGAAATATATAAGGGATATTTAGAAGCGGTAGATGTATGCAGCTAGAAGTCTTATTATACAATACTTACTTTTATAACTTTTCTTACATATTTAATGGCAAAGCAACTGTATTTAACAACTTACAAGGATTCCGTGGCTACCACTCTTTCCGCTAACCCATACAACGTATCGCCAGATGTCAAAACCACCAGGTGACTGAGGTGTGGGCTCGGTACCTTCTCCTTTCTTTCTTCTGCTGCTGTGAGTGTGGCAGTAGGATCAGCTGAAACTTCCTGAAAATGCAATACACACATACACAATCTGGAATAGCAAATCTAATAGTAATAAACCATGTGATTTTGACAAAACCAGAACTACAAATAAAATACTCTTAGGCATATATCAATTATATTTGTTTCAGTTCTTTTTTCCCTGCTTTTATGATCTGTAACTATTGGAACTTTCCTTTTGGTACTAAGTGAACATAATTCTGTATAATATCCAACTCTATATGCTACCCTCTGTGTATGACCTAAAGTCTGCCAACACAAGGAATCTTTATGAACTGACAGATGTTTCATAGAGACAATAGTGAGATGCCCCTCAAGAACTTGTAAATGAGGGAAATGAGATTGTCCCTTGAGAATCAAGCTTGTAAATCCAAAATTATGGTGTGATTAACCATTTCACACCCAAACCTTAATCAAGGTAACCTTGGTATAATCTCAAAAAGGCAGGACTAGAATGAAACAGAACCAATGCTATTGTACTATATGTGTCTGGGGACAGATTACATAAAGGCTGTCTGAAGCGAATGAAGGACAGGGATGCCCAGCGAGCAGGGTGTGCTGGGCCCCTCAGCACCATCCAGGAGAGAAGCACTGATTCAGGCACACAGACATGCAGCCAGCAGGAGTGATGTGATCTAATCTGTGGTCAGAAAAACTCACCAGACTTCAAATCTCTCAGTTTTACTTTTATCTGACGTCATGCTCACTAGCAATCTACCTTTCCAGGGATTCTGATGCCAGGCGAGGAGTGCCTTGGATATGAATTACGCACATTCTTGTACTTCACAGAAATATATTCCATATTATAAACAAACAGACTGGCAAAGGAAGAGTTTTGAGGATATGCTCACCCAACTTCCCCTCAATACATAGCAAGAAAATCTTATTTTTACTGAGCTCTTAGCAAACAGTAAAAAACCAAACAAAAAAATCTCAAAAAACACTTGAACTCACTGGCACACTGGCAGTCTTTTTTTGTTGGGAGGGTGAAGGTGTCTTGAACAGCTCTTAGGTAAAGAGGTGCTAAACTGGCTACTTGGAGTAGCTGACAGAGTACCAGAAGACTGCCAGCTCAAGAGTTACCAGCACTCCAAATACTTCAATAAAGATATATTTAGGCAAACCAGCTTCCCTTTGTAAAGCAAACATGAAAGAATGCTGTTTAGAATACTGACATCATCATACCATTGATTTAAATAGTTATTACATTCAGCGTCAGAGAAAGAAAGAGTTTTAATTACTGTTTTGGGAGGGAGGAAAGGAGCGAGGTCAAGGAAGTGACCATAATTACACTGTAGAAAGAACAACCCCATGAGAGCATGATTCTCAATAAATGACTCCTAACAATATTGATGATATTATAATCTCAAAGTCACTTCACTGTGTGAAGCCATGAAGAACTTTTATAACCAAATTATATTTCTAATAACAATTAGCTTAGATTAGAAATGGACGTCATAATTTTCATTTAAGTAAAATCACTAGGGTTTTCCAGTACTGACATGCCATCAAGCTCCACTCATTACATATTGAAAAACAGTTCAAGAGAAATTTACAAAAAGAAAAAAATAGAATGATATGCAAATTAGGCAATAGCTTGTAGTACAAAAGTGCTGTTATGTTTTAAGTTTACCTGAATATAGGTCAATATTTAACCTACTCAATCCTTTAGCAAAAAGTTTTGAAATTTTGATTGAATCAGAG
>NW_012134747.1:625942-631443 GCF_000956105.1 Propithecus coquereli | reverse complement strand
AGAGAAATGCCAAAGTGAATGACTCTAGTGGTGAATTTTGGCCCACCAATCTTGAGACTTTCAGCCAGAAACAAGAAAAATTATGATCTGGAGAACAAGATCTGATGGTCAAGGTTATACTAAGCATCAAACGAAGACAATCAAAATTCAAACAAAACTGCCAATGGAGTTGAAACCCAATGGATTTTACAAAGACAAAAAAAAAAAAGGCTTGACTCTGAAAATGAAGACCAAGATTAAATGAATATCAAAGTAATAACAAAGCAAAGAAAACAAGCCAGGTTAAGCTAAGAAACATGAAACCTAGGGATTGGACTTTATTCATCTACTCTATGCATTTGTTGAAGAAATGCTATGTGCCAAGGTAAGTGCTATGAATATATTTTTTAAAATGTGCTAGGTAAAAAGATCTCCAAATAAGGGAGAAGGACACTGGTTACTTCCTCTTCCCAACAGCACTCATCTGAAAGATTAGTTAGCACATGCCTCTCTCACTTTATTCACACTTCTGCTCAAAGATCCCCATCCCATCATTCTCTGCTTCATTTTCATCTTAGCGCTCATCAGTATCTGACACTGTGTTACACATTCGTTTATTGGTCTCTCTGTTCCAATAAAATACAAGTTCCAAGAAGACAGGAAGTATCTCTTCTGTGCACTGATGAACTCTTAGCACTATAAAATGCCTGGCATATAGCAACCGTTTCAGTAAGTATTTCTTTAAGAGAATGAATGATTTCATGGCTTTATAAAAACTTTAATAACAGAAGTATGCATATAATATAGAGCTTATGAAAAAAAGAGGAAAATGATTGCTTGTTTGGGGTCAGTTGAAGGAATAAAGGAAAATTCAGACAAATTTAGGGTTAACGTAGATGCAGAAAAACATTCTGAACAACATAAATTTCTGGCTACAACGACCAACCACAGCAAAAGAGTTCTTTCTTATTTTAAATGCTTATGATAGTTTTAACACTACAATAGGTTAGCCCTGTGCTGCTACCTAACCTATGTTTATAAGATGCATTTCACCATGTGATACAACAATTAAGAACCAAGATGCCCTACTACACAGCAAACTAAACCTAAACTTTCTCCTTGAATTTCAAGGCCATTTATAAAGCAGTACCAAACACTCTCTGCAACCTAACTCTTCAGCATATACCAGTGCCCCAATCACATAACCTGCCAAACTTTGGGCCAGGCCTGCTCCTTCCTCATGGCCCTTGTTCAGCCTCTGTATCTTAATTTGAATACTCTTCTTTTTTCTTTCCCACTAATTTCTGTCTGGTCTTTGAAGTCTAGCATAAGTCTTACTTCCTCCTTTAGTCATTCTCTGAAGTTAAATTTTCACATAAACCTTTCTCCTCTTTGAACTTGTGCTAGACATATAGCCAATATCATATTCTGTAACATATACCAGTTTTCTCTCTGAGCAGAATATAAGCAAGCTCTGTTTTACTTCCTACATGCACTTAGTATAATACCAAGGACTCAGGTACTCAATATACATATAGACACACATTTACATGTACTTGATTGGAAGGCTGATTTCTATTTTAGATAACCCATAACAATTGACTCCAATCATTACTTACCAGATCAATAAGGCTTTCTTGTATTCTATTTAGAGTTGTTCTTAGTCTACTACTACTAAGGCCAAGTCCTGTTGATTCCAACTGAAAAAGAAAAAAGAAAGGCTTCTTATATCACTGTGTAGATAATCTTGCACATGTTATATCTTCAAATTAACCAAGGTATTTGATGGGTTTTAACTCAGATACTTAGCCTTCACAGGGTTTCCAATTGTGCTTAAAAATTTCAACATTATCAAGTGAAGAAGTCAAATCTTAGCTCTCAAGGGAACCAAAGAACATTTATTTACCTGGCTGCATTCACAGGTCCCACTAACACCTATCAATCTTATGAATTATCAGGAGTGAGTTCACTAGAATTTCTTTCCAACAAGTTATTTTTAGTTACAAAACCTGAGATTTTAGATATTTAAAGATAGTACACTCTGTTACATTTAAGGTTTGCTGTGTTGTGTTTATGTAGAAGCATAACAATGTAAAGTGTTGCTAATTTATTTTTCTTACACAAATTAGAGACAACCTAAACCCTCATTCAAAAATCAATGAAATTTTCTGTTAGTCTTAATAAACAGTTCACAGTACAGAATTCTATTCACTACAACAAAGCCAAAGCATTTACAAAAACCTTCACAAAACAGCATAAATGAGAAGGGTGACTTAACTGTTAAGGCATGAAAAGCAGTTAGCTCCTTGTATGATGATTCAATTGATGAAAATAAATTTAATTTAGAGGTAATCATAGATATAGGCATTTGGAAAAATGTTAAAATGTTTTCTATGCGCCAATAAATTTAAAACATTATTTATTAATGTGAACTATAAAAGTCTCATTAATGCATTCATAGAAATTATGGATGACTCCATGTGTATATATAAACACACAAGCATGCACACCCATTTATTGTTCCTCTTCCTCTCCCATCTGAAATACAAGAATGAGAAACTTACAGGTGTCAGAAAGCCTCAAACTACAATAGTTGTGTGACAACACTGTATAATAAAACATGTTCTAATTTTATTTGCTAATTTTATAATACATTTTCTCTAGGTTTTATAAACTTCATTAATTTACTTTTCCTCTGTTTTCATTAACATTTAATATAATGGTTAGTTGGGTTTGCATCTACCACTATATTGTATTTCTTTTTTTTGTTCTATGATTCTTCTTTACTACCTATTGTGACTATATGAATATATTTTTAGAATTCTACTTTTCCTATTGGCTAAAGAGTTAAAATTCTTTGCATTGCTTTTCATGGTTGCCCTATGGATTACAATACACATCCTTGACTTTTCAGTCCATTCATTGTTAACAACGTACAGCTTTATACAGTGCACAGAAATCTCACAAACTTATAGGTCCATATCCTCCCCAAATGCCTTGTTACAGTTGTTGTATGTAATACATCTATATATATTACAAACTCCAAAAGACAATGTAATGATTTCGGTGTTAAACAGCTATATGGTTTATAAAGAAATTAAGTAGAAAAAGGAAAACATAATCTTTTGCATTCCCCAGGTAGCCTCCATTACCAATACTCTTCATTCTTTTTCTGAGGATCTATGTGTTCACCTCGTATCATTCCTTTCAGTCTGAACCACTTCCTTTAGGACTTATATTACATGTCTGTTGTGACAAATTCTCTTAGTTTTTTTTTTTTGCTTTTTATCTAAAAATGTCTTAATTTCCCTTATATTCTTTAAAGATGTTTTTGCTGGACATAAAATTCTGGATAGACAGTTTTTCTTTTCTTTCAGTACCTTCAAGGTATTATTTAACTCTCTTCTAGCCTCCACAGCTTCTTATGAGAGGTAAGCTGTTAATCAGATCATTGATCTCTTTTATGTAAGAAGTCTATTGTAGTTTTCAATAAACAATTTCATCATAGTGTACTTGCTGTACATTTCTTTGTGCTTGTTCTTCGTGCTGTTCATTTCACATCCTGTATCTGTGAATTGTTGGCCAATGTTTCTTCAAATATTTTTTTCTGCCCCATTCTCTCTTTTTCCCTCTCCATCTACTATTCCAATCAAAAGCAGGTTTGGCCATGTGATATAATTTAACATGTCAGTAAAACTCTGATCAGTTTTGTTTTGGAATATTTTTTCTCTGTGTTCTTCACTTTGAATAATTTCTATTGATTTTGAGTTCACATATTCTTTCCTCTGATGTGTCCATTTTGCTATTAAGTACATTAAGTATAGTTTTTTCATTTTCTGAAATTGTATTTTTCAGTTCTAGGACTTCCCTTTGGTTTCTTATTATTGTCACTACTAGAACTTCTATTTCTCTGCTGAGATGTTCATTCACTTAAAACATGTTTTGTTTCACTTCATTGAAGACAGTTATAATAGCCCATTTAAAATTCTTATCCCTTCATTCCAGTATCTTGGAGTCAGACTAGATTGATTTGGTTCTATGTATGTTGGGTAAAATCAGATTATATCATTAATTTGATTATGGATATTCTGGATCCTGTTAGTTTTGTCCCATAAATACTGTTTCCTTTATTCTCAGTATGCAAGTTTCCTGGCTGGGCTTGAACTATAAGCTGTCTCTTGTGCAACAGCTTTGGTCTCTGTTCAGATCATTTTTCTTTGACTGGGCTGCAGTCAGTCTGTTCCACATAAACATGGTTCGCAGATGAGTCAGAGATATGGGTAGGCTGAATTTGGGGATTCCCCTCTCTGGCTCTTTCCCTTCTGAGCTTCACTCCACTCTTTTTAGTGTTTATAGTTTCCTGACTCTACTTTTCTGGTTCCCCAGACCATAAAGACTACAGGTTTTTCCATGCTTGCCTCCACTTGTGAGCTGTGTGGACTGCACTTAGCCCTGGGATAAAAGCCAGGGGGATGACAATTATTTTTATAGTTATCCTTTCTTCCACCTGCAGACTAGCATGAATTCCCCACCAGAGTCTATCTGCTTCCTCTATTTACTTTCTAGTATCTTCAAATAGTTGCCTTTCGTATAACATGCAGATTTTATAGTTGTTTTTTGCAGGGAATGTCATTCAGTAAGGTGTTAGTGACTGTGGGAGTTAAATCATTTATTAAAAGCTTAGATACCAAATTACAGACTCTACAAAGAAACAGTTTCATTAATGAAAGGTAACCACAGTGAAACTTACAAATGGTTGTCAAGTAAGAACCTTCATAAGATCTACTTGGATAACAAATAATTAGAGCACTGATCTATGTGCTGTAAGCATCTACTATGTGCTTTCTACCATGTTAAGGTAAGCTACAGAATGGTCTTTGCAAAAGAATATGAACAGGAAAGATCAAGGAAAACATAACTCGAGAGGTGAATAATGGAAAGCTGGGGTAAGCCAAGATAAGGCAATATTATGAGTAACATTATTATAATAGAATCCAATGGATTAGATATAAAATAGAGCATGAGGTAGTTGGTTATAACCAGTTCTGTGAAGAGCAGGAGCTTCTGAAAGAATTAGTATAAACAGGAGGAATCCTTTGAACTAATGCATACACTATGTGCCACCCAGTCAATGATTTATAGAAGCCAGAACCCCTGAGAAAAAAGATGCTTACACTTCCATAACGAGCATCCATTTAAATTCACTCAAACAAGTCCCTTTCTTCTGGAAGAGAAGCAAGTGCAAGCATATACCCTGTTTTCCCATTCTACCCACTACCTGATTCCCCCTCTCCTGCTACCCTCTGAGACTCAACAGCTAACAGGACAATTTGGAGTATTTGTTTATTTTTAAGCATATGGAAATTTCTAGAATTTCTAATGGACTTGAGGAGCTTATTCTCTTAGGAAATCAAAAGCTATCTCTTCAATCTTATATGCATGCATATAACTATACTTTATACCTAACTATACTTTGTTAACTTTCTCAGGTTCTAGTGAACTCCACTGTACTATTTATTTAT
>NW_012134747.1:624132-625397 GCF_000956105.1 Propithecus coquereli | reverse complement strand
AAACAGCTCTTAGTGAGTCTTACAGAAGTGAGAATGCTTTCAATGTAAAATATCAGACTAATGTGTTCTTTAAAACATAAGAGATCTTTAATAAAATATGCAACACATTTTACAACAAGCACCTAACTATACTTTGCTAATTCTCAGGTTCTAGTGAACTCCATTGTAAACAAACCTGTATCATTATCTAATCAGCTGGAAAGTCATCCCCACAACCATTTAGTTACCAAAAGTTCCAGAAGAATCCTATTTTAATACATCTTAGCAATAATATGCTCCAGAACTGTTCTGTTCAATGTGATAGTCACTAGTCACATGTGGCTACTTATATTTAAAGATAAAGTAACTAAAATTACATGCAATTATTGTAAGAATTCAGTTCCTAAATCATATTATCACATTTCAAGTGCTCAAAAGCCACATGTGGCTAGTGGCTACCACACTGAATAGTGCAAATATATAACATTTACATTATTGTGAAATCTCTTGAACAGCACTGGTCTAGAAGCATAGTATGAAAGACAGTGTAAGGCTCATTTAGAAGACCGAAATATTTTGACAATTAACTAAAACTCTACAATGTCTTCATTAATATTTATTTAGTGAATTTCCAAATTCAGAGTTATAAATTAGAACGTATTTTATAGCAACCTAAATTCTGTAGCAACACATTGATTATTTTAGAATTTGTTCAAGGAATATTTTTCAGAATTAAGGACAGAGGAAATTCAGATCCTACTTTAAAAGATCATGTCTTTGACATACTTGTGATCACAGTAAGAATATGAATATTTACATGAGAAACGTAGCTATACTTTAAATTTAGGTTTTTAAAAAGGTATGAAATATTCTATAAGAAAAGTTAGTATTGTGATATTTTCATTGGATCCAGCAGTATGCTTTACACAGAAAACTGTCAAACATCTAGGCAAACCACATTATAATTCTCAAGTATCAGATTAAAGTTACCTGCCTAATGTGTTATTCTCCATTAGGAGCAGAAAAAGATAAATTTAATAAGAGCTTTGGAAACACAAAAAGGAGGTGCAGTAAACATTAATTCTGTGGCAGGTAGATGGTTCAGTTCAAAGATTTTCAATTATTTTAATAAATATTTGTCATTATCTTCTGAATGTATTAGTGGCTGCTAAGGTTATTAGCCAGTGTTTAAAATGTCTCATTTACTGTGTAGTAATTATACGTGGGGCCAGATTTAAATAAAGCAACCTGCACATTTTTCATTGCCAAAATATGTCAAGGTTAGA
>NW_012134747.1:610462-623166 GCF_000956105.1 Propithecus coquereli | reverse complement strand
GGAAGGGTTTGTGAGAGACAGACTGAATCAAAGGACAAATAACTACAAGTCCTTAATTCCATTTTTTTTAACAGGAAATAATAGGGAAAGAAGCATATTTATTAAAAATGCTCTATACCTTCTTCTGCAGAAGTAAGATGTTAAAATAGGCCATTTGCTTAATTTCCAAATGAGCAAGTAATTCACGTGCTGGCTCTACTTCATGTAACTGCTAGAAATTTTAAATTGGTACTATATTAAAGACACCACAACTCAAGAGAAAATACATTAATTGCAGTACAAGAAATGACAAACTCACTCTAATGGAAATGTCTACTATCAAAACCATTTCTTTATGTAAGAATTCAGTAAATCTGTCTTACTTTAGTGAGAGATGATTTGAAATAAAAATCAGATGGTCAGGAAGAGAAACAACAAAGTAAAAAACAATTCAACTCAGATTCTATTCTTATTCCTATTTACAAGTCTTTTGTTTCAGAATCATCTTTCACAATTACTTCATACGTTCAGACTTTTTTCTGAAAATCACATTTGAAAAATATTTAAAATATATGCTCCTAGAACATTCTGGATCATCATGCAGGTATTTTCTTAGTTACGAAACACACGGTTATTTAAGCTGTAACTGTTAACACATAAAATAACATGCCACTGTGAAGAAAAAATGGAAAAGTAATGTATTACATTAATTAGTAAAAGAAAAAGATGATCAAGCAGAATGAAGTGGAACGCAAAATAAGTGGAGTGATACGCATCTAGAATACAAAGTCCTCTCCATTGCTAATCAGATTAATCATTTTTCATATAATCTTGAGAAAGTACATAAAAATAAATTATTACTAGGTAAAGGCTATTTTAGACGTATATTCAGAAGGAAAAAAAAATTCCTCACAACTCTGAAAAAAAATGTTAAACATAAAGATATCCATTCATTCATTCATTTGTTCATCCACCAAATACTCTTTGAAGGCTTACTATGTGCTTGGCCTTGTGTTAAGGCACAGGAAATTGCAGAGTCCCTGCTGCTGCATCTTAAAAGGTCATACGTGGAGGACAACAATCAAAAAGCAGGTTGTCAGTATATTACAGTGTATAAGGGACAGGACTCTGTCTTTCCAGTTCAAGAGGGCAAAACAGGCAGAGAGTAGGTCTTTAGAGGCCTGAAGAGGCTTATGTACCTCCTCAGACTCTACTGAATTAAAATAGGATTGTACAATCAATTAAGCCCATATCTATGAAGAGAAGAGGGTAAGAAGACAATAGCAGGTGAGTTTGAACACAAGAAAATGAAAAATCTCAAAAATTTTTTAGACCAAGTGTTGGCAAACCTTTCCTTGTAAAGGCCTAAATAGTAGATAGTTTAGGCTTTGCACACCATACAGTGTGGCAACTATTCAGCTCTGCTGGTCTCTGTTTCAACTGCTCAACTCTGTCGCTATAGCACAAAAGCAGCCATGGAAAATGTGTAAACAAAGAGCATGACTATTCCAATAAAACTTCATTTACAAAAACAAGAAGCTAGCCTGATTTGGCCTGCAGGCTATAGTTTGCCAACTCCTGGTCTAGAAATGTTCTGACATTTCTCATCTCAAAACAAATGACATCTCAAAACGTTCGTTCTGGATGACAGACAGTGGATGGGAATAGGTTGATGGAAAAACATAAGGCAGCCAATAAACCCTAAGAGGGCCACAAAGAGGATGGAAGCTATTCAATAGGGCAGTAACTGCTTAGACTCAAGCTGCTACAGGCAAAGTCAGAAATGGGGCTGAAAAAAGATGAAAATGCAGGTCCACGCATGGGACAAACTGTACCAGTCTACATGCCCCCCTTACCACTATTCCTCTCTCTAGCAGTTAGAGGTACAGGCTGCCAGAATTTACACCCATCCCCCAACACCCACACAAAAATAAATAAATAAAAATAAAAAATAAAACCAGTAGGGTTCCTCTCTAAAACAAGTATATAAACCAACCAAATGAAAAGAAAATAGAGCAAACTTTAAAAAGTAATAAATTAAGAAAGCTAAGGCTTCTACCTTATTCTGAAATTTTAGGGATCTGTCCCCATAAAGTAAAGGCTACCAGTAAATCCACCTAGCCCTGTCCTACTCCACGCAGTGGTAAGAATTCCCACTGATGAGAAAGAACCAGCTCAAACACAGTTCTAATCACTCAGGAGAAACTCACAACAGCTATGTAGGTCTTCTATTTTCAATATGAATAGATAATGAAAAATCACCATACATATGAGGAAAACTTAAGAGGGTGAAAATAAAAAGCTGATCTCAGAGGATATAGAATAATTTGAGCTAAAAAAGAAAAATGTAATATTATATAAAACCCTGTAACAGGAGAGTGTAGACAAAAACCAGAACATGAAAGTGCTCTTAAATGTAAAGATATGATTTTTAAAAATATAAAGTTAAATTTAAAAAATGGGAAAAAAAGGAAGTCTCCCAAAAGGTACAAGCAAAAAGATAAAAATATGGAAAACATCAGAGGAAAATATGAGACATAAAGGACCAACTTAAGAGACTAAACACGTGAATAAGGGAAAATCAAAAGAAAAAAAAGAGAATACAGAAAATACAACGCTGGAACTCATCAAAGAAATACTAGTATCAGCCATAGCTGAGAAACACAAGACCCTTCAGATTGAAATTCAGAGTCTCAAACTATCAAATACACTTAATGAAAAATAAATCACACCTACACATATCAACATAGAATTTTGGAACATAAAGGAAAGAAAATAATAAAAGCTTTCAGTGAGAGAGAGACAGAAACACAAAACACAAAGAGAAAGAGAGAGACAAATTCACCTGCAAGAGAATAAATAGAACACTGAAAGTTTCAAAGTTCCAAAGAAAATAATTTTTAATCTACACCTCTACTCACCACTAAATTGTCATTCAAGTAAAAGAGCAGAATAAAGACATTTTCATACTGACATGAATTCAAAACATTTACTTCTCATCACCCTTTCTCAGGAAATAACTTGAATAGAAACAGACCAAGAAATTGCCTCCACGCTGCTGGAAGTGCTTTTCATCACAAGCTCTTACTTACTATTTAATGTGTTACTGTGAGATGTACTACCTTGATAAAAACATAAACGCAAGGCTCTGAAGTTAGCCTGCCTAGTTTAAAAAATGTGATCAGTAGTTCAAGATCAGTGGTTCAGAGGATGCTCTATCTCTTCCTCCTCCCAGAGTTCCCCACAGAGAGGGCACAGTGGGAGAAGCAGACAAGGCATGCTTTGGGAACACTGAGGGTTATCTAATACAGCACAGATGACCAGGAAAGGCATCTCTTCCAAACTTATCAACTGCAAGAGCTTCCTATTCCTACCTCCAAGCTACAGTATATCCTTTCTGATCTGTGAATAATTAACTTTGTTAGGAATGAGAGTTAATGTTCTTGATTTCCTCCAATAGCTGTGAAGCATGAAAGGTTAAGAGCTTACTGGCTCTGGGATAAGACAGTCTGGGTTCTAATACTTAACAGATGTGTGATATATAAGGCAAGTTATTTATCTCTCTGAGCTTCAGTTATTTGATGTGTAGAACGGATATTGTGAAGAATTCATGAGAAAATGCATATGAAGCATCTACACAGCATATGATATGTGTTTACACAGCATATACACACAATTAAGAAATCTTAGCTATTGCTATTACTTTAAGGTAATTATAACTATGATGAATACAATAAGGAGAAGTATAGGATGTTACATCTAACCTGATCTGGAGATGAGAAAAAGCTTCACAGGAGAAACATTGTTTAAATTGTCTCATTCCAATTTTAGACCATGGGGGAAGAAACACAGAGAGGGATTGGGGGAAAAAAAACCAACCAAGTAGCAGCATGGACAAGAACCAGAAACAAGAGAATAAACAGTGGGCCTGCCTTACCAACTCATGAGTGGGAGACACAGAAAGCAGTATGGTTGCCACATGAAAGGTGGCCCAGGAGAACACAGGTTTTCATCAATCAGACATCCACACCTCCTGGGTAGAGGAAGGGATATAGAAATGCTGGAAATATGGAGGGAAGTTTCTCTCATTGTGGATTATGACAAGAGAAGAAAAAGGGTTTCTCCAATATTCAAATTTTAAAAATTAAGGTTTGTCAGTCCAACATATATTGGACAACTAAAAAAGCAAAATGCACTTGGCTGGGTGCAATATACAGCTGCCACAAAAATGACTCGGACTCTATTCTCATCTGTAGGAACTTATAATCTGACGGGACAAGAGCAAAAACAGAATCTAAGTTGGAAGAATGTTATCTGTAGGAACTTATAATCTGACGGGACAAGAGCAAAAATAGAATCTAAGTTGGAAGAATGTGCATTAGTCTTATTACAATACACTAATTCAAGAAATCATCAATGGATATTAATAGCATATAAAGGCATAAAAGCATATACAAAAAGGCAAACTGGAAACTCTATAAATGAGGCATAAAGGAAAGGAAAAGGAAGTTAGTTCAGCTTGAACAATTTAGAAAAAGGTATTGAACAATGAAGTGAAGACCAGAGTAAAAAATTAACAGGACCATTAACTAAATGCCTGGGTATCAGTTTTTATTCTGTTGTCTAGATATTGTATCTTAGCCCCCAAAATCTCCCATGTCATCTTCTTGTGACATGTACTGAGCAATGGTGCTTCTAGAGTTATCCTCTCAAAATATATCATGCTGTACAAACAGCTAGCAACTCAGAAAATACTTCTAAAGTGTTTATAAATTCATGTAAATAATATATAAATAATAATATATTGTCATCTCATTAATATAGTATATAACAATATTATTAATATAGAAATACTGACACATAAGCTAAATTAAGGAGAATGAAAAATTTTTTCCTTAAACATTACATACAAAAATATTGTCTGATAAAAGATAACTTTTAATTGAATTATTTAAAACAAGGTTTTAAATTTTTAAAACAAAAAAGGTATTGTGATACTTTTATAAGATTGCACTTAAGATTTCATTGTATCTGAAACAAGGATATTTTGAAAACAATTGTATGATTACTTACATTCATAAAGAGTAAAAGAAACTACCACTTGAATTACCTATTATACAATTAAGACTTTCCCTGTTATTTAAATACACATTGTTTGACATTTTAATTAGGAAAACACAGAAAGGAACCAATGGTTCTCAAAGTTTTCCTGGATCAGCGGCATCAATATTACCTGGAAACTTGTTAAAGGTGCACATTCTCAGGTTACACCCCAGACTCACCAAATCAGATATTCTGGGGATGGAGCCCAGCAATCTATGTTTAACAAGTCCTCTAGGTGATTATTATCCATGCTAAAATTTTAGAATTAATGGCTTAGATGATCATAAAAGATCAATAAAGCATGGTCCTTCTTTCTTCTCGACAGGCCCTCATCCCTTGGTTCTCAAGACCTCCTCTTTGCCCAGTTTTTCTCCCGCCTCTCTACCATTGATTCACGACCTCCTTCACTGGCTTCTCCTGCTGTCTGCCCCTCCAATATATCCACATCCATTGCTGTTTCCTAGGTTTCTGTGCTCACCTGCTACCCAAAAAGGAAAGTTAATAATCATCCTTTCCCTCTGCCTCTTTTCTGTTTATTTACACTTACAACATCACATTGTTGTAAATTTTTTCTTTTGAATGTTATTTCCCATGTTGTGCTCCTTAAGTACAAAGACTATGTCTTCTTCATGACTGTATCTCAAAGAGCTAGCAAAGTGCCTGGAACAAGGTAGCAGCTTAAAACAAACAAACAAAAGAATCTGTTGGATTGAAAATGAATGAGTGCAATACACAAGGCAGAAATGGTTTCCTTAGTGTAGAAATTAAAACATATAATTTCCTTATTATAGAAAAATGAGCAATGAGGCAAGGTGCAGTAGTTCACACCTGTAATCCTAGCACTTTGGGAGGCCAAGGCGGGAAGATCACTTGAAGCCAGGGGTTGAGAACAGCCTGGGCAACATAGCCCTGGGCAACCCCTTCTCTACAAAAAAGTACAAAAATTAGCCAGGTGTGGTGGCGTATGCCTGTAGTCCCAGCTATGAAGGATCACTTGAGCCCAGCATTTGAGGGTGCAGTGAGCTATAATCACAGCCCTGCACTCCAGCTCGGGCAACAGAGTGAGACCCCATCTCTTAAAAAAAAAAAAAAAAGGGAAGAAAGGAGGGAGGGAGGAAGGAAGAAGGGGCAATAGATATGAATAAGTAGAGTTCACAAATAACAGAAATGTCTTTTAAGCATATGACAAGATGCTTAAACTCACTCATAATTAAATACATTTTTGAATGAGATGCAATTTCTAACATATCAGAGTGGCAAGCATCTGAAGCTAGACAATACACAGTGTTGCTGAGAGACTGGGAAAAAGAGATACACTCAAATATTGTTGGTGAATGGGTAAACTAACAGAACCTCTTTAGTAAGCTTTTTAGTAACCTCATATAGAATGTCCATCAAAACTGTAAATGTTGATCCAGCTGGAGGAAGCATTTTTAGGAGTATACCTTATAGCTATATTTATATACAAAGATATTTATTTCTTCAAGGATATTTGCTGTGGAAATTTGAAGTATCAAATGACTCAAAACAATGTAAATATTCAAAAATAGAGGATGTATAAAATAAATTGTGGCACATCTATACGATAGGACCATGAAAAAGAATGAGATCTGTACATACTAAGATATGTAATATATTACGATAGTTTAAGTGTACCCTTGAGATAGTGGAAGTAAAAAAAAAAAAAAAAAAGCCAGATAAAGAACAGTACACATGGTGTGAGAAAATTTTTGAAATAAATAAAAACAACAAAAAACAGGGGAGAAGAGATACACATATTAAATATACTTGTGAAAGCATACTAATATTTCCAAAAGAAAATAGGAGAAACTGAGTAGTTTTCTCTGAGGAAGGAGACTTGGGAGTCAAGGGGTTCCGCTTACATCTTGGGTTTTTAAAATCATTTTCATGCATTATCTTCTAATTTAAAATATTCAATAACAAAATAAAATAATGCCCCACTGAAAAGAATGTGCCAATGAAGAAGTGGATCTCTTCCCTCCCATTTCTGTGTTCTCTCCACCACATAAGCTGCATCTCTGCCATACTATGCCAAAATATTCCTTAGATGTACATATTCTAGTTTCATTTGAAATCTTGATTCATGTGCTAGTGTGTATTTTTCCAGCTACTAAAGTAACCATTTTGTTGTTGTAAGGTCTGTAGTTATTACAAGCATGGACTTTGGCAACCTACCTCCTATTCCCCAGACCTATCACACCTGCTGAGGTAAGAGCTGACTCCAGGAGAGAGAACCTTGAATACCAAGGCTGTTTCAGCGAGGAGACACATTCCCTAAAATTTCTCTGCCTCTCTGTCTCTGCCTCAGCAGGAAATCATCAGGCTGACAGGATTTTCTCTTTACAAGAGCGAGTGTTCTGATTAGTCCTCTGTACTAGCAGAAAGCCTCCCTGAGCCTCTCTAATAGATTCAGGTACCACCTGGGGCAAGGAAGCCCCATTAACATTCTTTTGTTTAAACTCTCCTAGTTATCTGCCAAGTAAATATTACTTGAAAAGGACATTTTGAGTATGCCTTTAATGTTCTAAAATGTGTTTCCTAACTACTCAATAATTAGTTCCTTCATCTTCCCAGGCACCAAAAATTTATCTTATTTACACAATTGTACTTCTCCCTTTGTAAGAAGAGGCATTGCCTGTGTCAGTTTATAATCTTCGGGTACCTCTATGCAATAACAACAGGGGATAAAATAGTACATTTTACTAAGTCGGAGACCCCTGAGAGAATGGTTTCCTTGAAGTTCTATTTTATGAATATGTACAAACTGAAGATAAATACATCCTAGGGAGAGAAAGTGATAGGCCTAAAAGTCTACAGGGAGGAGGTGGAGGATAATGGCAGCACCTAATCTGAGCCCTAAATGAGAAGAAAGTTAAATTATCATACCCAGCATTGTTTCTTAATTGCAACTCCAGCAAAGACATGATGATGGTGGAGGCTGAAATTACAATGACCAGATTCTGTTCATGGAGTAAGGTTTTACTCAAAACTGTGTCCTACTTTTAAATACTGTTAAAAAACAATGTCTGCTACATTGATCAGTAATCCTTATACGAGAATCTGTTGTTACTATCTTCTGAATTTAGTACCAGGAGCTCATTTCTAGCATTGTTATAAGGGCAAGTATTCTTTTCTCAAACAACGAGAACAGTGGAATACATTATTTCTTCAATTTCCTTATGCGTACCAAGAAGTTAAGAGCTGCATTGGATGTTTGCATTTACGTATGATAAAATATGTCCCCCCTCCTCAATTTTGTTTTAGTCTTATATTTTGTTTGCTTTGATTCTAATGTGTATATGCCTTTTAGACTAAAAAACATGACTACCTCTAGTTTCTTTTGAACTGGATAAGGCAGAAAATATAAAAAACTACTTAGACATGGCTGATTGTATTCTTTTTCCCAATTATCTGCTCCACTCACTCCAGACTCCAATTCTCTGTGAGAGCATTATACCTCCCTGTCCACTTCTCTCCCTCAACTACAGTGCTTCCTGGAATAGAAACATACTTCTCCCCTCCATTATCAAACTTGACTTGCTTTGGCCATGACATGTCAGAGGAAGTAGAGGGTCGTTTGAGCCCAGGAGTTTGAGGTTGCAGAGCCATGATGATGCCACTGCACTCTACCCAGGGCAACTGAGCAAGACTCTGTCTCAAAAAAAAAAAAAAAAAAGTCAAAACATGGTTCGGCTCTTGCTATTCTCCCCATGTTCCATATTGATGCTATTCTTTCAACCTGCACCTCAGAATAAAGAGACACATGGAGCAAAGCTACAGATGATCAGGAGACAATATGTATCATGGGTGAAAAATAAAATCTTGTGACTGAAAGTCACTGATACATCAGGGTTGTTTGTTCCTTCAACATAATCTAGCAAAAGCTGACCGCATCAAACTATACCTTGACTAGTGTGTTCAGGCACTAAAAACTACCAAGTCTAGAAGGCTAAGGAGGATGACAAGGATTCCGAAAGGTGTGGAATTTCTATCACTGAGGACTTATGAATTAAGCACATTGAGCCTGAAAAAATGGATTAGAGGGTGGGGGTATGAGGAAAGGAAGGACAGGATAACTACCACCATGTATCTGAAAAGTGACCACATGGAAGAATAGGAGAAAAAAAAGCACAGACTTACTCTTTTTTGCTCTTAAGGGCAGAAACAAGACTAACAGACAGAATACAGAGAGAGATTTTGATTTACTGTAGGGAAGAGATTTCTACCGATTAGATCAGTCTAATGGTAGAATGAGTAGTCCTGCAAATTAATATGATTCCGGTGACTGTGAGTCATAAAACAAAGGCTAGATGGTCATCACATATTAGAGGCATTATGGAAAGAAAACCTATTTTGTGGGAGTTCATACCAAATGATCTCTCAGCACCCTTCCAATTCTGATTCAATAAATTCTAAAGAGTAATTCATGATACTATGTTCAGTTAGCTTTCTTGGATAAAAAAGAAAAGCTAATTTCCCTGGCAATAATTAGTCACAGGATAGCTTTTTAGAATCTTTCATTTTTCTGTTTGTCATGAAAATGTATACCTTTTCTTTTCCTCTCAATTCATTGTTAACTATTTTTGCTCTAAAGAAAACAGGACTCCTAAAAAAGCATTCTGTACATTTTATCCTATTCATTAATGGAATTTCTAAATTATCCTAAACAACACAGACCATTTTATCAGAGCTCAAATTAATCAAACTAGGCAATAGGTAAATACCATCTTCCAAAGTAGAATACAGAGATTTTTACAGAAAACCACTAAAATTCATGATTGGTATAGATGAAAATTAATGTGAGATGACATCACCTTATTTGTCAAATATACAGACCTATTTGTGAGATATAAGATGTTGAAATATTGGCATTAAAAATTCACATCATCATCAAACCTGAATATTTAAAATGGCATTTCTTCATGTGGTTTGCCTTCTACTAAATCATCAATAAAGGTCTTATCTGTAATGAGAACAAAACTTCCTATGATATGAACATTTAGTTTATAGAACCCTTGTGTCTGAAAATACCAGAGAATCACTACTCACTCTGCCTGACAGGAAGATTATAAAGATCTATGAAACAATTAAGTAGAAAAATATTGTGTACATGTGAAACTGTTACTACCATCATCCTACATGTACTTCTAACTTCCCTAGAGAATTTTTCAGCACATTTTAATTAACTGAAATGTTTTAGAAAAATTGGAAAATACAAAGAGTTAACACATAAATAACTGAAAAAGAGAAATTGACATTAATATTAGTATTATACTATTTGGAACATTTAAGATGAGAAGCACTGACATATGATAATCTTAAATCCCTCACTGTGAAGGACACTATCATATAATGGAAACCCCAAGTAAAAATCATTCAGTAACAAAATACACTAATTTAACTGCTATAATGTTTTGTTTTTTTTTTAAAAAAAAGGTATAGCTACTTACCAACAAGTCTTATTACATTCAATGTTGTATTTGTTAAAATAGGTGCATTCACTTTATTTAGACTGTAATCTGATTTCTTCCTACTTTTTAGGGTTTCTCGAGAAACACTTAATATGGAAAAATAAAACAGAATTGCAATTAGAGTTGTCAAATAATAAACCAGTAAGTTATTTAGCTTAGGCTCTATCCTTCATTCACTAATTATTTACTGAAAATCTTCCTATTTGTCAGGTAGGGACATAGAGATTAACCTCTTCTCCTTACAGAATTTACAGTCCAGATGGAAGAGTAATAAGTAAAGAAGTAATGTACCATAATGCATTTCTTTGATTCTAAGATGTTATTAACCGTTGTAAAAAGCTATATCACTTTAAAAAATCAGATTTTCCAGGGAAATTATACATCTAGGTGTAAACATACCATGTTTCCTGATTTCAGAAATTTATAAACATGAAAAATTCCCTCCTTAAAATCTGAATTAAGTATAAGATATGATGGCAGTGTTTGGGGTTGAGGGGTAGCATTAAATCAAAAGAAAAGTAGAAGTTCTATGGCAAGTGCAGGAAAAAAGGGGCAGCATGTAACAGAGTCAGAGGTCAGAGAGAATAAAGGGTGCTCAGAGAAGTACAAGGAGGTCACTATGCTAGCATGTAGAACAAGTGGGCAGAGGAAAAGTGACAAGGAAAGAGGTAAATAAAGGCTAGATCACTGAAAGCAATTAAACTTAAGGAGTATGAACCTTATCTTGAATGCAGTGGTGAGCCACTAAAAAAATTAACCAGGAAGATGGCATGATTAAATTTGTATCTAAGAAAAAAATCTAGATTTGTATCTAAGAATGGATTGGAATGGGGCAAGACTGTAGACAAGAGGCCAAGGTGATGGAGCTGATTTAACAATCTGGCACAGAGATAGTTTTGGCATGAACTAGAATGGTAGTGGTGAAATATGAGAAAATTGATAAATCCAAGAGACACTTAGAAGTTGGAATTGATAGTAACTATTAACTGACTGGCTTCAGTTACTAATTCACATAATTCAAACTTCTTAGGGGTAAGTTAGACAGTAGTTTAAGAGGCTGCAGTAACCCTACCAAAAATGGAGGTATATATACATGTACTGGCAGACACTATTTTACTTGTTCATTTCAATTCAAATAGAGCTTCCTTTTTGGCCAAAATATACCTAATGAAGACCATCAACAAAATAGTTCTATTTAGTTCACAGTAGATCATAACTGTAGATATTTAAATATACACAAAAACCAACAGAAACAAATTTTCCCAATTAAAATATCCTCAACTACATGAATTACTTACTTGTAAGGACAGAATTGTTTCAGTCAGGGTTTCAAATTAATCAAGTATTGTCTAGGAACCCTGAGGTTAGAGGGTAGGGAAGAGTATACTTAAACCTATCATTCAGAAGAAAGTATATTTTTGGTCGCTAAATGTCTGATAGTCATGCATTTAATTCCGTTCAGCATACCAGAATCAGTGCCATTTAATTGGAAGAAGGTGACAAAAAAAGTCTAATATAATTATTAATATCATAGTTCTGAATGGTTCAGTTTAGCGTAAAACAAAGCTCAACCACTAATAGGAAACCTTAATAGAAGTTTCAAATAGTGAACACAAATGACATTGGAAAAATAAGTGTAGACTTTCTGTATTTACTAGATTGACTCAAGAACGCTGCATACAAAACAAATTATCACTTTCCTCCTTGAGGTTTTCTGATATATGTAAAGCATAAATTGCCCCCAAAGTCAGCATTCATTTTATAAAGCTAAAGTTTTTTTTCCTTGTGAAAAACTGTTCATCTCTAAATTAAAAGCTCATTGATTACACCCAATATTTTCATCAGTTAATAAAGTAATTTTTAAAAGATTTGAAAACATAACTATTTAACTTTGTGACACCATAAAAAAGGAATTAGAATGTTGCTGCAAAAAGCATGTCAAATAAGCTGTAAAAATCAAAAGAAAAGCTACTTTAAAACTGCTCTTTTATAGCCATTTAAAAATTTTTAAATGGCCAAACCAATGATTTTTTTTTGTACACAATAAAAATCCAAACTCACAGTTAAATGAACTGATTTGTAAAATGCCAATAAAGGTTTTGCTAAGTAGAACTTTTCATACAACTATTT
>NW_012134747.1:607844-608894 GCF_000956105.1 Propithecus coquereli | reverse complement strand
AAACAAACACTGTGGCCCCAGGGAAAAAAATTTTTTTCTAGTGTGGCAGTCAATGAGTTAATAACTGCAAACAAGCATTACAGGCATTCTCCTACACTTACACACAATGTGATCCTGATGACATGCAGAAGGTGTTCCAAGCAAACTAGAGTTTCCTAGTTATAATAACAGAATTTCGTGATTCCACAGCAGAGGATTCAATATCTACTAATTTGCCTGCTCACTAAAATTTATTTGTAATTCCAAAGTCAATGCTTATGATGCTTTTGTGGTCATTCGTGGATGTGTGCAGAACAGCAAGAACGCTGAGTCAACCAATATGCACGTCCATAGCTGAGGGCAAACAAGGTGACACTCTGTCTTCTTGTTTCAGCTCTCATACTATAAACAAGTACTATAAACATGGTCTATTTAGTGCCACGTATTTTGTATTTTTGTGCATTTTGTTGGTGATTTTGCTATTTAGAATGGCCCCTGAGCATAGTGCTGGAGTGCTGTCTAGTGTTCCTTAAGTGCAAGATAGTTGTGATGTGCCTTATGAAGAAAATATGAGTGTTAGGTAAGTTTCATTTAGGCATGAGTTACAATGCTGCTGGCCATGAGTTCAATGTCAATGAATCAATACTATATACTAAACAAGGTGGCTTTAAGCAGAAACACATGTAAAACAAGGTTATGTATTAATAGGATAATAAAAATATTGTGACCAGAGGCTCACAGGAACCTAATCGTATTATTTCCTCTGGGAGGAATGGTTCAGTATTTGTTAATTCAGTGTTCATGGCAATTTTACAGAATACAGTGCCACTTAATGAGAATTAAATGCTATGTGAGTTTTAATTAACAAATCACAATTATAGGGGGATATATTATTTCAAAATAATTGGAATGACTTTTAATTCCTTTCAGTGTAGTCTATTTCATAGAGGTAAAAATGTCACAGAATCACTAAGCACAATTTTAAATATGGTTTACTACGAAATAATTTAAACTTCATGATAAAACATGACAGTGGTATATTTTCATGGCAGTTATTTTAAAAAATATATA
>NW_012134747.1:605602-607154 GCF_000956105.1 Propithecus coquereli | reverse complement strand
AAAACACTGTACTTTTAAATCCCAAAAACGTCCCTGCCAGGCAACTAAGCAACACGTATACCCTCTCTTAGATAAAGGGACATGAAACGAAATGACTCACTTAGTTATCCAGGGATGGAGTCAAGAAAAAGTATAAATATTCACTCGCCCATCTGTCTATACAATAAATCATATAAATATTCAATGAAGAAACTACTACTCCATTAGTAATCTGATAAGAACATAATCTAATAGGAACATAAAGGCAAATTTATTGCTCAAGAGGACAATGTGAATAAAGCATATTGTAAAGTCATTAGCTATACAAGTAATATCATATAGGTACATTAATTATATAGGGAGGAAGAGGGGTGGCAGATAGATAAGTAAACCCAGCAATTACCTTTCTTACTGAGTAGAAAATATTTAAATAAAGAAATCTCATGTTTTACAATATGTTTTTAAAACACCACATACCCCATTAGAAGCCAACACATCTTCTGTTTCTTCATCTTTGTGGTTGGCCTGAATTTCAAATGGATTCCCACCACTACAATATTGCTCAAACAAGGTTACTGTTTTTGAAGAAGTTGAGACCGGCTGCTTACTAGGTGAAACGGATGGAGAACGAGATTGTTCCATGAATTTAAATTCCTAGACATCAAAAAAGGAGCCAGATACCTTTGAACAACAACAATAAAATTCGAGCACATAAACATATTCCATCAATGTAAATGTAGAGTTAGTAGAAAAAAAATGCTCATCTTCAGTTATTCGCTTTTAAATCTTTCAAGCTGTCTGAAAGCATAAACTTGGAAATAACATGTTTAAAGGTTTTCCTAAAGACAACTCAGTCAATGATATCACTTAAAACAGTGTTATCTGTATCAAGCTACTTTTGACTTACCATAAGAAACCGCACAGAAAATTTTAAAAAATAACTTAAGAAATGTGAATATCTTCTAAAAATTTTAAGATAGTAAAAGTCCCAATGGATACAATTTTAAACAATGAAGTCATTTGTAAAAACTAATTGTTGTTAAGCCAAATACCTTGTTTACTTATATGCTTGCACCATTTAAGACAGTCTCTACAAATACATCAAAAACAAAGCATGAGTATATATCTTTCTTTGTTATATTGATGGCTATAAACTTTCGTTTACTTTTCTTTACCAAGAAGCAGACAACACAAACACACACGCTGAGGCAGGTGATATGTCTTCTTCTCCTAGCTGCTATTAACCCATTACATTCCATTAATTTTCTACATAAATGTTAAGATTGTCATCTGGCTTCTTTACGCCTCAATTTCCACATCTGTAAAATAGAAGTTCAATCTAGATTGAGAGAACTACAAATGCTAAAGCTTAAGAGTTATAAGACCTGGGCCAAACCATGCACTAGACAGATGAGGAAACTGAGGCAGTCTGAAGGGATTCATTGCCAAGTTCAAGATCACACAGCTAGTCAGAGGAAAAGCTGAAATAATCTCTAAAGTTCCTTTGAATTACAAAACTCTTCATTTGAAAATTTATCACAAAATTTAATAAACATTTTTCTTATATCTAAAA
>NW_012134747.1:601445-604247 GCF_000956105.1 Propithecus coquereli | reverse complement strand
AAAAAAATAAAAAATAAACAGATGTCTACAAAACAGATTTCTTTGTTCTTAGGAAACACTTACATGAAGTTGCAAGATGCTGAAATTTGACTTAACAGGACAAAGTTCCCAAGTCTCATTCTCTAAGAACATTCTCAGTTCATCGAGCCGTGTCCTTAAAAAAAAAGAAAATGAACACTCCAAAAAGAAGAAAAGCACACTGTACACAAGAATTGAGGAAATAAAGTACAATGCAAAAAATATAGGATTATCATCATGAGCATAATCAACTTTGAGAATCTATTCAGAATAACACAATAAACACTAATGTTTTTGTTAGTATCTTATTATCCTTAAGAGAAAGATTTTCAAATATTTACTGAACTCTGAATATTTTCCCTGTGAATAAAATGATGAATGTGTAGGAAATGACATTTTTATTAGGGGATTAAACTAAAAGCTTGTCACCAACTCATGTACTTAAAACATCTTTAGCTAATCATATATCAATTTCAAAACACAAATACTTTATAGACTATATGAGATCATAAATACTGATAAATACTTTATGCTAAACAGCATCGATCCTAACCATACTTACTAAGCCACAATATCAAGATAATTATCACTCTCTGAAGATATTTAGCTCAGTGCCTATCTCCACAGAGCATTTACACATTAAATTAGCAGGTAAGGCACGTATATGCCCAACATTTCACTAATTGCTTATGTCAAACTGATTTCTCTTTTAATGCTATTATTCTGACTGTCTATCTTGAATAATCAGCACATTATAGAAGCAGTTCCAGGAAACAAATCATTACTTCCAGTTGAAAAAAGAGCTAGTGCCTGCCCTACTCCTCCCCTTCCTACTACAAGCTGTTAATGTTGTACTAACTAAAAGCAAAATCTAGATTTTTAAAAAATACATGGAGTCTAAAATAAAGAAACAGTAAATAGATGAATACGTAAAAACCAGGAATTGCTCCAAATACTGAAGTTAACACATAAGAACTTTAAATTATTATAAATTAAATGAAATAGAGAAAAAGATGTATGAAATGGATAGAAAACAGGATTTCGAATAATTACAAACAAAAAAAAATCAAAATGACATTCCAGAACTGAAAATATAACACCTCCAATTAAAAACTAATAGGATAAGTAAAACAGTAGACTAGAGGCAGCCAGAGACAGAGTTAGTGAACTCAGAAATCAATAGAAAATATCCAAACTGAAGTACAAATTGAAAAAAAAAAAAAAGAAAGAAAACAGAAAAGATCGTAAGAGATACATGAAACAATCAAAACATCTGGAGTGCATGCAATTGGATGGAGAGGATATAGAATGAGCAGAAGCAATATGTGAAGAGGTAATGGCCGAGAATTCCCAAAGGAGAATGTGTCCATACTTCATATCACATACAAAAGTTAACACAAATGGATCTGTGATCCAATGTTAAGAACTAAAACTTTACAACTCAACACCAGTAACCCAATTAAAAAATGGGCAAAAGCTTTGAATATATATTTCTGCAAAGACACACAAATAGCCAATAAGCACACAAAAAGATGCTGAACATCATCAGTCATTAGGCAAATGAAAATCCAAACCATAATAAGATACCACTTCACACCTACTAGGATAATCAAAGAGACAGACATAACAAGTATTGACAAGATTTTGGAGAAATTGGAACCATCATACAATACTGGCAGGAATGTAAAATGTGCAACTACTTTGGAAAACAGTTTGACAGCTCCTCAAAATGTTAAACATAGAGTTACCACAGGACCCAGCAATTCCACCGTCTATTAGTTTCCCGTGGCTCTGTAATAAATTACCACAAACTGGGTGACTTCAAACAACAGAAATGTATTCTCCCACAGTTCTGGAGGTCAGAAGTCCAAAATCAGTATCACTAGGTTGAAATCAAGGGGTTGGCAGGGCTATATTCTCTCTAGAAATAACTCTCTCGTGGAAATAACCCACTACTTGCCTCTTCCAGATTGGTTTGTGGTATATAGTTTTCAAGGTAACTACTTTAAAGGAGATAATGCTCACCTGGATGGGAACATTTCAAACTGCCTTTTAAAAAAAAGTTGTCTTACAATTACACCAAGTTTGTGAGCCAACACATACACACAATTTGATGGTTAAATAAAAAGTCAAATAAAATTATTTAAATAGATACTCTAAAATTAATGTTAAACTTAGAATTCTAAACACTGTTATTACCTTAATTCTTTCAGAATTCTTAAATTCTATGTTAATTTAATGTTAAATAATTGTTATTTTGTTAGTGCTAGCTAAAATTAATGTTAATTTTGGTGTCTTTAAAGCACTTATTAATCAACATGTTCCAGTATTTTTAATATTTCTGTATTAGGAAAGCAATATGATATAACTGGAAAAGAAGTAAGCTATTAGCCAATATGAGCATAAAAACAATCCCTATCAAAAAAACTTCTAATTATGCATTCTTTATATTTATCCAGAATAAGAGAATTGCTTCTAGAAAGCCATTCCTCCCAAAGGCAGAAACACACACACATTGTACAGGGATTTAAGTATATGCACTGTATTTTGATGTTTGGCATTTGTAGAACATAATCTTTCACACAGGAATATTTATCTACAATGTGTTTCAATCAAAGGAAAAATGAAACTAATTTAAAGACTTTTTCACAGATTGCTTATTCTATAAGGATTCAAAGAATCAATTAACTCATTAAAATTAGTTAAGAGTATTTTTTATAAGTGCCTCTTTTATTTCTGAGGCATTTTCTCATTACAGGCAAATTTATGAATTACAGCATAAAT
>NW_012134747.1:486292-597636 GCF_000956105.1 Propithecus coquereli | reverse complement strand
GTTCCAGACAGTACACTAGTTATTAGGGACACAGCAATATCAACTTTAGATGAATATTTATAATTATCAGATGAATATTTAGCTGAGCTTTACCTGGGAAAGAACATTTTAACAATAAATATAGCACTGAGAACTCACAAAAGGAAAAAGGTCAATATTTGGCCTCATAAAAATGCTATCTGCATATTGAAAATAAATGGAAATAAGACCCAACAACAGACAAATGATTACTCATTATCACAAAAGTCATTTAGAATCCATGAAACAAACTGAGCAAAAATCATGAACAAATGATTCACAAAACAAACTACAATACTTAATTTTAAACGTTCAACTTTTCTAACTAGAAGATAAATTCTCTCTCAAAAAAAGGGAACAAATTTTTACACTAAAAGGGACCCCAGAAAGCTTCCTCATCTCTTCTACCATGTGATGATACAGAAATAAGGCATCTATGAATCAGGAAGCGGGCTCTCACCAGATCCCAATCTTGCTGTCACCCTGATCTCCAGCTTCCAGCCTCCAGAACTCTGAGAAATAAACTTCTGTTGCTTATAAGCTACCTAGTCTAGGGTATTTTGTTTTAGCAGCCCCAAGAGACGAAAAACAGATATATTCAGCCAATAAGCATTTAAGATTCCCTCAGGGCAAAAAACATCATTGGCTGGGAAAACATTTTTATTCTATACTAGATTCTGACCAATGTATGTCACCTACTTAGTTATTCCTTTACTAAAATTAATAGAAAAGGAAATTAAGGAAATACAAATAAGTGAAATAAAAATAAACAGAATAGCTCAATAAGAAAGCATAAATTTCTTCAGGAAAGCAAAAATTTGCTAGGTCTCTAAAACAAAAATGCAATCAAGGAATATATTAATTAAATTATTTCCAATGGAGATTTTCAAATTAAAAGACTTCCCCCCCTACTGCTATAATACTTACAGTCCAATATAATTGCCATCTACATTACAGAAATTAAATGATAGTCTTTTTCCAAAGAAAAACACATGATTAAATCTGCAAAGAACAGCAAAGAATATAAATATAGAAAATTTTAAAACTCAATTCTAAAACAACTTTGACATGAAGGTTTCTATTGTTTCTGTGAAAAAATAATTTTAAAAAACCAAACCTGCCATATTCGTGTAAGTCCATGCTCTAACTTCTTTTTTACATAGCCACGATCAAAATTGGTTTCTTCAGTACCCATCATACTACTTCCTTCTGGAAAAAAGATGGTATACATTTTTAGATTTACTTCAATGTGTTTTTGTTTTCCAAGTAATATGCTTGACCTCTCATATACTATGAGCCTATGTAAGATACCAAAAATATGTTCAATATTTATAGAGTCAAAGCATTATTAAAAAAAACAGCTATTAGGATTAAACCCATTTGGTAAGATAGATAAACTTAGGCCATGAAATGCTAAATATGTCAAAGACCACTCAGCTCATGTGATTGGAGCTGGGATTCCAATTCAGTCAGTGAGGTCCCAGAGACTAGGTTCTCAATGTCCATATATTGCCTACTGCAAGACCATGAAACAGGCTGCCAGGGCTATATTATAGGGCCAATTAACCCAATTATCAACATGCATGCTAACAAGAGTACAGACTGACAACTGCTTAGGCAGTGAGGTCATGATACATACATTTATATTTTATATTTCTCATGATATACATAGTTTTATCCATTCCAGATAAATAACCTAACAATGTCCAGTTCAATAGGTAAGATCAATGATCTGCCTCAAAACAAATCTTCCTCTAAAAACAATTGAAAATACATATACACATTTATATTAAAAATATTATATCTTTGTGTGAATAACCTGTGTGGAACAAATGGGTGAGTATGTATGTTATCATCTCCTTTTAAGCTAGTAGGGTGTCCTCTGAGAACTAGTAAAAGGCCCTCACATGTGCCAGGCACCATATACATGACTAGTTTACCTCTGAGCATTCCCAGAGCTTAAGCCTCATTATATGCACGGTATGGCTGCTAGGGACCCAGCAGCCTATGGCAGTGCATCTGAACTACAGCTTTAGGGTTTCATTTTAGAACACTGAAGTGTTAGGATACCAAATAGTATCAAATATCACTACAGAGCTATAAAAGATGAATTCTAGAGTCCTCTTCAGTTTTATGAAGTTCTGTGAAGAATAATTTTCAAATGACTGATTCTTACAATTTAATTCCTGAATACGAATATGAAAGGATTCATTTCAGGTGAACCAGTAACTTTTTAGAGTCCTAGATACTATCAACTTACTGTTAGGGTAATAACAGTACCTGAATATTCATAAAATATAGATTATAGTCAAGGAATTTTACTAAAGAGGACTAAGTATATAAGGCTCCGATGGAATTTTAAGTTTGACTCAGTACTCAAATGAATGTAAACTATTGGCCTAAAACAAAAAGCAAACTTCACCATGATTAAAATATAGATAATGTCCTCTAAATTCTAAAGTATGTGTTAATTCTATTCTAAACTTTTCCTTTTAAATAAGGTATTAGAAAAGAAAAAAAAATTGCTGAAATGTCTTAAGTATCCACATGTAGTAAAAATACAAAGGTTGCCAAAACAGGAAAAGCTTTGTGGAAAACTGCAATCTAGTGAGTTTAGGAAATTCCCTAAGTAACCAGAGATTTGGAAAAAAAAAAAAAAAAGGCCCTATAGGCATCATTCATTAGTATAATTATCTATGGATCCATTTCCTTTCACTATCACCAATGTAAGCTACCTTACATTCTCTCTAAACTTTACAGCAACCCTGCCAGGTAGATGTGTTACTACTCTATGGGGGGTTTCGTTTGTTTTTTCTGCCTACCATTTTAAGAAGCAAACTGAAGACTGAAAAAGATGAAGCAATTTCTTCACGTTCTCACCTTTGGTAAATAGCAGTGAAAACTTGAAGCCAGGCCCTCAGATTACCTCAGAGTATCACGGTTGGGTAAAACCAGTCTGGTCTGGAATCCTGGCTGAGTGCTCATTCCTCTCTCTTTCTCTACCTTATTTTACCTTCCTCAATAATACTTCTACATGGGTGAAAATCCATCCATAAAATTTTCCTCTCTTATTTTTGATTTCTATATCTATGAGCTTCTTATGAGTAAAGACAAAGATTAAACTTATCTCTTCCAAGCTACCAAAATCTTATGTTTAATCAAACAGTGAGATTTGGGTGTTTCCTCCACCCACCTAATAACAGAAACCAATCTTTCATCGCTTTTAAAACTATTTTGAATACTTAATGTTAGCTACTGTTCAAGGATAATTACTTAAGATATATAATTATGCAAATGAAGCAATTTAAATAGAATACCTAGTGAACATAATTTCTCAAAGACTTGTTTTTATTATTTAGCTACCTATATATCACGGTCATTTAAAGTTGTATTTTCCATGCAAATACGAAGATTTTAAAACATTTTTTAATGAAAAAAATGCGTATTTTCAGGATGGAAAGTATTAATATAATTATTAATTCTCAGAAGCTAGCATTATTAGTCCAACTTGAAAATAGCAAAATAGATTAATATTGAACATCTAACATTAATTTCCAAGTAACTTTGGACAGATCAATGTCTTACCTAGTTTGCAACTAATTAAAGAAATAATAATTTTTTTTTTTTTTTTAAAAAGCTCTTTCCCAGTAATTCAGCCCTAAGGCCCTCAGCACACACTCCTAGAAAGTGGTACTATCTGCCACTTGAAAAGTCCTTTGGCCCAGGTAATCCCCAAAGGTAACGGAGCTTCTAGAGTAGCTAAACCATTTTGCTGAAGATTTAACCTATAGATACTACAGTCCCCAGAAACCTAAAGGCATGCCTGCCCCCCTTCTTTCTTCTAACTTCAGTAATATGGTATATTTATAGTTCAATTTTCAAAATAAAATCAAAATAATTTCCTACCAGAAGCTGAAGCAGTATCCTCATTGTCATGCTTTTCATGCCATTCCATAGTCCTGTAATAGCTGAGCATAACCTCCCACAGTGCTTTGCACAGGTCCGCAAGGCATGGAATATAGCTGTCTGGTGTAACATGCTGAAGAAAATGGTAAGAGCCAATTTTCAAATTATTATGTTTAACACTTACAGTTATAATAAAACATGCTATTAATCAAATTTATTCAAAAATTAGAGATAACTAAGAAAATTTCTTCAAATGACATATCTAAAGAGAAAACTCAGTGGTAAGAAAATTTATTTCAGTAATTCCCATTTCAACACGGCTTTTTAGTACTTATTAGGAGTATCAGTCTATATGTTGTAGTCACACAACCATAAAGTCTACAAGAAGTTATTGAATTAGCAAGTGTTCTAATAAACAGTGACGTAAACTTCCCAAAAGGTATTTTTTAAAAACATGCTTCTAAACATGCGAACACAGCTTCATATTGATCCTTAGACCTGAATCATAACTTGCAAAGAGGAGGCAGGATTTACAACTCAACCATTTCATTTGTGTAAATTAAGCAAACACCTTTGACAATCTCTAAATTTTTTAAATCATTATAGATATAGGTAGTCTATATCTCACAACATTTTAAAGTAATGTTTTACATAAACAGGCTATGAAACATACATAATCCCAAATCTCTCCCTAATGGAAATGCATGAATTTTTTCTCTCTTTATCCTTCATAAAAACAATTAGTTTGCCATCCTGCCCTCTTTTTCTATTTTGCAGGCTTCCCACTTGTCATAATACAGCATTTCCTCCATCATTTGAGATTTTTCTAGCATCTCTTTAGCTTGTGATCAACCCACCACAACTGATTATGCTTGATAAAACACTGAAAGGCTGCTTCTGGTGTAAGTAAGCCCTCCAAGACAAACAGCTAGCAGAAATAAAATATAGCAAGCGTAGCTATGGTGTGGTTGACAGGATGTCACAATTAGTAGTGGTCCTCACTCTTTTAAAAAGCTTTTTCATCCAATGATGATCTCTCCCTCATCTAAACTCATTTACCAAAACATTCATTTAGCAATTCATAAAAGTACTAGCTTGTATGACTTAGTACACTTTTGAATAAGCGTGTCAAATCTTTGAAACTAAACTGGGATATAGTAAAATAGAGGAGTTAAGCTCTGGAATTAGACTACCCAAGTGGGGTTTATGCCAACAATGCTAGAATGGTTTAATCTTATAAAATCTATTAATATAATATAACTCACTCTATTCATAGGTCAAGGAGAAAAGCCAAACAAGTATCTCAACTGGAAAAAAAAAAAAAAAAAAAACGCTTTGACAAAATTCAACACCCGTTTCTAATAAAAACTTGTGCAAAAATAAGAATGGATGGATATTTCCTTAAGATGAGAAAACTCTAAGGCATAACCACTGTGGTCAGGAACAAAGCAAAGATTCCTACTATCTCCACTACTATTTAATAATGATCTGGGATATCAGCCAATGCAATTAGAAAAACAATTAGAAGCAAAAGAATAAAAAAAGAAGAAAAAAACTATTTCTATCGCCTAATGACATAATAACACACCTGGAAAGTCCTAGAGAATCAATGATAAAACTATCTCAAACAATAAAAGAATTCAGCAAGGTAGCAGGTTATAAAATTGGCATGCAAAAAAAACCCAACATTCATATACAAATCATAACCATTTAGAAGATCCACTGAATGAGAAAACCCCATTTACCATAACAACAAAGGAGATCAAATTTTTAAGAAAAAATTTAAGAAATGATCAAAAACTCATGAAGAAAACTGTATGACACTCCTGAAAAATACAAAAATAGACTTGAACAAATGGAAAGCCATCCCTCATTCTCAACATCATCAAAATGTCAGTTCTAATTAATTTATAAATTTACTAATAAACCAATAAAAAAGTCCAGAAATAGATCTGGCCTCGTTAAAAAATCTAGTGTATGATAAGATGGCATCTCACATCACTTAGGCAAAGATAGTCTTTTTTCACAAATAATGTTAGCACAACTGGATAGTCAGCTGGAAAAAGACAAAATTAGACCTATTCCTCATAATATACAAGAATGACTTCCAAATGGATAAGATAAAAAATAAAACTATACTAGCACTAGAAGAAACTATGAATCAATTCTACTCTAACTTTGATATCAGAAAAGGCTTTCTAATTACAACTCGAAATTCAGAGTTAATAAAAGTAAAATTTAATAAATTTTACTACATAAAAATAAAAACAGCATTTGTATAGCAAAAAAAAACACCATGAGCAAAGTCATAAGATAAGTGATAAACTTGAAAAATGTTCACAACATACGTTCACAATAAAGAGCTCATATCCTACATTTATAAAGTACTCAAAAGTTTTGGGAAAAAAAAGACCAAAAATCCTATAGAAAAATTGGAAGAATGCACATGAACACACTTCACAAAGATATAAAAATGGCCCTGAAACATGAAAGCATGTTCAATTTTACTTGTAACAGGACAAATATAAATTAAAACTACAGTAAAATACAAATTCTCACTCATCAGATGGGTAAAAATTTTAAAGCTGACCACTGACAAGGATTCTCTCCTTAACCAAACTCTAGCCAGGCTCCTCTGAGCCCTCTTCTCAACTGGGCCTGAACATTGGCCTAAAATAACTTGAAGGAACACTATCATAGTTTCTAATGCTCAAGAACATATCCTTAGGATGACTCTAGGCCCCTTTAAAGTCCCTGCCTAAGAAAATGCAAGGCTGACAAAAGAATTCACTGTTTGTTCCAGCCAACACCTAAAGATAGGGCCAGCCTCTGTGGGAGGGAAGGAGCCTAACCCAAGGTGCCAGTTAGTAAGCCCAGATAGGCTTCACATGGACCAATGGCTCTGTCTCCCTTCTTGTAATTTTTCACTTCTCTGACTCTACTAAGCCCCTGCTCACTCCGTCCCCGGTTCCTCATTCTTCCATCACCTTTGTACAAATCAAAGTTAAGGTCAGTTCTACCTGGACTCTTTTCCCTATTGCAATAGTATATTACTGATTAAAACCCGTCCTTACCACTTTAACTATTAATAGCACCTGGCTTTGGTGATCTTTGATAACATACACACTCTGTTGGCAAGGCTGTGAAAAAACAGGCACTCTTATGCACTGCTGGTGAAAATGCAAAATGGTGAAACCCCAAGGAGAGGAGTTTGGCACCATCTAACAAAATTACATGTATATTTTCCCTTCAAGGCAGCAATCTCACTTCTAGAAATTTATCTTACAGATATACCTCAAACAACATGAAAATACATACGCACAAGGTTATTCATTAAAGGATTATTTGTAATTGCAAACTATTTAAATCTATCTAAACATCCAAACACAGGAGATTGGTAGAATAATTTATCATTTGTATACACAAAACAGTCCTATGCAGCTGTGAACAATATTTCTGGGTAATTTCTCATACTTTTATAACTGCTACCTTTAAATGAACCAGTCTTAATATTTTTTCCTTGGTTTATTTTTAAGCACATAATTACACCTGACTGTCTGTTATACCACAAACATATAATGAAACCAACACTAATTACACAAGGCTAGGAAAAGGCTAAAAGCAGAGGGCAAAGAAAAGCAAAAATCGCAAGAAGTTCCAGGTGGCAACTCAGCAATCATCCACCCAAATAAAGGTACTCCTCTACAAGTCAATTTTTTTAAATTTCATAAACTCAACTTTGCAAAATTTATATTTATATTATGTAAATAAATTTAATCTAAGCATATCCCAACATTCTTTCTGGTAGATAAGAGAAAGGCAGTGTTAGCTATATTTTCCTCAAAGAAAAATTATGACTCTACAAATAATTGTGTTATAGTCCATCAAATAATTTCTATTATACTTGTCACAGTTTAACATACCAGAAAATTAAAACTTCGACCTACTATCATCTATTCTCCACCCAACCACTGTCCAGCTACATTATTTGCCTATTTATTCAAGGAAAGGGAGGTCCTTTGCTATGTTATCTTTTGGGGATTTGTTGAAATTTAATGGGTTTGGGTGAGATACATGCACACAGACATATATGTGAATTTTTTTCAAAAAAAGTCAAAGCTATGTAATGAAGTTATAGCAAGTTTTTCTCACTAAACTGATTCAAGTGTTAATAATTCACAGATCTAGCTAAACCACTGCACATGACTAAAAGTCCCCCAAAAGAACTCGAATTTTATTATCTTCAATATCTTCAAATATATTCATATGTACAAACATAAGACTATGATATACCCAGCACCAGATAACAAGATGATTCTTGCCTAAATTTATATTCTAAAATAGAAACTATTTTACTAAATACACCTACAATAATAGTTTAAGGAAAAAAGGCAAGGTGGGATAGAAAAAAAGAATGTTTTCAATAGATTAAAGCCCAGATATGTTAATCTCTGAAGACTATCTTGGCAATAAGAGTCATTTCATTTTAAAATTGGACCCCTTTCCACCATGTAATAAAACCAACTGGTGGCAACTCACAGTGACAAATGCTTCACATGCTTTTAACACCACATAGCTAAAACCATTTACAACTAGTGTTGTCTAATTACTTTATAAAAATCACCTCCAAATTTCAAATAGAGAATTTTATTACACAGACATGGGGAACCATAATCAAAGAGATTCAAAGACACCAACAAATAAGCAAATAATTGCAAAGGTAATCAAAAAATAAAAGGCAGTCCGATAAGGGGAACGTGAGTTTCTGAATTAACAGCCCATACAACTTCCACCCAGATGTCAATTATTCACATCTGCAGAGCATAATAAAAAGAGACCTAGACAGGGAACTGGAAGCCATGGGTTCTAGCAGGCACTAGTTCCACAATTTACCAGTCACGTATCCTGAGACAATACACCATTCTGGATCTCAGTTTCACCTTTCATAAAACAGTGTCAGAGATACTTGGATCTTCCTATTTCATCACTGGTTGAAGTTATTTATTGATTACTACTAAATACCTATTAATAATATTGAAACTCAGTTTAGGTTCCAATTAAGGGGAGACTCACTGGTATAAGACCAGGAATATCATGGCAGAGAAGCATCATATTGTAATTCCAGTTCTATACTCACATCACATACTGAAAATAGCAATGAAAGTCTTGAATGAGTCAATTTAAAAAACATTCACAAAGTAAGACACCTCCAAGAACTAAATACATGTTTTGACAATTTTTTTTAAATCTAAGAATAGATGGTAAATAGAAATTTAATTACCAAATATTTCTTTGTGTTCTAGAGCTATTTTCTACTGCCATTTTTCAACTGAAAGCTAGTAGCATCAATTTATCCAGCAAAGGTTGTGAGGTGAGGAAAAAAGGTATATAGTATTTGGGAAATATCTCAAAAAACATGTAGAAGAGAAGGAATATTTTAAGTAATCCAATTTTTTAAATAAATCCATAACCTCTATAGAGATGATGTACTTTTCTAATAACTTTGGTGATCACAAGAGGTAACAAATACCATAGGGTGTATGATTTGGAGAAGATTCACAAATCTGGATGTCACATGTAAAAAGCTCACCACAGCATTTCCATGATGCTTCACAGTTCAAATATCAAAAGACTCCTTAATCCAATCCTGACTAATGCTTTACAAAATCCACTGATCTGATTTCCCATCTCTCATCATTATCAGTTCAGAGTAACAGGTGGAACCTTCCACTTCTACTATTAACCATCTCAACCAACCCACTTGATAAGCTAATGATGAAATTAGCTTATCTAAGCCAGCAACATCTCAACCTTGATTATAAACAATAAGTTTAGGTGACTGTCAAAGAATAGTGTAAATGCAGAAATGAATACAAGCAGCCTTTCTGAATTTGAAGGACACAAAAAAAGAATATCATGTTTTGAAAGTTGCTTTAAATGCAAAGTAAAGAAGCAAATATGAAAAAAAGCTGTTAGTCTTTAACTTATTATGTAGTTTACTTTTACACCCAACAGAAATCTCTATTACCAAATTCCTACAAAAATTTCAAGAAAATGCTTTTTATATAAAAACATAAAAATGAAAAAACCTTAGGGGTAGCCTTAATGCATTATTTTGTTCTTGTTTCACATTGAAATTTAGCACTCTAATCACATCCTAACAAACAAAAAGGAAACAGATGTTTTGGCATCCTCGCAGAGACCCAAAACTTCTAGCACCCTGACCCCCCAAAACACACACATACTGATGGATGGATTTCAAAAAACAACAAAGGGTTATCAGTATCTTTAAATGAATGCTGTTAGCACTGTGAGCTCACATCATCAGAAGCTGCCAGGCGTTCCCGCTTATCTGAGAGGCTTCTGAAAATATGCTACTGGTCAAAACAGCACCGGGCCCAGGGAGTTAAAAACATGCCTGGGGCTAACTCTGGACCTACAAAAGTGTCTGGGCCAAGTAGTTACATGATCCCCCCAGTATCTAATTACTTCTGTGAGTGCCAAGCTGCACAAAAAATGAATATCTTAAATACTTTCTAACCATTAGAAACCAGCAAGGTAGGTGGTACTATATAGTGGAAAGAGCACTGAACTGGATGAAACATGTTTGGGCTTGGGGTTGTGACTGACTTGGTCATGACTTCTGCATATCACTTCGTGTATCTAAACCTCAAGGGTTAAAGCAAATCCCCTAGAGTTTCTCTGAAACCTAAAAGACTATGACTCTCCATAAATAAAAATATGTATATACTTTCGGCAAAACTTTCCTTAAACCTGACTAGATTCATACATGATTTTAAAACAAATATGTCATAGGGAAAAAATAGTCATTCTCATCTATCAGGCATTTTATCATTAATACTAAACATGTATATACACATAAAGAACATGTAATATGTATGATATAAAGGATCCCAACTTGGAACTAACAACTGATAAGTTGTGAAATAGAAAGTTCTCTTTTAGTACCATTCTCGGGTTTTTCTAATTGCTATTAAAGGGCCTTAATCAAATAGAAAGCTTAATATTATAAAATAAGCAAAGCATGTACAATTAGAATATATAATTTTCTTTAAAAGTTTCAAGTGATAAAATGCTGTTAACCCCTTGTGCTGAGATCACAAAAAAGGCAGTATTTAAATATAAAAACACTATCAAATAAAAAATAGAGTTTTTTGGCAGGTTTCAAAAATGTTCTTCTACCAATAAATTATTTTTTGTTTCTGCTGGCAGCTGTGTGCCATCTTCTAACAATAGGCTGGCTCTTTATCTTTTACCCCAAATCCCCATTTAAAAAAAAAATCACCCCGCAGTCTAAATTACATTGATAGTGATAGTTTTAAAGATTCTCAGACTTGAACAGTAGAAAGGCCTTGCCACACCCAAGCCAGCTTCGAGTAAATGGAAAATCCCTCTACCACCAGCTAAGAAAGGAAAGGCTGGTTATTCAGATAACTACAACCCAAAGCATGTGCTCCATATGTATGCACTCATTGTCCCAGGGCACACTAGAAACAACCAAACCACCATACTGAAATCCAGACAACCTACTGCTCCTTTCACCTGACTTGTGCTCTCCTGTTCATGCCATTGTTCATGATATTTCCTCTGTATCCCTGGATTACGTTGTTCCTGTTGAGTCTACTGAAACTAAGACCCAACTCAAAAGCAGTCATTTACTCTTAACAATAAATATACAGTTTTTCCTTCCTTAGCTTAAAGAGGTGTGTTGACCCCTTTGGCACTTTATGCTGTTTGAACTTTTCTTACTCTACCCCTGATCATAATTAATGTGACCTTACCAGATTATAAACTCTTTAAAGTTGCAAAAGCTGAGTAATGACAAGGGAATTTAGCAAGTCAGAGTGCTAAGAAAATGAAGTCTTGTATCTTTTACCAGCATCCACAAAATCTTAACAGGTTAGCTTATTAGTTTGCAAGTAGAATAAAATGTCAGACCCTTCACAGTTCTTGACAATCCAGAGTAAATAGCAGGAAAAAAGGAAGAGTTGAATAAACTTGCTTTATCTATCTCCTGACCACTAACTTTTAATTTTAAAATTTCAAAACCTACTTTTTATTTTACCTTAAATATCTAGAAATAAATATATAAATTTATATACAGGAAAATGACTTAAGCACTATACATACAAGAATAAATCTGACAGCTAAATTCTTAGTTCATTCTAAAACTGTCCTGAGCAAGCTCTCAAGTAAATAATAAAATTCCTTGAACTGAAAAGGTTTCTCTCTTTGACCAAATATTCAAATTTGTAGCATTCAGCAAGAAGGGAAAGGTCCACTCACCTATCCAACCAAGTCAACCAAATTAATCTTAACAATCAATGAGATGTCCCAGTTTAATTTCCTTAACATCCCAAATATGCCTGAGTAATAAGAAACACAAATTATTTTTGATATGCTGTCTTCTGGTATCTGACAATTAAGCTATTAAATAAAAATAATCAGCATGCATGTGTTCAGGGAAAGAGATAAAAGCAGACACTGCTGATGAGGAGTGTAAATTGAAACACACTTTCTAGAGGGCAATTTTGGAAATACAAACCAAAAGCCTTTAAAATGTAACCTTTGATAGACAATGCAATTTCATTTCTCGTGATTGATCCTAAAGAAATAATTAAAGATGTGTGCAAAGATTTAGCTTTAAGAATATTTACTACAGTGCTGTTCATAATGACAAAAGCTGGAAATAACATAAATATCCAAGAACAGAAAACTAGTTAATTAATCCACAGGAACTCCTACACTGAAATACTGTCAAGCCATTAAAAGTTATGCAGATAGCATATTTAATGAAATGGAAAATTGTTTATAACATAGTGAGAAAAATGTTATAAAACACTGTATGCAGCTACTTTTAAAAGCTATCTGCTTACATACATATTATTAATAGAAGAACCAGCTTTGCATGCAGACATATATAACTTTTTTCTTCTTTTTATCTCTTTTCCTGCAATTGTTTTAAAGTTATATAATTTAAAATATGTATATTTCTTAAAGTATATTAATTAATGATTGCTTAATTTGAGCAACTATTTATATAATCTATACTATGCCTAACTCTATAAAGACTGTGAGTGGCATAAAAACACGTAAATAACAGACCAGTTTAAGAAGTCGGAAACAGTTAGAAAAGAGATAAAGAGGCAGTTAATTCTATAGAGAACCCAAAATGAGATGGGTTCTACACATGAACGTTAAATTTAGCTTTGAACTTCTTGGCAGCTTATAATCTATAGTAAAGAGAGTCAGCATACTCTCACACTATCTGATGAGAGAAAATGCATTAATTCTTCACAATACAAACAAAGTCTCCTGAGAATTTAGGAACAGAAACATGTTTTTGACTCAAAAGAGGAATTTGTCTTTAGGTTTTTATATGAATATCTAAAATAGACTATATCTTCAACGGAGGTCTTACAATTATTAACTCCAAAAATTGACATTGAGTTATTATAATTCAATATCAAAAATATTATTTATAAGAATTAAACTTTAAAAGCCTAGAAGAATGAAATATTAGACTAGTCTTCAGTTTGTCTTTCTACAAGGTACGCATATAAAGCACCTGCTCAAGTGCATGGCACAGAAAAGATGGCCCAATGTCGGCTTTTCTTCCTCTCTCAGTTAACCTAATCAGACTTGACCTGTGTCAGCGCCATGCCAATCAGAGATAAACACTGCAATCCAATTTACTCAAGAAACATTTACTAAACACCTCCAATGTACCAGACACTGTGAAAACACATATTGAAATGATTTCAAAAAGTTTTTTCTAAAAGAAACACTATATTTTTGTCCAAAGTATTACTACTTCATCAATTCATCATAAAAACAGAATTCTGAACTCATTAAGACCAATGAGAAATCAACAACTGAAAAATGATTGAGAAAACTTCAGCCAGCTTAGCCAACTCTAGTATCCTAAAATTAATCAATAACATCCTAATTAACATCTTGAAATAAGCTCTCCAGGGAAATCTATCAGCCTGCCAAAGAAACGTTATTCAAAAAAAAAAAACCCGATGAATACTTCATAAACTTTCAAATAACCCACAAAGGGTTACTCTGCAAGGTCACCAAATAAAAAGCTTCCAAATGGTGTCTATAAATCTCTCCATAAACTGGTGTAAATATGTAGGGTACATCAAAATATAAATGCAAATACAAACAAGGCTTAATTTTTTAAGTAAATAAAATTACCACTAAGACCCTTTACATTGTTCCTTTCAAGAAATGAATGAAATTAAATTCTCATTTTGAAATTCTGCTAAATAGCAGCCATTTATTTGGGCTTCAAAATAACGTATCCATTTTTTTAAAAGAACATAAATGACTAGTCTAAGAAACAGTAAGTCAATACATTCAGAAAAAGCAGGGACAGCAGACTGAAAGATAAACCATAAAAAGAAAAACTATGCTTCTAATTAAATCATTTAGAAAACATGGTTTAGTAAAGAAAAAAAGTACATTCAATTGCAAAATGACTTGAAAAGCTCAAAACCAACTAAACTTTTAAACTCTGAGCAATGGTGAAAGGAAACGAATGGCAGACATTTCACAATGGAACAGAATGCTGCTGGCCTTAAGAATTCTAAGGTTCTCTTTAGGGTAAATAAAAACAGAATACTAATTTTGCCCCAGATTTCTTTCTAAAGGGTTTTTTTTTTACAAATTAGTTAAATTTCACTCTAGCTCATTTAGACTGGTATCTGAGAGTGGTTTAAAATAATACTATGAATAAAGCAAGCAAGTAATTATCTCTTTTCATTTATAACTGTTTTCCATTCAAAGGAAGCACAACTGTTTCCCGTTCACAGGAATTCCATCTCCCTCTTACTCTGTACCATCCATCTATCTTAATTTTCAATGTTATTTTAAAACTCTATTTATGATTAAGGACTTCCTTCAAAATACTGCTACTGTACACAGAAAATAAACTGCCAAAATGCCTAGGCTTTCTACACATTTCCAAAATGTGCCACAGTCAACACCCCCACGTGTCTCCTGAGGACTCTGCTGCTGCTTGCTTACCTGACCCTCCACTGCCACACACTTGAGCTCTCACACAAGTATACCCTCAATAATTATTAGCAGTTACTTTTAATCAAAGGCTAAAATGATTTCTCACTGCCACATATTGAAAAATTAAGGTTACATTCTTACAAGGCTCCTTTACGAATTGCAAAGCCTTGATATTTATTTGTTCTCACCAGGAAAATGTGTTTAAATTTCTTTTCATCAACTTATTTATTCAACTTCTAAGGGTTCCCTCTAGTTTTCCTCTCCTGAGCTAATCATCATCTTTTATAGAACTCAGTTACTGAAAGTTCACATCGTGTCATCTAACTAAATAATAACTAGAATTGGTGAGAAATAATTTCTTCCTAATCTTACCTGGTCTAAACATGTCAAATATGACTCAATATTATGAAATAAATTAACACTTAGATTTCAAAGAGATTTCTGCATCCCTGTCTGCCTGGAAGTCTTTGGGTAATTTCTAGGAAGTGTGAAATAATTTCTGAACTTCCCAAATTTTTTACTGAGAATAGTGCCAAAGAAAATGGGCTACCTTAATGTGCATCACGATCTTCACCTTATTATGTTAACTATTTTCTTCAAAAAAAATTCCTCCATGAAACCATCACTAACATTTGCTACTATTCTCATCACTTCAAACCAAAAGTACTGTGACTAATGTTTTAGCACAGCTTGAATATAAACCAAAAATGCACAACTGTGTTGGATGAATAATATATGTGCCTGCTGCTGTGTGTGTTTTCTATGATTAAGCTCTAGTATATTAATAAATCATTTGTTTCCTTAATTTAATTATATAATTACATATACCTCACCCACTATTACATATATATGGATAATTTTATAATAATGACCTGAAGTTTCTGGGGGGTAATTTTAATGAGCGTTTAACCCAAGATGAAATATGGAAGGACAGGTATTTACTATCTGATAATTTAAATATATATAGCTACTTCAAAAGATTATTTTACAGTCAGCTTTTTTAAAAAGTGAAAGAAATTCAGAAGCAACATAATGAGATGGTAAACATTTACCTTGAGCACTATTTTTGTTCATTAAAATGTATAAGCCAAGCACAACTTTCCACTATTATATAAATGTGCAGAGGACGTCAAGAAGCATAAGCACAGTATGTTTTTTACTTTTAAAACTTATATACTTTTATACTTTTATATAAAGTGTTAACAAAACAATTATACACACACACACACCCCGCACACCCCCAATTGGATAAAACCAAAGTAAAAAAGATGGATGGACACAAACCTAATTTGTTTAAAATGTTCATTTTAATTTTAAGAGTTATTTTCTGCTTTAACAGAAAAATCACTAACTTGTAATAAATTGCTTTACCATTTAAATCACCCAGTAGTGATAGCAACATTAATAGAATCAAACAATAAAGTTAATTGGATATTTAATTTAAAAATATATATTGTCAATTCATATATAACACACTTTAAAATTAATATTTACCAAATCAGGGATATACTTAAAACTGGATATTTAAAATGTAATTACAGGCCGGGCGCGGTGGCTCACGCCTATAATCTTAGCACTCTGGGAGGCCGAGGAGGGTGGATTGTTTGAGCTCAGGAGTTCGAGACAAGCCTGAGCAAGAGTGAGACCCCGTCTCTATTAAAAAAAATAGAAAGAAATTATCTGGACAACTAAAAATATATATATATAGAAAAAATTAGCCGGGCATGGTGGCGCATGTCTGTAGTCCCAGCTACTCGGGGAGGCTGACACAGGAGTATCGCTCTAGCCCAGGAGTTTGAGGTTGCTGTGAGCTAGGCTGATGCCACGGCACTCTAGCCTGGGCAACAAAGCCAGACTCTGTCTCAAAAAAAATAAATAAATAAATAAAAATAAAATGTAATTACACAACTATATCACACTTGAAGTTAATAATCATAAAATTTATAAAACAATCCTCATGATTTATAACATTATTTTAAAAAGACATTTTTAGCCATGTTAACAACCACCCACTGTCATTATTAACTTAATCTTTAATATATCATATATAACCACACCCTTCCAGAATATTTGCTGTAGCTCAAGTAAGAAAATTTCTCCAGTTCCCAATAGATAACCAGCACTTTTGAAAAGAAACTTGTTGAAGAATGAAGACTAACTTAATTTCACTCTAAGTCCTGGACATAATTACAAAAAAGAATAGATATCTACTTCCTAGAATTGTTATAACTTCCTGAGCAGACATTAGAGAAAACTCAAGGATGTCTCTAGTGAGAAACATAGAGCATTCTTAGGTTAGAATGAAGGAGATCGTGATAAAAGACCTCTACATTGTCAAATCAAGTGCTCAATTCTGTAATATCACCATATTCAGACTCTCAGCAGCATTTGATATAAGTTTACACTCCATTCTTTTTGAAACACTTCCTTCTTCATGCTGTCATAACACCAGCATCTCCTAGTCTTCCTCCTATACAGCTAGCTGCTCCTTCTCAGACTCTTGTAGTCTCTGCTCCCCTAGCTAATCCCTGAAATGTCACAAAGCCCACAGCCCTCATGTCTTCTTTATCTACACCTTTTTCCTCAACCTCCTTATCCAAAATTATGGCTTTAAATACCAGTAGATGCTGATGAGTCCCAAATCTATAACCTCAGCCCTGATCTCCCCAGGTTCTTTTATCCAACTGCCTTCTCCACAAGTCCACTTAAATGTCAAACAGAACTCTTGATTTTCCACTACAGTTCTGCTCCTTCCCAGTCTTCCCTGTAAAAGCAAATGACACTTTCATTCTTCCAGCTGTTTATCATTCTCTTTTCCTCACACTCTACATCAATGCATCAGTAGAACCCACTTCTAAATAGAGCCCAAATCAGTCTGCTTCTCACTTGTTGGGTTATATTACCTAAAGATCGATGTTTCTTTAGGAATGAAAAGGAAAAGCTGGTTACAGATGCTGACAGAGACAGCACTTCTACACATGAAAAGACTGACTGAAAATCTGTAAGGAAAACCAGCAACGATGATTACTCAGAGTACACTAGATGCAATCAAGGAAGAGGATTCAGAGCCTGAGAGAGAAGGGTAAAAGAAATGAAGAGAAGGTAGAGAGTCAATTTAGAAGCAACTCCACTCCAATCTCAGTAACCTCTACTGTTTGAATGACTGAGTTCTCCAGTTTCTCTATAAGGAAAAGAACAATATGGGAGAAGAAAAAAACTTTTGGCAAACATTTGTTTTTATTTTATTAGCATCCTGAAATGGGAGGTGCAAAGAAAAAGGGAATATGAATTTAAAAACTAAAAGACAGACATATGAACAGTAATTAAGTTACTACATACTGTACAGAGATCTTTATATTGCAGCTTTTGGAATTTTGTGTCTGTGTTTCCAGCACATAGTTCCACATAACCAAGAACAACTTGAAACACAGTATTGTGGATGGCTTGGGTGAAGTGCATGTGCAGTTGATCCATTGCTGTCTATGGGCAGAAAAAAACATACAACGTAATTTCATGTTATTAATATAAATACATTTCAACACATTGGAAAAACACAGGAAAAACATCTTTACCAATTCTATCTATAGCACAAAGATCACTATTATTCCCAGAATTATAACTGTAATGTAGGTTATTTGCAAATAACCCTTCACACAACCACAACACATAACGCTCAAGATAAATCAGTCATGATCACTATTCTGTTGCTCTGTATTTATAACTGGTACTCATCCTGCTCTTTCTCATACGTGCATAATCACGCCTCTGGATCCCATATGCCATCTGATAATCATTCTTATGTCATCCAGAACACTTCTCAATGGTTGCCTTCTCATAGAACCTTTCCTGACTAACCTATATAAATCAGTACTTTCCATCACTGCATCCATTTCCTGATTCGTATTTCTTTGAAGCACTTGTTACCACCTGACATCACATTCATTTACAGGTGTACCTTAGAGATATTGCAGGTTCAGTTCCAACCACCGCAATAAAGCTAATATCACAATATGAGTTGCATGAATGTTTTGGTTTCCCAGTGCATATAAAAGTTATGCTTACACTATACCACAGTCTATTAAGTGTACAATAGCATTATGTCTTAAAAAAAAAAAACAACACTGCACACAGCTTAACCTAAAAATACTTTATTGCTAAAATATACTAATGATCATCTCAGCCTTCAGCGAGTCATAATCTTTTTGCTGGTGGAAGGTCTTGCCTCAATGTTGATGGCTGCTGACTGATCAGGGTGGTGGGCGCTGAACGCTGGGTAGCTGTGGCAATTTCTTAAAATAAGACAACAATAAAGTACATCACATTTGACTGATTCTTCCTTTCACAAAAGATTTCTCTACACATTACAATGCTGTTTGATTAGCATTTCATCCACAGAGCTTCGTTCGAAACTTGAATCAATCTTCTCAAACTCTGCCACTGCTTTATCAACTAAGTTTATGTTATATTCTAAATCTTTGGTTGTCATTTCAACAATGTCCATAGCATCTTTACCAGCAGTAGATTCCATCTCATCTATAAGAACTAACTCCTCATCCATGCAAGTTTTATCATGAGATTTCAGCAGTTCAGTCACATCTTCAGGATCTGCTTTTAATTCTAGTTCTTTTGCTTCCACCACATCTACAGTGACTTCCTCCACTGAAGTCTTGAACCCCTCCAAATTATTCAGGAAGGCTGGAATCAACTTCTTCCAAATTCCTGTTAATGTTGATATTCTGACATCCTCCCATGAATCACAAGTGTTCTTAATGACATCTAGAATGGTGAATGCTTTCCAGAAGGTTTTCAATTCACTTTGTGTATATCCATCCGAGAAATCACCATCTATGGCAGCTATAGCCTTACGAAATATATTTCTTAAATAATAAGACTTCAAAGTCAAAATGACTCCTTGATCCATGGGCTGGAAAATGACTGTTGTGATAGCAAACATGAAAACATTGATCTCCTTGTACATCTCCACCAGAGCTCTCGAGTAACCAGGTGCAGTGTCAATGGGCAGTAATATTTTGAAAGGAATCTTTTTTTATGAGCAACAGATCTCAACAGGGGGTTAAAATATTCAGTAAACCATGCTGTAACAGATGTGCTGTCATCCAGGCTTTGTTGTTCCATTTGTAGAGCATAGGCAGAGTAGATTTAACATAACTCTTATGAGCCCTAGGATTTTCAGACGGGTAAATGACCATTGGCTTCAACTTCAAGTCACCAGCTGCACTAGCCCCTAACAAGAGAGTTAGTCTATCGTTTGAAGCTTCAAAGCCAAACATCGACTTCTCTCTAGCTATAAGCCAGGCATTTACTTCTCTATAGCTATGAAAGTCATAGATGGCATCTTCTTCCAATAGAAGGTTGTTTCATCTACATTAGGAATCAGTTGTTTAGGGTAGCCACCTTCATCAATGATCTTAACCAGATCTTCTGGATAACTTGCTGCAGCTTCTGTATCAGCGTTTGCTGTTTCACCTTCTACTTTTATGTTACAGAGAAGGCTCCTGTCCTTGAACCTCATGAACCAACCTCTGCTAGCTTCAAACTTTTCTTCTGCAACTTCCTCACCTCTCTCAGCCTTCATAAAATTGAAAAGAATTAGGACCTTGCACCGGATTAGGCTTTGGCTTAAGGGAATGCTGTGGCTGGTTTGATTGTCTATCCAGACAACTTACACTTTCTTCATATCAACAATAAGGCTATGTTGCTTGCTTATTTGTGTGTTCACTGGAGCAGCACTTTTAATTTCCTTCAAGAACTTTTCCTCCTTGATTTAATTCATATTGTACTCATGTATCAAAATAGTACATGTATCCTGTAAAGATATACAACTATTATATACCTATAATGATTAAAAATTTTAAAAAAAAAGAACTTTTCCTTCGCATTCACAACTTGGCTAACTGGCACAAGAGGCCTACCTTTCGACCTGTCTCGACTTTCAACATGTCCTCCTCACTAAGCTTAATCATTTCTAGCTTTTGATTTAAAGTCACTCTTCCTTTCACTTGAACACTCAGAGGCCACTGTAGGAGTTATTCACTGGCCTAATTTCAATATTGTTGTGTCTCAGGGAATAGGATGGCCCAAGGAGAGGGAGAGAGATGGAGAAATAGCTGGTTGGCAGAATAAAATAAAGTATCCCTGTATGTCTTTAATGCTTGTATTCCTCACTAGAAGGTAAGATACATGAAGGTCTAAATCCAGGGGCCTGGAGTAATGCACATAGTAGGTAACAAGAAATATTTAAGGAATGTAAGACTTAACTTTATGTGGGAAATGAGAAATTATAATCCCATTTTTAGAAGCCTTTAAACACACTCCTCAAAACTGCCACATGTCTTTCTTCTTGGATTTTTTCTTAGGTATGGCTTAAGACATGAAAACAATAAACGGCCAAATTTCTTTATTCAGAATTAAAAATGTAAATGGAGTTTAAATGTTTGGATAAAGTCTTAAATTTCCCTCTAAAGGAGGATACCATTTAAGGGAAGAAAACATTTATGTCTATCAGTTAAATGTTGTATAGATAAATGTATAATCCTGTACACACGAAAGATACAATTAACTTTCAAACCATGGCCCTTGTTTCAAGTTTTTCAAGGAAGCCCTTGAACAGTAGGAGTATACAAAGCCATGCATTTTGAAAAAAGTTATGGCATTTTGGAGCTAACAGAACCCTTTAAAAATGTGATAAATGCAATGGACCTGTTTTACAGATAAATGTACACAATGCACAAAGTTTACATAATATTTTGAGGCAGTCATTCTGGCCGATCTAGGAATCCATGAAGTCCCAAATTAAAAAGTCCTGTTTCAGGACCAAGAGCTGAGATAAAAGGGACTACACATCATCTCCCATTAAATTATCTTATATATTAATACTTTTTAAAAACCTACATAAAATTGAGAGAATATTAAACCTGACAAATACTTCATAGTTCAAAACAAACTTCTGTAATGTTTTAATCACACTACATACACTCTGAGTCTATGTGAACAACCATGCTACCTACCATTGTTAAATTCAGCAGAAAAATGTACTCTGTTAAAGGAAATTTAAGGGCACTACATGAATAATATTCAGACTTAATCATGAAGGTCAACTGATCAGTGATTAGGAAAAAAGAAAATATCCTTTTGAAACAAACCTGTGTTTTTCCAAGAAGTCGATAAGCTTGTTGAACTTTTGTATAATGGTTAATGTCAAAATTCTTGCAGATTTTGGAAAGAGCTACATCCAGCTGTTCCTATGTAATTAAAAGAGGAAGAAAGAGGTAGTTAAGAAATTATGTTTTTAAGGCAATGAAAAGAAAATACTAAGACTAATCTCTAACCTTTAATTAATACCTAAATATATTTGCTATCACACTAGATTTAATAGTAAAAAAGGCTTAAATAAAATTACAAATAATTTGTAAATTGTAATTTATTAGCTACTATAATCAAGTTATCAAGTTTACTGAAACATTGTCAACATAGGAGTTTCTGCTATGAAACTCATGCCTAGTGTTTCAAAGGAAACAAAATAAATGCAATCGTTTCTTAAGCAATCTTATTTTTTATTTTTACTTTATGTTTCCTCAGGCATCTGCTAAAATATAATTTTTCATTATAATGAACATAATATAATGAACAAAATTGGTGGGACTACTGAAAAATAACAAAACAATCTTTCTGTAATCAGTGAAAAGTAATTCTCACCAAAAAATACATAGACCTTAAAAATACAAAACTCAAAGTTTAAGCTTATATATCTAAATATATACTACTTTGTTTATGGGTTTCTCTTTCAGTGACTTCATTTCTAAATAATAATTTTCTATATAAGTATAGAATAATACTGTATATTATGAGTAAAGAAATACTGAGCTCTCAATAGAAAACCCTCATTAAAAATATTCAGGGAATTGTTTACTTAAGGGACTTAAAGTAGCTGTTTTTTTGATTATCAAATAAATTGGCATTCTTACAATTAACAAATAAATGCATCTATGATCAAAAACTACTTTCATAAAAGGTCCTTTGAAATTCCAACTTTAATTTTTATAAGTACTCTTATTAGGAAAACAATAAAATAAAATACTAGAAGAAACCAAATAATTCTTATTAAATTTATTAAAATTTATACCCTACTTTGCAAAGATTGCCAAGTGAATCTAAATATATGTAGGAAGAAAAACAAAGCTTCATGCTCACAATGACACATCTTTTCCTTTCCAGTTTCTACATTTTTGATGAGCTGTATGAGATATCATTATAAGGTTTAGGAATTTAGGAGGGTTTTCATCAGCCAATACTTACTCATAAGTAATTTAACTCACTAAAATAAAAAAGAGTAGTTGATAATCAAAATATAATTAATACATGGAAAAGTATTTTGGCTATTATAATTTACATGAGAACATACCTATGACTAACAGTCTGGAGATTTTTCTGAGAATGGTGATATTCTCAAACACTGTTTTGAGATCCCATAATTCCGAAAGTATTATGAGTTTACAAGTATATTAACACTAACTTGACCACACATAGACATTTCGATGAAAAACAACAAAGTATAGTGATCTAGAAACACCGGTAATAACATAAAAGCCAAAACATAATGTTATACCTATGCTATTCAAAAACATGTAAAAAGAAAAAGTCATATAACTTATGATATAATCCTTCTTACCTCAATTTGTTCTAAAGTATCTTGCAGCTTTGAATTCAGTTCACTATTAAATAAAACACAGAGTTAAACAAGTCTACCTTTCAAATAGACAAACTAAGTGCTAATATACAAGACATACGAGCTAAATAAAAAAATCAACAAATTCAAAGATCCACAGGATGAGCAGTAAGATGTGCTGTTGATTCCACAGACAGTGCGATAAGGCAAGACAAAGAAATGAAAGGAAAAGCATTAGAAGGGAAGAAATAAGAGTCATGACTAGCAACAACAGGATTATGTGAGTAGAAAATCCTAAAGAATCTACAGACAAAACTAAGAACTGAAAATTTATAGCAATTTTTAAAGATAAAAAGTATAGTTTAAATAGAAAGTAAAATTTAAAAAATAAAATTAATTTCCTACATATTAGGAACAAAGAACAAGAAAATGAATTTTTTAAAAATACAATGTAGGCTGGGCGCGGTGGCTCACGCCTGTAATCCTAGCACTCTGGGAGGCCGAGGCAGGTGGATTGTTTGAGCTCAGGAGTTCGAAACCAGCCTGAGCAAGAGCAAGACCTCGTCTCTACTAAAAAAATAGAAAGAAATGAGCTGGACAACTAAAAATATATACAGTAAAAATTAGCCGGCATGGTGGCGCATGCCTGTAGTCCCAGCTACTTGGGGGGCTGAGGCAAGAGGATCGCTTTAACCGAGGAGTTTGAGGTTGCTGTGAGCTAGGCTGACAACACAGAAACTCTGTCTCAAAAAAAAAAAAAAAATACAATGTAAAAACACCAATGCCTGGGGTAAGTCTAATAAACATACAATATAACACTGAGATAAAACAAATTAGACTTAAATACATATGGTATATGTATATATATAAATATATGAGGTATACAAGGCCTGTCTGTAAAGTATCCAGCCATGTAAATGAAAAATAGAGACATTTATTGAAGAAGATACAAGAAACACTGTACGTAGGACAATGACGCCTCGGTCCCCTTCAAAGCAGGCACCCTGGGAACTCACACAGTTCTCCCAGCATTTAACCTCACCCGTACACCCGTTCAATATTCTGAGGTGTTCTGCTTGTTACAGGCCTTCCAGAACATGGATCACTTTTAACAGATTCTCAACCATCTTTGAAGCATCTGTGCCACACTTTTATTTGCGCTGCACTCATGGCATCATCCCCAAAAGCCTTCTGAATCATCCGAATAGTTTCCTCAGAGGAATGTTCAAGCTTAACACAAAATTTGATGAAGATTTGTTGCTCTACTCACTCAGTCATTTTGAATGCGACAGCCACACAGTACCTATGCTCACTCAACAGCGTCTAGCGCCCCACTGACTAGTACAGTGAAGTAGTCACTGTTTACACAAGCACATTCCAATCCAGTCTCCTTGGCTGCCAGGTTACATCAATGTTGCAAAAACCATTCTCGTTATATTAACAATGGCTGGATACTTTCCAGACAGCCCTTGTATACCATGTTAATAGATTAAAACCTTCAACATAGTTCTCAGCAAAATGATCTCCTAGAATAACTGAAATTCTAATCAAAATCGCATAAAACGTTTTCTTAATTTGTAAAAACTGACAAGCAGCTTCTAAAATTTATCTGGAAATTCAAAGGGCTAAAAATAGCCAAAAAAAAAACCTTAAAGAATAATATTAAGGGACATATACTAAAATAGGTAAAGTCTTATTATAAAGTTTCAGCAATAAGACAGTGTAGTACTGGCATAAAGATACATAAGCAGATCAGTGGAACAGAAAAAAACTAAAGGATAAATGCCTTCAAGAGATACTTGACAAAGGCTCCCCCTGGCTAATAAACAAATAAATAGGCACTCGAGTTCATTAGTCACTCAAGAAATGCAAATTAAAAACACAGTAAAAAATAACTAGCATGGCTAAAAATATATTTAAAAAATTAAAAATGACATCACCAAATGTGGGCAAGGACGTAGAGCAAATGAAACACTCATTCAATGCTAGAGTAAGGGAAATGATACAATCTCTTTGGAAAACCGTAATACCTACTGAAACTCAACATATCCTCTATATCCCAGCAGTTCTAGGAAAACTGTAATACCTACTGAAACTCAACACACACTCTATATCCCAGCAGTTCTAGTTCTGGATACATTTCTAACAGAAATGTACAGATAAGCCTTGCAGCATTATTTCTAATAGACAAAAACTTGAAACAATACAATTGTCTATGAATAATTAAATGAATAAGTAAAGTGTGATATAGTCCATAATGACTACAGCAATGAAAATAAATCACCTGAATCTCAAAATCATAATGTTGGGCAAAAGAAGTCAGTACATACTGTATGAGTCCATTCATGTAAAGTTCTAAACAAGCAAAACTAACTTTGGTGACAGAAGCCAGAATTGATTGCCTTGGAAGAATAACTGGGATGGTATATCAGGGAAGTTTTTGCAGTATTAGAAATGTTCTATTTTTAGGTGGTAGTTACAGTTATGTTTACTTATACAGTTAATTTTTTTTACTAGATTTTTTCCCTTTAATTCTTACTAGATTAGTAAAAAAAAAAAAACAATATTATTTGAATTATTATATCTCATTACTAAAAAAGATTTACAATGTTTAATAAAACAAATACGATCATAGAGAAAATATTTAAATAAAAGATTAAAACTTAATTATTCTTAAAACAGTTAAGAACAAGCGGAAGATACATATTAATACACCAATACAAAATTTTTTAACAAAATCATACAAGGTTTTTTTACTGGTATCTGCTGATTATAAATTTGACTCTCAAAGTCCTAGCAGCCAAAGCAAACAAGGAGAGCCATAATACACAATTCAGTGTCCACAATACCAAAACATATCAGTAGCTCAAGGTGAGAAAAAAATCTAAACAAAACAAAGAAATAAAAATCACTTTTGCTGGCATTAAGTTCTGAGAGAAAATTCTGCCAGAGTCTTGATAAAGGGGATTTTTTTATCTCCTAAGGCACAACACCCTTGACAACATCCTTACGATATACAAAATAATGGGTTCTTTGCGTGTATTTCTTCTAGAGCCTTTCAATGCAAGCTGAGGAGATAACACTAGAGGGAGAAAGATATGCAGATATAAAGCAATTTGTCATAAAAGTAAAACCAATATAATACAGGAATCCAGTTTTTGATGGTCTCAAGAATAAATGTCCAAACATCTAGAGGAATTATATATTTTCTACAAACACTATTTATCATAAGTGTACTCTGGATTGAAGTTGAGGATTGGAGATTATATTCCCTAGGAAAAACTGAGAGTGAGCTAAACTATATGCTTTGAATTAGAAAAATTAAGGTCCCTAATCAGGATTTATGCCCGAAATACAGCCAAATCCAAAGATAGAGGTTAAGGGAACACTTGTAGGCAAGACTGAGATTTTCCTTTACAAAAATGATTCTAGGACAATTCCTGTCTAAAAAAAATAATAAATGAATGAACAAATGAAACAAGAATGAGAGCTAATGTCCCCAAAACAATGCCCAGAAAGGATACCCATGCTAGTGTCTTAACACTTAGAATTAAATAAATCCTCACCTCACCCGAAGAAAACCAAATCAGTATCTTCTCTCTCACAAAGATGTTCCTTCTCCCATGTTCTCTGTCTCGATTCTCAGCATCACCACCCACTCAATCCAAGCTGAAAATCCCAGTCATCTTTAATGCTTCCTTTTTCATATGTAACTAGTATCAAATCCTGACAATTGCACCTTTTCATTTCAGTACTTCCCATATCCACCCATGCTTATCCTTTCTCAATTCGGTCCTAACTCAAGCACTATCACCTTCTGCTTGAATTCTAACAGGCTCCTAATGAAACTCCACATGCAATACACACATTCTACCCCTTAATCCCTCTGTTCATTTATTTGACAAGCACCATCAACCAAACATTGTACAACATCCTCCAAAGAGCTGTCAGGGATAACTGTGAGCAGGGGTCTAACTTCACATTGGATTTAGTCAATATTCTATGTGATTTGGCTAACACAGTGTTTTCAAATGGCTTATACGTTAAAGCTTTAGGCAAGGCAAATACTCTCCAGTCCTGTGGGCCCTACCATTCCCTGCTGTCTTAAACCTGGCAGCTTCACATTTATGTTACCCACCTGGTCCTAAAGACATCTGAGTGTAGCTCTTAAGTAATGCAGAAATAAAATCACATTAATCTCCTGCTTTAAAAGGCATAGTGGTTCCCCATTAAACTAAGGATAAAGTCCCAAATTAGTATGGCACGTACGACCTTTAACAATCTGACATAAAAAATTAACTTCTCATTCAGTTTTCGATTCCTATATTTTAGCGTTATGGACTGTGCGCAACTCCCTAAACAAACCCCAGATTTTCGCCCCCTGGGTTCTTGCATATAGTGTTCACAATAACTAGAATATCCCTTCTTCTTTCCTTGCTCACAAATGTCCATCTATCTTTCCAGGCCCAATTCAAATGCCATTTTCTCTGGCAAGTCCTTCCCTGCTAACTAACTGCTCTTGTAAGTTTCATAATACTCTGTTTACAGCACCCTGTATTATAGTAAGAAATACTTGTGACTGTGTCTCCAAGGCACAAGTCTACAAGACACTGTGGCTTATTCCCCAGTGACTCCCCAGAACTAAACTCACCATCCGACTCAGAGCAGGTAATAAATATTTCCTGAATCAAATTTTCAAACCAAAGAAAAATGGCAAAATTGTGCCATCATTCCATTAGTCCCTATTTTCTACCTCAATAAATAAAACTAAAGCATTAGAATAAAAGGGAGGAGGATGTTTTAGAAGAAAAAGAACCATACTAGACCCTGGGTCTACAGGTGCCTTAACAAGAGAAAAAGAGATAAGCAGAGCCAAAGGTAATTCTACTCCTCTATCACATGGAGTTCAAAATTCACCCAAGGCCGAAGCTAGAATGGCAAGGAAACCTGGAATAATGAGTAATTCAGAACCAGTAAACATATTCTTTCAGGGAATATTTTGAGTTTGGAGAAAAAATAAATACATCTAAATTCATTCACAGGTGAGAGTAATGATTTATTCAGCTTCTCTACCAAAAAAATTGGGCTTTAGTGTTTATGTATGGAATTATCATAAATCTAGATATTTTTATTGCTATTATTTACAGTTAAATAATCTATAAACTATGTATTAAGAGTTAATACAAACATGGTAATGTAAATAGCATGCAGAAGATTATAAACACAAAATCATCAAATATTTTTGTTACATTAAAAATTATTTCATATATATTATTTCAAAATCTACAACTACAATTTGACAATTTACTAATCAAAAAAATATATATAAATTATGTGACTAAAGAGTGGACATTAACTGTATAGCTTTTAAAGAAGCCTTTAGCCATCATTTAGAAATGTGAATTCAAGCCATTTCAATTAATCAAAGTATGTTAAAAGGATCTATTCATAAACATTTTGATAAATAAAAGCTACATTATGGTCAAAAAATTACTAGTTCTAAGATGGAAGGCTAAAAGCTCTTAAAAGCTATCTGCAAGCTGAATGGGATAAATCAAGCAATTCTGCCGAGCATTTTTACCATCATTACAGAAAATATTAAAGATAACATACCCATAAAAAACTAATAGTATTCTTTTAAATAGCTGATATAGGACACAAACACACTCACAAGAATGAGTCCTAGAAAGATTACATACAAGAATTTGAACAAATCTGACTATACAAAAATATATTAATCAGATGGCATAGAGATAATTAGCATCTAAATGATCTTTCCCTGCTCTGTTATTAACAAGCTATATGATTTAAGTCAAGTCCCTTAATATCTCTGGGCATCAGATTCCTATATTAAGGTAGGCAAGATCGAAAAGGGTGCTTCTAGCTGTTTCATGATTCTACTAAACATTGAACACCAGTTACCCAATTTCCATATCTTTGTATATGGTGCAGTAAAGTTCTACAGCTTTTAGAATGAACTTAAATAGACGGATTTCCAGGTTTATACTGTATGTCCATGGCCCCAGGACATTCCAGTCTGTTTAGATCAGAGCCTACTCCAGTGGTTTCAATCTACTCACAGGAACCAGAGAATGTATCAGCAGATCTCAAAGAAAACCTGATTTTTCAAACACTGTGAAGCTAAACCAACACCTTTGAAGTACCACGAAGTGTCCACATGATCCTTCAAACCAGGTATGACCAGACTATAATAGAATTCCTGGGATCACTTTGGATCTAGCTAGATCTCCATCTTCACTCTGTTCAGAAATCCCTGACCTAACCTAGAACACAGTCATTCACCACAAAGTTCAAAGTCCATTACTAAGAATACTAAATGCTCAAAACATCTCCAAACTTTATGAACTATAATTCTAGAACAGAGATCAGAGGCTACAGGCCAAATCCAGCCAGCAGCTTATGTTTCTAAATTAAGTTTTATTGGAACATAGCTACAACCATTTCTTTACATACCATCTATGGCTGTTTTTGGATTATAAGGGCAGAACTGAATAGTTGCAACAGAGACCTTATGGCCTACAAAGTCTAAAATATTTATTATCTGGCCCTTTTAAGACAAAGTGTGCCAAGCCTGTGCTAAAAGACTTTTTAGTTGGTCAACAGGAAAATTTAAACACACACACACACACACACACACACACACACACACACATACACACACGCATATGTTTACATCCGTATTGAAGATTTTAACTAAAATTGTACAAATGTACTTCATTCACACATCTTTTGACTTAGAGCCTTTTCTTTTCATTTCACTGGAGTTTTAACTTTTTAGTCTCGTATATGCCAAATCACAAATAAATTGTCTGCAATTTTAAGTTTCATTTTCTCTTAAGTGAAGCAGGAACTTAAAGACAAATGTAAAGAAATCCAAATGCCAAATCACACTGAATTACCTTATATCCCTCCATTTCTATGAACTGTCTCACAACAAATTCTAAAGGAAATTTATTTTTAACGATACACTTTGTCTTTCCAACTCATTCAACTTACCTTCAAAAACTAGTTTCATTTCATAATTCATTCTTAGAAAAGCTACTAAAATTTTGGTATTTCAATTTCATTTTAGAAAAATTGAAATAATTCATTTTAGAAAAATTGATAATAATCAAGTAAAAGCTAATGATTAAAACAAAATTCTGTCTCATTTCATTAGTTTATTTACTTAAACAACATGCAAATACAGTAAAAAACATAACTGACAAAACAAGTTTAGGAAGAAAATACAATTAACTCTAATAAGTTCATAACTCAGTTACTGAAACAGAATTATAAAAATTGGCCTACTATCCATGAGCTCCCACTATATAGTAGCTATTATATTACTAGACAGTATAGTGTAGTAGTGATTAACAACACAAGCTCTGTATTCCAACGGAACGGAGTTTAAATCCTTACTGTGCTACTTATTCTAGAAAACACCGATTTCCTCATCTAAAAAATAGAGATGATACAACCACCTCTGAGGAATGTTTTATGAATACTAAGTAAGATAATGACAATGACTAGTACAATGCTTGACACATACCAAAGGCCAAAAAATTTCAAATATTATCATAACCACTGTCACTATCACCATCGTCATGAGTCAATTTTTAAAAGCTAGAAAACAGATCTTTAGTGAGAAAACATTATTAAAATCTAATTTAGAATTACTGTACAGTCAGTGCTGCCACAGCTAACAGTGCCTAGCTTCTACTCCCACTCCTATAAATGTCAATATTTCCCATTCCTGCAGGGGTATAAGAGATGAGCCATTGGCAATATGAACATCTACGATGGTCTTTTGTTTGCTTACTCTGCTCTTTACTGGCATATTATTCCACAGTCCCCATATTAACAGCCTGTTATTACAATTCCTAGAGAACAAATAAATTTCCAAAGCTCTTGGTATAGTAACACAGCATCTCATGCAGCAAGCATTAAATAAATAATATTTCACTCTTATCCTATCATCTAGAGTGAAGAGTTTGATATAGATGACTTTTCCAAATGACCAGTGAAATTTTAGAACACCAAGGAAAAAAAGAAAATCCTAAAAATTTCTAAAGAAAAGATACCATTTATAATGAAATAACAAGAATAGCATCTGACTTCTGTCTTACAAAACAAGAGGCTAGAAGACAACTAGAAAAATGATTTTCATTGTTCTGAGAAAAAAATAATTTTTCTTTCAATCATGTGTATGGATTAAATTAAAATGATTCCAAAATCTTAAAGTTTACTCCCATGTACCCCGTATCAAAAAAAATTTCTATCAGAGGTAACTATAACAAGACAAGATAAAGGAATATACAAAAGAAGAACATCAATAGGACCTTAAAAAAAGTGAAAAATGTTCAACAGAAATTAAACAAATACTAATGGACCTTGATTTGCATTGAGACAAAGGACTTTTCCTATTTTATCAATCACTCTACTTAGTTCTGCAGATAATAATATTTATATAATCATAATACATACACGATTTCTATCAGGTTAATTTTTTAGAAGTAAACCATTGAAAAAGCACACAAGACTTAATTATAATTGCAAAAAGAATATAAATGTTATAAACTTGATCAAATAAAATAATAGTTTTACTAACAAAACTTAGAAGATGGAGAGGGGAAGAGAAATAAAGGAAGTAGACCAAATCCCCATCTCCTATTGATATTTTATTATGGGGAAGAAACTGATCGGGCAATAGACAATTATCTACAGTGATAAATCAGGAAAAAAATATTTTAGTGTAGTATTTAAAATTACAATGACATCTACCAAGAAAAAATTAATAAGCTGTAAAAGTGGATTACTCAGAGAGGGAATGGTGAATGGGACAAAGAGAAAAACCTTTACTTTTTGTTTAAAATGCTTCTGTTTATTATGTTTTTTGCCATGTGTAGATATTATTTTAAAACAGTTCAACATGGGGAGGGAGGCAGAGGAAAACAAGTTAAAATAAAAGAATGCAGATGGTGTCAGGGTAGCATGGTATCAATAACTCAGTCCAAGCTGACTGAGCAAGAAGGACTCAGGATCTAGGCAATCGATCCAGCTAACACGCCTGGTGACCCAGCAGAAACACTCAATATTCAAACATTACTCCAGGCAGGGTTCCTGATGGTCCCTGACCTGAGCCTAGAGAAAGAGAAAGCAGACACATCTTGCTAGAAACGCATTAAGAACAACAGGGGAAGAAAAGTCCCTAGTACTGCTGTATTTGCAGATAAAAGCTATGTTCATTTCCTGTATGATGTACAGAAGTTCTATAATCTACAATTTTCACTAAACTGTCAAGATCATATTCTGAGAAAAATTATGAGAAATTAAATACATCTATGTCAGAGTACGTACTCAACAAATTAGTACTGATAGTATGCAAACTTTTCAGTGCATGATACAGAATGTTCTCAGGTTCCCTCAAGTAGTTCCTTTCAAATGAAATAAAAATAATAAAGCAGTTTTGACTTTTAAAAATAACTTTTCTTAAAACTAATTTAGGTAAATTTCAAGTGAAAAAGAAATTAAATGCTTCATTCACAGATGCATTTTAACATAAATACACTCTGATTCTTATTCTCAATAAATCCCAACTATATAACTCTGTCAATCAATTCGGGAAATGTTAAATAATGTAAAAATATTCTGTCAGTTATAAAAGTAAAAAAAAATTGGCATTACAGTATCTTTTATTAAAAATGCTGAAACACAGCATATCTCAAGGAAGATACAAGGTACAGAGGAGGTACCAGTTTTCTTTCATTTTTTCAACCAACTGGTGAATCATAAAATTACAGTCATTCCTGAGTATCTGTGGAGGATTGTTCCAGGACGCCCTGTGAATAACAAAATCCATGGATGCTCAAGTCCCTTATATAAAATGACACAGTATTTGCATATAACAAATGCACATCCTCCTTTATACTTTAAATCACCTCTAGATTACTTATAATACTTAATACAAAGTAAATGCATGTAAATAGTTGTTATATTGTATTGTTTTTTTTTATTTGTATTAGTTTTTATTGCTGCATTGTTACTTTTTTTTCAAATATTTTTGATCTGCAGTTGGTTGAATCCATGGATGCAGAACCCACAGATACAAAGGGGCAATTATACTTGGCATTTCATGTATAAAACTATCGAGTCATATAATCTGAGACTTACTAGATATATAGTCAATGTCTCTTTGTGCAGAAGCAAAATATGTGAATTCTGTTTTTCCTACTTTTAGAATCATAAGAGTCAACCCTAAGTTGTTTCATATAATCTACTCCCTAGTACCTTTCCTTAGGCAACAGAGTCTCTGCCCTCTACCACAAACCTGTTTCCAATAGAGGAGTGATATGATTAGAAAAGAGGAACACATGATCGACCAAGGAAAAATTAAGCAGACCAGCATTGTGCATATAAATTCATTTGAAATAAAAAAAGAAAAATCACACAAGAATCCAGAAATGCTCTAAATCATGGGTGGTTCACTTAAAAAAAATTTCTAAAGGGAATATATTTATGAATCTCTAGTCATCAAAAAAAAATAAAAATATAAATATAAATAATATTTAAAAAATGAGAGTATGTAAATTCAGTTCAAAATTAATTACCACTCCTATGAATACCAGAGTGTCAAATGATTTTTCACTGATTCACTCAGGTCCAAGCAAAGATTAAATCTTGCTTTTGGCTAAGTTCCACAAGTTTGGGTCAATAAAATGAATTTTTAAAGTACGGATGAATCGTGTCGGAACAGGCCCAACGAGAGAGCTCAAGACTTGGTACACCATAGTGTTTGGAAGACCAGAGGAATAAGAGCAAAAGAAAGAAAAATAAATACACAGAATAAAAGAGGTGCATCTAATTAATAAAGACAAAAATAAAAGGATGTTAGAATAAAATGTCTTGGATTATTGTAGACTCAACTTGTCCCACATACATATCAACTAACCCTACCCCTGTATCCCACATCACATTATCTCCAAAAGAAGTGAACAAACTTATTACACTTTCCCAACTGTGAACAAAAGAATAAAATAACAAGAGAAGGGAAAGCAGGAATGGTGTCAGGGAGAACGGTGGCTAGCAAAGGACACTGTGCTGGCATGAGGGGAAGAGGAAGTGCTGGCAGAGGGGCTGTCATCACCACCAAACAGCTCCAACTGAGAGCTCTGCTAAGTCACCCTGACATTGTCACTCAATCGCCAAGTTAAAAACACAACTCCATCTAACAGTTTTCCTGGGAAGCCTAAGGTAAAAGTCCATTACAATGTACTCCTTGGAATATTTGAATGTATTTGTGATGTATTTTTACCTGTTTGTAGAGAATAAGACCAACTTTTTCTTATTATTATATGCATGACTCACATAGGTAAACATAGCATGTTTCTTATACACTGTTATTACCTAAAATAAAACAACTATTAATTTAAATCTTTTCAACTGCAGATCTTTTCAATTTCAGGCTTTTTACCATGTCTGTTAACCGTAGCCACACCTCCTCTACTTATCACTATAACATACATTAATGAAAAAGTGCTTAGAAGCTATTTCATACCAACTTTAAAAAGTCCTGATGAGAATTTCTTTCAAAGACATTTTTTATAGTTAACTCACGTCATGTAAGATATTTACTTTGGCACAGCTAAAATAGAATTTTTAATTATATATAAAGTTCCTAACATATCACCTGCTCCCTCAATCTCCTGCCACGAAATTTCACACTCACTCTTTCCTATTATAATAGATAGTGACCTTTTCAAAGTCAATCCCTGCTATAATCCCCACAAAACATTAGTATATTATTATGTTTTTCATTTTACTTTCAACCTCTCCCTCTTTCCCATCAATTTTCAAAATTCAGTTTTCTCCTTCATAATTCCACATCTGTTCTTGTCACAAAATTTCCTCACCTTATAATTATACTTCAACCAAATCCCACCAAATCTGTCCCCAACAAGGTCAACTATGACTTCTTTGTTAGTATAAATCTAATAGATATTTTCAGTCCTCATTTGCTTGGCATTGCTGCAGCAAAGATGTCATTCATGGTGCCCAGAATCTCCTACCCACAAGCCCGTCATGGCCTATCTAAGTCCTCCTGCTCCTCCTTCAGGTTCTCCTCAGTCTTGACCTTCTAAGGAGAGTGAGATTCCAATGCTTCCACTGTATATGCAGCTTCCTTCTCGCTAAAAAGTCCACCTGTGCCTACTTTAATAGAAGTCCTTCTCGACAGATTATGTTCTTTATAAAACCAGGGATTATAATGATTACATTGTGTATGTTCACCACTATACTACCAATTATAAAGCAAAGCACCTGGCTATAGTAAACACTCAGAAAATACATAATTGCCTGAATTATTTTCACCCAATAAACAAGCTATTACCACTATAACAGATTTATCACTATAAAATGAACTAAGTAGATGCTTTAGTTCAAATGGATATGTTCTTTCAGGACCCAGAATGCCTTGTTAGAAATTTCTAAATACATTCAACATACTAAAGTTAATTCTCTATTCATTTAATCTAATAATGTATAAATGACATCATTAAGTTTATCACTGGTACTATCCAACTATTCATATCCTAATCAAATAAAAAAGGTGTTACTTCAATCTGCATGATCTTAAAGAAAAAAATACCATAAATATTTAAATAGCATCTCTGGGAGAAAAATATCTAGCCTTTATCCTATACTCAGCAAAGATCTATGATATGAGAGCATACCGAAGAAAAAAATTAATTCAAACTTGTAGTAATGTTTTGCTCTACCATAATATGTTAATTTTTCAGATACTAGCAACCAACATCTACAACATCAGTGAGTCATGCTCACCGAATATCAGAATTTTCATAGGAGAGACAAAGAGGCTGCATTCTGAGACAGGTATAGATTTAATTTAAAACTGAGTTTGCTTGGCAAGTGCACTATTTTATTTAGCTTTTATATTTATTTGTAATGGCTTTAGAGGAATGATGGAAATTACACATAGGGATTAGAGCCCCCCCAAGGTACTGTTACAAGTAATACAAACCCTTCATTTTAAGCAAACCGAAAATCTATTAATAAAGTTAGAACTAAGAGCAAAAGATGCAGCAGCCATTTCTGCATTGTACATTTTATAACAATTGTTTAAAAGATGTAACACATTAAATAATCACTTAAATATTACAAAGATGATTAGTATATAAACTGAAATCATACTTAAATTTTCCAAAAGACTTCTTATCATGATGAGCCAAACACATGAACCATCTGGATTTTAAAAACAAGTTGCAATAATACCCTCAATATTTATAAGCTGGGCAAAGTTAAGGAGGAAGAATTCCCAAGAGATGCAATGGAGACATGAACGGACGAATTTATTCTTGTCTACTACTCTATAAAAATGAAATCAACCAGATTGGAAAGAACAAGAAAAAAGAATTTCAATGAGGTGAGAAGAAGAGGCAGGATTAAAAAGTATCTGCTCTTTCACCTTAAGAACTACTACTTATAATTTTATTGCACCGCTCATTTATGAACATGAATGTTAACCTAGAAAATAACACTTTATATTAACTTTTGATGTTTATTAACATAGAATATTACACAACTCATACATAAAAAACTGACAATACAATCAGCTTTAAAATGTTTATATTACCTTACCTTATACAACTGTAATGTTTAAAAGTACTGGCAGCTTTCTGACATTCCAGGCACAACTGAATAGCTCCTGGATAGTCTTCCTCCTTAGGATAACAACAACAGAAGTCATTAGACTAGGAACTTTTTCTTTCTTAAAGCCTCTGGTAAAAACACATCTTTGTTCATACTTTAACCAAAAGTTGCAGGATCAGAAAATTTTAATTTCTCTAAAACAAAGACTAGAACACCAATGATAGACAAATAACAAAATATAAAGAGGCAACTAGTTCTAGGCCTAAAATGAATGCACAGAAAAAGTACTTAAAATATTCTTCTGTTCACTTAAATACATAGTAACCGCCCTATGAGACCATGACTTATGGACAAGGCCTATATAAAATTATAAGCTGCTTCACAGGGAAGGTTTGAACTGTTAACATATCTTCTTTCAGTAATGTTTACATAAAATACTCCAAAACAGTATGCATTCTATTTGTAATCAACATTCAACAGTTCTCCCACCAAAAAATTAGTAAATAGTTATAAAGAAATAAATGTGGAAAAGTAAAATATTAATTCATAACCTCAGAATATTTTTTATCACCTAACAGTAATTTAATGCCAAATGAATTTTTCACATGGATTTCTCAAAACTTAGTTTAGTAGTAATAGTTTAGAAGTAATACAACAATTATACAGAAAACCACAACAAATTTTCCCTCTGCTCATACCTAAATTCAACATATGCAATTCAAACCACCCAGGATGCTGAGATAATGACAAAGTACCTACCTAAGGAGCTCAAGTATTATGAGGAAACACAAATATTATATTATGCTTTGGTGAACTCTATGACAGAAGTAGACAGAAAATGCTAAGAAAGCATCAAAGAGAAAACAGATGGCTCACTCAGAAAACAAATTAATATATGAAACCAAAAATAACTAAAGTATCACATCTTTCTTAAATTACTACTGTCTGTTAGATGCGAAAGATAATTTTATTGCTATTTGGCTGCAATACAATCAAAAGACTAATGTTAACAATTCCAGTGTTAATACAAAGTAAATATTTCCCAAAATAAATTTGTTTCTCTAAATGAAGTATACATTATGTCAACAGAAAAAAGATCTAGAGCAAGTACCTTCACATGACTAAAAATGCTCTTTATGCCACATACCAATTTGACAAAAAGGCACATCTGAGTTTTGTCCACTATAATGTTTCTATTAAGATACAATATTATTAGATCAACAATTTCCAAGCCTTATTAACTTACCTCTAGCATTTCACTTAACCGTACATCTGTTCTTTGCTGAAAAAACAAAAATCAAAGGTAAAATCTGTTTCAACCACAAAATTAAGTTTTAATTTTTAAAAAGTGACCTGTATATACCAATGTTTTTATAGTCCTCAGAGATTTCAGAAGTCCAATCAGCAACTGACGTTTCCTCTGATTTGCAAGAAGGCCTAAACTAGCTTGAGTAAAACCTTCCTTTGCAATATTCAAGTGTCTGCAAAAATGAACAATAAATAGTTAAAATTCCCTAGTACCCACACAGAAAAATTAGGCAACTAATGAGGTAGTTACCTGGATTACTATTAAAACTGGGGATAGTAACTACCACTATTTGACAAATTTATTCAATGGCTCAATCTAGACCAGCATTACTCAAAACACGGCAAGCAGACTAGTGCCAACCCACAAACTACTAATGGTCCATGACAAGAAAAGTACAGAAATCGCGATTAAGCATTTAAGAACAGTGCAAACGCAGACAGAATAATTTTATTCTTTGTGACTCTAATAATTTAAAAAATTAAGACCTTATTGTATGTCTGGGTTTTTTAATTTCATTTTCCTAGTAACTTCTTTTTACTGCATTTTACAAAAATAATAGCCTGTGATAGACTGGACATTCAAAAAGAAAAGAAAAAACTGCTCCTTTACCACAAACAGTTTGAAAGGCACTCACCCAAACAATACAAAAATAGTAATTTTTTTTAACCCATAGTAGATTTAAAGATATTTCCCACAAACCCTCTTAGTGCAGAGTTATGTTCACTTAATGAATGATACTCTAGAAACCACAGCCATAATAAAAAATCAATTATCAATGATTTCATAGTCATTCTTAAAATATTTCCCAGCTTAAAGAACAAACTATCATCAAAAGCAATACCTTCTCCCATTTGTGCAGATAACAGCAGCTAATTGAAGACCTGTCTGTAATGAGGTAACTCTTTCAAGTTCCTATGGAAAGATAAGGTTATTATTGAGGCATTCTATTTTTCCTTCTCATTCGTATGATACTCTAACAAAAACTCTTAGTGGCTTTCAAAGAAAAGCCTGCTTGGGAAATGAAGTAGCAACAAAAATACCTGAACTTAAAAAATTGTTAGTATATTTTTCACAAAATTATTTAAAATGACTACTTTCAATTGATTTTTACAATGACAGATGACAAAATATTTAGTCAGTATTGCTCGTATGGAAATCTAGAGCCAACTTCTTTAAGACAGGAATAAACAAATACAAATAATATATCTGTTTAAATGTTTCTACCTAAAAAGAACATCGCGAAGTAATTAAGGATATGACAAATATGATTTCTGTTTACTAAGATGCTTTGACAATGAATGCCTTCATTTGAATACTGGTAGACATTTCAAAGGATTCTGAAGGCTCTGATTTTCTGATGAAAACACAGATTCAGCTAGACAGTTCCAAATGTATCATATTTTATAGCGTGACACACAGATTGTTATACTGCCATTTAATGGTCATTATTGCTGATCTATCTGCTTGTTACAAAGTTCAAGGAAGCAATTTCACTTGCTCTTCTAAAGCTTGAAAAAACCAAAAGATTACTTTAGAATCATATATAAAAACTTTTCACTTCTTCAGTTTGGTAAATTCCCAAATGAAAGAGGAAAACATATTTACACATACACCCACACACCAAATAGGGTCAATATGTTGCTAGGGAACTATAAACAGAATTGCAGTACTTCAACAGTTTCAAGTTAAATCACTCAATCATTTTTTAAATTTTACTATAAAAAATAACAAATATCATCCTACCTTTACATAAGCAGGCTGTTTTTCAAGGATTAAATCTGCTACTTTTTTAGAGACCTATAAGAACATGCAATCAAACAAAGGAAGTAAAAGAAAAAGCCTCATGCTTCCTATTACATTTTTATACTTTAAATTTTTGCAAGACTATTCCATAGGTCTTTCAAATAACTTCTAGATATTGGCATGCTATGGCCATATGCACTTCCCCAGGCTATGAAATTAGTAAAAGAGGTAGTATAATAAAGAACATAGCACAGCACCTGGTCCTTAATAGAAACTGAAAAAATGATCATTACTATTAATAATATAAGTATCATTATCTGATTTAACTAACATGCACAAAAGTGTAATCATCTTTAAGGGTATAGGATTTGATTTAAAAAGATGAATTTGTTAAGGCAAAATTTTAACCAAATGAATTTATGGAGATAATATCTGGGAAAGAGAGAACTTGCTTGTACCCCATAGATTCTTTATACCACATAAGAGGACAAGTAGTTTGGTCTGCTACTTCTGAAAAGTTGAAAACACATGAATTTTTGGAATGCTATGACGATATCTAAGAGGTTTTTTTGGTCAATTCCATGAATAATGCTAACGTATCCAAGTTAGAATTACAATGATTTTGAACGTGAGATCCTTAATCCACAATTTCGGGGCCCCTGTCAATTACACGACAGAGATTCTACATCTAGCATGAAGCATGACACACAGAAGGTATTTAGTGAGTGCTCAAGTAACAAAATTGGTTTCCTTTCCCCTTATCCCTGAGAATAAAATATGGCACACACATTAAACTACTGCATTAATCCTTTCATGTGTTCTTAATCTGCTTCAAACATCTTTCAAATTATGCGAATTAATTTCTAGATAGACTCATTGTTTTTGTCTGAAAAGAGGAATTCCATTAAGGTTATGGAAACCAAACTTTAAATAGTTTTGAGACTTCGATTAATGAAGAAATACCAAGGCTAATCCTAAATATCATTTTAAGAATTCCAAAGATTCCATAGGTCTAGTAATAGATTAATTAAGATAATACAACCTCTATGAGAAAAAGTCAAATAGGAGCCACGAGTAAGAAAATGAAATGAGTAAGTTCTCACTTTGTATCATAGTAATTTTGACATATATGAATTTGTATAAATGCACATAGACAGAAACCCACCTAATTTTATTAAATTGGGTTAAAAAAATAGACAATGTAGTCATTGTTAGTCTATGATGTGTCAGGCAGTGTACTAAGTGCTTTTCCTACATTATCTCAATTAAGTCTCATGACAATCCATCAAGATGAGTGCCATATTTTCTCATTTTCCAGATGAGCAATCTTAAAAGTAATAGTAATTCACCCACAGTCCAACAGTTAGTAAGTTGCAAGGCCAGGATTCAAGCCTAGGTTTATCAAATTCCAAAGGCCACTATGCTACACAGCCCTTGTGGTGGGGCTCATTCCCAAAAGAATACTATCACATAAAGTACACATATGGAAGAGTACTTACTTAAACACACTGAAGCCAAGAGAAGGTAAAAGATGCCACCAATCACTGAAATCTAATTCTCCAAAGGGACAATACATTTCTACTACACAAACCTCTAGAACTCAAGTCTCTTCCTTCCCCTGCCCAAGCCTGCCCTACACTACCACTGCTACCCCAGCCCCCACTGAGACTTTTGGGTGTAATAGAAAAGAGAAGGAATGAAAGGAATATCTTCCTTTTTTTGCCAGATACATTATTAAAAATCATATTTGAAACTCAAATAGATAAATTTATTGTTTTTTTTAGTTGAAAAAAGCTAGTAAGATCACATGCTATATTCATCTTCTACAGTTAAGTCTGAATTTCATAAAGTGAGTTTGGACTAACATGAGAAAACTATAGAATCACAGAATTTTATAGCATTAGAGAAAATCACAGACCTGATCTATCACTTTGCAAATAGAACAAAAGAGACTTAGTAAGGTTAAATGACTTGCCCAATGTCATAATTAAATAGTGACTACAACTCAGACTTTCTGAATCGTAGCCTCATATTCTCTTTGGAAATATTTCAACTTTTAATAGAAGTGGGGACGACCTTTATTCTGATATAAGAATACTCCATTACAAAACTATGGTAGGAAAGTCATGCATGCATGACAAGGAGCCTAAAGGTACTTACTAATCTAAAAAAAGTTCAAAGTTCTTGGATCACATTTAAGATTCCAGAGAGAAAATTCCAAGTTCTAGAAGCAAATCTATCAAATTAACATAAGGAAAACCATGGGCATTAAATTTTAATGTAAATGTATCATTTGAGTCAAAGTCATGTTAAATAACAGGATTTGTTTATATGTTAATATATTAGTTAAAACCATAAATCTGCAAACATTACACTCTCTGTTGTTTCATTTACAGTTTTGTCTGAAAGAAATGTAGGTTTCTTTTTTTTTTTTTTTTTTTTTACTTACTGCAGCTTGCTGTTGTTTCAATTTGTCTCTGTACTCCTCTAATTCTTGCAAATTGAGAACAGGTGGAAGCTTCTACAGAAAAAATTCATAAATGAAGAATAAAAAATAAATTGTTTTTTTCGGTTTCATTTACCTGGACACCTCTGACTAGTGAACCACAATCTGTGCATGCACAACACTGTCACATCCCACTACCCTCCATGTTCCCTGTCCTCCCCTCTTTCCTCCATAGACTCCAGCCACAAAAGCCTACATATTTTTATCATACAACCTTCTGGTTCCATCCCTCACCCAGCCTTGCTACTTCCACTGCTGCTGCTCCACCCTCCAAGAATCCCCACTACCACTGGGGCTCCTGGGCCCCAGGCCGAGAGACACTGTGTTTCCATGACCTGTAATAGGAGAATGTGAGAAAAGTCCCTAACTTTAATCCCCACTCTACCAGTCACAGATATATCCCTACTTGTTTATGACAGAACTCAAAAACAGATTTCCCTTCCAAAATATTATGAATGGTAAGTACTACAGTGTGACAGTGACAGTTGCCGGACTACATTCTGGAATACATCACTGTTCAGAAGGTAGTACGGGAAACTAATAAAAAATGCATACCAGTGTGTACATAGGGAAACAGACTCAGTCAACTGAGTCCCAATCAACTGACAGATGAAACTTCAAAATGAGCTGGGGACTGACTGACTTGGTACATACTACACATAAAGTTTGAATGCATACTGCATTTGGTTTTGTCTAAAAACAAATTTTACTATTCTGACTTTTTTTGAAGTTCCTATAAATTTTAAATGCCAGTCTTATAAACAATATGGCATAGGGATTTTTATCATGACCAAACAATGATATAAATACACATTCATGATTAAAAGTCTCAGAGCTTTTCTAAACATATTCTGCTAATATAAAATATGATAGAAACAGTATACTAACACATTGGATGCTAACAGTTGAAAATCAAAAATACGGAAATGTTTCCTTCACCAATATTCTACAGTTGCACTCGATATTACATTTTAAAAAAATATTTTCAACTTTAAACAACTTTCACAGTTCATTTAATCACAATGTGGTAATCACAGACCTGCTCTGGTACCAAAAAAATATAAAAGCACCCAAAAATTCAAATCTCACAAGTTCAGTCACTGAACAAAATGGGCTTTAAATATATTTTGATGAAATTTTTTTTTTTTTACCTCCAGCTCATATTTAACAATATCAAATGAGTCGGCAGAAAAATATACTTCTTCAATACTATTAATAAGCTCTTGTTCAGCTTGAGGGTCACATGGCTGTTCTCGAAGTTCCCTGAATTCCTCCTTTAAGAAAAAAAAAGTCACAATTATAGTACTTGCAGCTTTTAAAATTCCATCTGCATGAAAATAAATGATCATCTATCTTAACAGTCACATATCTTCTGGGAACCGTTCTAACCAAGAATACAAACTAACAGAAACCAGAAAAATTCAAGGAACATTAGGATATAGCCAAACACTAAAATCTAACTCACCTACTGGAGAAAAAAACTAGCCAGTTTGAAATTCAGATTTTATTCTCAATTCCTTGTGTATCGACAAGGTTGAAAAAATTTAAACGTAAATTTAACAAAAGGGAAAAAAGTGACTACCTAACTACACACATATCAGATAGATACATCTTGCCATCTAACAACATTCTAAAATCTGCCTCACCACAGTTAACAAAGGAAGAACACCTCAATGACTTTTGAGTCACAAGCATTGGAACCCTGAGCAGCAGACACCCAACTCTGTTAAAATATCTAAGTGCTCAGCCAAAAAACACTGGCTCCAGAAAAGGTTCAAACAAGTTTAGTTCTGTAATCCTATGAGGCTTCTTTCATCAGGTACTGATGCTGCCATTAATGATCTGATCATGAACCTAAAATTCTGTATTTTATAAAACCCTCTTTCTAATGATACAGAATGGGGCTTCTGTGGATTTATACAATGAAAAAGAGCTTGACAGACAAATTCCTAACCCTAATGTCAGCATCCTTATCCTACGCAATTTCACTGCATAATTGGATAAACCTTTAGTTAACCAGAAAATTTTAATAATTCAGGTATCCTCTCCTCTACCACTCTAGTTAATTAAGACATTATTATAGACATATAACAAGTGAGCCATTTGATTTTTTTATTCAACTTAACCTGAAATACATTTATGTACACGAAAAGGAATTATAATTTAAAATCATTCTACAGTCATTAAAATAATACTTAACAAAAATACTAATTAAATACACAAAAATTATCTGGTCAATTGAAGTATATTATTTTCCAAATAGAGATATTCTAGATTATTTTATTACAGGGCATATTTTTCACTTATAAAAAGAGCCTAGTTTGGATAACTTTTAGAGTTTAACTTATATTTTATATTTTTAAAATTATTAACTATAATATTATCCCCTATTAGTAAGTTCAAGCTAAAAAAAATTAGAACTAAATCTGAAACTCAAGAGAATAGTTAACTGCTTTAAATTTAAAAATTCAATACATTTAAAAGAGAAGACAAAGGCATACAAAAATCAAAACTACAAAATCAAAAATGCATGGAAAAGACAATGTCTCTTCAGTATCAAGCTAATGTATAAAATACACTAATGAAAAAAAGCCAAAGATATGGCCATCGCCAATTCAGCATGCAATTAGTTACTATGAGTACGGTAAGAAATCCAGGGTCCTAACAATGAGAGCTGCACATCTGTGGAGGTTTATCTATAACACATTAATCCATTTAGCACCCTGGACAGTGGTGTTGATGCACAGACTTGGATTAAACCCACACCACTTGTGGAAGGGAAGGTTCCCAACTTGCCTATCAACAGGCAACCTCCATGCATCCCATGGGAATATGAAATGACAGTGAGACATGAAATGGAAGAAGTGGTCAGAAATTCCTGGCAATCTCCTTCCCTAAAAGTTCACAGGCATTTGAAATACCAGCTTCAAATGCCACAAACTAGGGGAGGGAATAAAGCCCAAGTGACAATGTGGCAATATTGCTCCCTAAGAATTCTGTAGCACCATGAGCAAATAAATGCAGTTGATACCATTCAAGAAAAAAAACCTGAAGATTACAAAAATTGCTAAGATTAAAAAATATCAGATACAGAGCCATGCCAAAAATTCAAATAGACTGCAATAACTGAGTCCTTTCATCTTAAACGTATGAATGCCAATGACATATAATACCATGCTGAGATTCTCCATATAGTATCAGACACTTAGGTTTTAGCTGCACTCTATTAACCTGGCAACTTAGTTTCTTCATTCCTAGCTTTTGTCTCCTGTGAAAGATATACATATACACACACATTCTTTCAAATGGCAGTGAAACAAATATCCAAAGTTATTAAGAATGCCAAAGGGAAAACATGATTTCATTTATAAATATCTCTCCAGTGTACATTTCAAAAATGCAATGAATCTGTAAAAAGAGCACAATCTGTATAGGTATGTAAAAGGTCAAATGCTGTTCTTTCCTAGAAAACTAAGCAATTAATATCACAGAGAGCAAACAAACCCATATAATTTCCAAGAACTGACATGGAACACATGACACTCTAAGCATAAGAAACCTGGACTTAGGAGAGGAATAAAACCTAGAAAGGCAGAAAAAGAAATGCAGCATACAAAATAGAATTCAATCCAAAAAAATGTCCCCTTGTAACACTATATACCTATACAATACCCTCTCCTTTCAGACAATTTGGTAGTTCCTATGTGAAAATATACATCTGAACTCATTCAGACAAATTCCATTCAGACTGGAATCCAGACCGCCGTATTCTTTTTAGTCCCACTGCACTGACAGTCTGTAAGAATCTGCTTCTACCTATTCATGCTCTAAATGTTTCATCGCTGTTAGAGCTGCCTGCTCAATTATACTACACACTTCCTGAGAACTGAGATTTCTCCTTATTCTCCATCATCATGCTCCGTAGTGCCAAGGCACACTGTAGATAACAATCACTGATCAAACTAAAATTAATTTACATAGTCAATACTATAAAAAAAAGAATATAGGACAAAATGAAAGGAAAAGACAATATGTTCTTGTTTTGATAGCCAAAATTTTCCACAAACTCTTAATAAAAGGTTTCTTTCTTCTAACTAGAAATAACATTAAATGTTAAATGATTTAGGAATATTTCATGCATGTAAATTAGAAAAATAAACAGACACAACCAGACTGCATATTCTTAACACGAATTACTCTATAATTTAATATAAACTGATCTCCTAGGACTAGAGATACACAAAAATACATAATTCTTCACCTGAAACAGAATCAATTTGGCAAGCCAATACATAGGTATGGGGCAAAATTTTACATAAACAAAATGAACAAAAAATTTCCTACAAAAAAATTAAAAGGTAAAACCAGGAGGAAAAAATACCAAATGAAATTCCTCATATTATATTAAAACACAATTTAAGAAAAAAAAAGTTACAATAATATTATATATTTAAGAGCTAAATTTAGGGTAAAATATTTCAGTCTTAACAAATTTTTTATATTAGTAACATGGTTGAAAGAATTTATTTTTACAGTAAATTTTGTGTCACATGGTAAGTAACTAACAAGTACATATTAACATTAATAGTGGTATAAATGCTCTGTAAAACTTGAAAATGCAAAAATAATTTGTCAACAACTACAGACTATCAAATATGCCACAACCTGCTTCCCAATGGTAATCAACGCCACCTAAAATAAGTACATCCATGTCATCCCAGAATTAGAGCTGGAGAAAACCTACAGTTAATGAATTTAACTGCAGAGGGGGTAAAACAAAAGCACAAAAGGCAAAAATGAACAAACCAAATCTCTCTCCCATGCTATCATTAGAAACTAACCTGCCTATTTTCAAAACTCTAAAACCTTACCTTTCCCAGTCAATATAATTCCATTTAACAAACAATTTTTTTAAATTCCCACTATGTAATAATTCCCCATACTAGGTCATATGGGAACAAAAATGAGTAAAATACAGCTCTTCCTTCAAATAGTTTCCAAACTAATAGGAATGAGCAGATGAATAAGAAAACAACAATGCAAGGTAAAACTTAAAGGACGTACAAACAAAATGAAAGGCATCAAAGGATGGTGAGTTCACGTCTGATGAAGAGACAACACGTGGAAACTATGAGAATAGGCAGAATTTCAAATATAAGAAATTAGGGGAATAGGGTTACAAATAGAAAGCAAAGCGTAAGTGAAAACGTTACATCGGGAAAGCATACAACAGGTTCAAGCAATAAAGGACGGCTCACAGCAGGGTAGAAAAATGTTTCAGGGGAAAGCCTGCACATACACCAAGAGGCAATAAAATGTAACAATTGAGATTTTTAAAAATCCAATATGTTTTTATATATGTTAGAACCATATTTTCCTTTACTAAAAGTAAAGTATCTTAACACAAAGCACTGTCCCAGATGTTATATCAAACATAAATAGTCAATATTTTCTTAACATAATAAACCAAGCAGGATTTTAGGAAAGTGGCAGACAACAAAGAAGTTATTCAATATTTTAGAGGCTGTTTTTTCCAGCAGTCACACCACACCATATGGTTGCATATAATACTACCTAGCCTATTTTTCTATTTTGATCATCTCTGGGATAAAGCTACGTGAACACACACATAAAAATGTACATCATAAATGTAACTTTATGAAAAATGAAGAAAAACAATCATAATAGAAATTTAAGTCAACATCTTTAATTTAGCCAAGCCACTTTTCCTCTCAACATAACAAAAGGTTTTATGAGAACTGGGAATTCAAGTCTATAAAACAATTTGAGCCCTCAAATATGAGGTGTTATAAAACATTTCCAGTGTATTTATGGTTTCTAAGGAACTAGACTATATCTTTACAAAGCAATCTCCCACTTAAGAGTTCATCTCTCAAGGGAATGTATTCAAGTTTCAGAAGAAAAAAAAAAAGACTACTGATTTTGTATTTAACCACTACTTTCAAATTATCTAAAATACCACACTAATTAAAAATACCAACCCAAGTTCAGGACCCTCAATTCTATTCACTTTTATGAGTGTAAAAAGTTAGTTATGACAGCTTAACAGTTTTCCTTATCATTATTAAACTCAAGATTCTCTTCAATTTTGAAAGTAATTTAACCTAATTTTTAAACCCAAGAACAGCTTGAAAACTCATAATCTTCAGTAGCAGGTTTTTATTCAAACAAAAAGATGAATGCAAAAATCTTCATTTGATAGGTCAGGTTTCAAAACTCTACAGAAAATTTACAGAATAAAAACGAAATGCAAACCAACTCCCCTTTCTGTACGTAGCTTATTAGACCACAGTTCACATTATATACCTGATTATATACCTAGATGGCAAAGTGTATTTTGTGTGTGTGTGTGTGTGTGTGTGTGTGTGTGTGTGTGTGTTGGGGGGAAGGGGGAGAAATTCCGACCTTGTAAAGCATGAATCTGAGTTTTCCACAACAAATCATAACAAAGATTTTTTTTGCTGTTTGCATTTCTTCATTGGTCAACATAAAACAGCTATTCTGTTACAATAAATTCTAAAAACACAAGCCATAATGTTACCAAAGTTAACATCACATTCGAGCTCTAATTGAAAGCAAAAAATGTTTAGCCACCAAAATCTATACAGAGCTGAAAGGAAGAACAAAACATGAAGTTTTCAATATTCAATCAGTATTACATAAGTCATAAATCACTGAGCAGAAATAGGTTTGATCTGTTTCCAAATGAAACAGGATTCAAAACCTATTTCAAGATCACAGATACCCTAAAACCATATACCACATAAGTTTATAATGAATTGCCAGATGTCTGATTATGTGGGGAAATGGCACATTTTCTTAAAATCCCACTAGAACAACAATAATAATCCATCAAAGATGGCCGGTTCATCAGTTTCTGTGTATGTGTTTTAAATAAAACATAGCTTTTAAAGCTTACCCTATTTTTCTTCAGGCTTTCAGTGCCACCTAGTGGAATACTGGTGAGGTTACAATTTGAAAGGTTTCAGCGATTAACAGAAAATTTTTATAAAAAGTTACCGTATGGCATTATTTTAATCCTGCTCTACAACACAATTAAAGGATAAAAAATAATGTATTTTAATCACTCTCTATACAATAAAAGTTTACATATATTTTCTTTTTAAAGAAACAGATCATGAGTAAAAACTGATTTTATTCACAGAAATTTACTGAGTTATTAACTGAAATAAAATCACAAAATTAGCAAAAATTTCATTTGGTACTTTGCCAAATATTTTTATTTATTTCTCTTATTCGGTGGTTCGGTGGTTAAAAATACTAACCCAAGTTCAGGACGTTGTTACATTTTTATCAAATATTTTCTTGAATTTATTTCTATGAAGAGGAAAACAGAGACAACAGCTCGAGACATCATTTAAAAAAAAAAAAAAAGCTATCTTTAAAAATATCTCTCAACTTCAATGAACACTGAGCTGTGTGCCACGCGCCTGTCCTCTCAGGGCTAACACTGGAGAAAAGACACTATCACAAATTGAGATGCAAAGAGAAAAATCCAGCGTGTATGCTTTAATTTTGTTTTTCTTTAGTTTTCAAACATCTCATCAGACCCTCTCTCTAAAGAAGAAATACCATCTATTCTGAGAAAAGACACCACAGCACCTTCAATCCCAGTGCCTTCCACAGCTTCCTTTGCCTTCCACATTCAATAACATCCTCAATCCTAAATGCTGCTTATAAAATGTCCCCCAAATTTAACTCTTCTCCACTTCCTTTACCTCATGTTCTTATCTTCTCAATCAGTATCCTGGTCTCCAGCCTCCACTCAACAATTCACCCCATAAACCTGTAATCTTTCTGAAAGAAATTAATCACCAATTCTAAAAGACCCTGCACTCACTTCTACCTCCTCCTACTCCTCTCCTAGCTGTGCTACCACTGTGCGTACCTTTGTACATACCTCTACTGTGCTTATGCTACTCTGCAATTATCTATTTTTGCTCGTCTTCCCCACACAGTTGAGGGAGGAATAGACTCTCATACTTCTTTTTATCTTCGACGATTAGTAACTGCTTGGCTTCATAAATGTTTGCCAAATGTACTCTATGAATGATCTTAAATGCTTTGCCATGAAAGAAGGATTTGGAGTCTCAAAGCATATGAAGACGTGAGAAGCATAATTTCATTAATGGTTAAAAAGAAAACAGCTAAATATTGTTAGCCACAAGCACTTAAGGAAAACTCTAGGTCTCCTGACTGTTACTCCAGCACACTTTCCACATACTTGGCAATGCTCTGGAAACTAGGCACTGCAGTTAGTGTGTGGTTTTAGAATTCTTTTCACTGATGCTAAGAAGTCAAGTCAAATCTGTTCATCGGATTTCACAGAAGTACTTGAAACTAAAGAAAACATTCTGCCCAAACTCCTAGAATGTTATACAATAGAAATGCTACAGAGTAGGCACTCAATAAATATTTGTTGAATGGATGAAATATAAAAAGAAAAATACCTTCTTATATTTAGATAAATAGATTCTCAAATTTTGACTGCAACAGAAATTCCTTTTGTTGCCTCATCCTATATCTTACTTTCATGAAAAAACACAAAGGCATAGTAAACCTAATCACATTAATAGTAAACTTAATTGAGTCCTATTTGTTTTTACGAATTAATTAAATCAAGACCTTAAAAAAAACCTGAACCTTATCCTTAAAGAATACTCTCAGGAGGCAGTATTTCAGTAAAAATTCATAAAACAGTATTACTATCAGTACTGTTTCTCAGGTTTGTAATATGAAGCCACTATGGAAAGTGTTTATTAGAAGTCTAGACGTAGATTTATAAGGTTCTGAATACTGGTATTTTTATTTTTTAATCAGGGTTCAACAAATACTCTCAAACACAGTCTCAGTAAGTTCTATGATTAATAACCTTGTGGCTATTATGACTATCATATATTACAATAAATACTGGTCTTTAATTCATAATTCTTATAACCAATTAAGTAAAAAAATCTTTCACATTTAAATGGAAAAAAAATTTAGTCAGTATATACTATCTAATTTCTTATATCCTTTCCTCTATATGAAAATTCCACTAATTTGAAATATAACAGAATACATTTCTCAAGATTGGAATTTCAGGTCATTCTACTTTATCCTACAAAAATTGTCAGTAAAACTTCTGAAATTTTTTCTAGAATAGTTCCTAAACTTCCCATTTCTCTATTCTTGATCATGTTGTCAGTTTGGCCAGTGGTTCCCAAACTTGGCTCAACATTGCAATCACCTGGGGATCTTTAAAAATTGCTGACACTTGGCTCCACCTTGACATTGTGATTTCACTGGAATGGGTTATGGTTTGAATACTGGCTATTCTAATGCGTGGCAACGTTCGAGCACCAGTGACCCTGTCACTCAACTTTTAAACTAAGATCCCTGAAATTTGTCTCGAAGTTTTCTTTCCTCTAGCAAGTTCTGAAAAGAATCTTAAAATTTTTTTCTACCTTTTTCTACTATTTTATCCACCAAAATTCCAAATTTCCAGTATACACAATTTAACTCACATCCCTCCTCTTAAAATGGGTGTCACCTTGTCTATAAAACGTGGAAATTGTACCATATAATTTCTAAAGTTTCTTCCCACTTTGAATTTATATAGTTCTCAAAAAATAAAAAATAAAATAAACAATACCCTCTGGCTACACCTACATGCCCTTCTTCAGTTCTCCCTTACTATCCTCCCTTTTCTAATAAATTGAACCACATAAAATCTGCCAATATTTGACCTTTTAAACGTAAATAGTCATTTCATATGATTCATCCTAATATTTTCCTCCTACTTATCCTTTATAATAGAACCTTTTCATGTAACACAACCCAAGCTAACCTATTTCATTCTTGAAAATCCCACTGAAATCTCAATTCTTTGTCCCAACTTCAAAAGACATTATGTATGACTAGAAAAAGAAATGGACCCATTCCCGAAGACCAGGGATATCTTTTTTTAAAAAGGTTGTATTAATACTTATACTTACGAGTGAGGCAGAGCTATTAAATAAAGTCAATGTTTAAAAACTTTTTCATACAAGTATTTACAATGATTACTTAAATAGCATAAATTAAGTTCAAAAAGCACCTACCTAAGCCAAACTCAAGGGTAGCTTACTTGTTAAACCTAGTAACATATTGTGAACATTTCCTATGCAATATATATATATCACTAATTTTAAAACCCAAGCTTCAAAATAATTTCTAAGGATAATACCATTTGAAAAAAACGAGGGGAGAGGAACCCACACTGACTACTTCATGTAAAATAAACCTGAGCTTCACAGACTTTATCTCATTATCCTGTTTCCTTCATAGTATTTGTTATAATTTCAATCTCTTTGTTTACTGTCTGCCTTCCCCCTACTTGAATGTAAGTAAGCTCCCTGACAACAGGAAAGTCGTGGCTTTTGGAAAGACCTTTTGTCTTTTCGCTGCTGTATTGCCAGTCCCTACAGAGTATCTAGCACAGATGTTCAATACATTTGTTGAACATGCACAGAGAAAAGACCAGAAGGCCATGTTAACCTTGACTGTGCTGGTGATTTTTGTGATTTTTCTTTTTTTAGGTACATTTTTCTGTTTACCATGTTTTCTGTTCACTTACATATTACTTTTATAGTAAAAGCAAATGTTATTTTAAAACAATCATTTCAGATTAATATTTTCCATTTTGTTGAAATGCTTTTAATAATTTGAAAAATTTGAATGATCATTTTGATGACATCAAATTTCAGGTCATTAAGCACTATCTGCAACATTAATTTTAAAGCGATTGCATAAAAATAATTTAAAATTTATGTGCACGATCTAAGTATAAAGTAACATCTAAGTTGTGAAAAATACTCAGCATTAAAGTTATCCCAAGGTATGCTGTGTAGGGAATTTCTGCAAACCTCACCCATAACAGACTCAGTCTACTAACTGAAGCTTTGCGACTCTCTGGACCCAGCAACTCTTATGTTCTCAAAACCACCCAGAGAGAAGGAGGCAGCAGCCCTGCTCACCCTCCAGCATTTGTGATGTTGCAAGGAAAACACAGGGAGAACAAACAGGCACAAGAAGGAAGCTTTTAAGCCTTTTTTAGTGTAAGGTTAAATGTAAGCTTACAGCATTAATACCTATTTTATTATTATAAGTTTTACAATTTAAATAACTTAGCTTATTAACATGTGCCAAACAGACCAATGCCCCAGGATTAATCTTCACCTGAACCATTTACATTTGCTGACCTTGTGATCCCAGACTGGCCACGCTACGCAGGGCCAGCTACCTTAGAAGTACACAGCACTTGTGACTGATGGGGCTAGGGTGGAAAGTTAATAAGATGACTGTGTGATGACATCATCATAAATTCATTACCTACCACTACTGGAAAAACACCCAGGCTCCTGGTTTAAGGACAACAGAAAGGGTTTATTAATAAAATAATAAGCAACTCATCAATCTGACATTGATTCTGAAATATACAATGGAGTCTAACTCAAGGCATGTTCATAATGCACGGTAATTTTTTTTCTTAAGTCAAAGAAATAAAGAGAATTATTTGTCAACTAGAATTTATGACTATATCTTATTTCCTGATTTTATCACAGTCAATAATCTTTAATAATATGGTATAAAACTATTGGAAATGCCTTTTTGTAAGGCATTTTTTCGTCTGTACTACTTCATGCAAAAGGGTTGGTTAAAATTTTATTGTATTTAGACATTAGGTTTGGGTCTAACCCATAAAAAGGCAATGCAGTGAATACAAAATTCACTTTAGGGGGTAAGGTGCCTGAATGAGATGAGAAATCATCCTTCTAAGCAGCTGACCCTGGGGTGTTAGGAGAGTGGTGTTAGTTTGCTGATCAAGAGAAGCAAATTCTCTGTATTTAAATGCCAAACACGGAAAACAAACAGTACTTCCAAATATGATCCTCAAATTAAAAATTACAAGAGCAGACATTCAGAAGTGCCAGCTTAATCTGTGATGGAGCTCCCATTCACATAGGCAGCTCCAAGCAGCAACACTCAGAGAAGCAGCAAGTATACGGCAATGGTTCATAATTCTCCTGAGGGGAAGCCTGCTAGCTTCCAAATAACCCATATTAAATCTGTAAACTGAGAAGTTCACATGAATATCAGGGGATTAAAATCTAAAATATCTACAATTTAGTATAAGTTATACAATTCAGTATAAACAGTATGTTTTAGTTGATTATTCAAAAATCTCTGCTGGCTGCAACAAAAATATAATTAACCATGATTTTTGGCTCAGAGTGTTAGAGTATAAAAAGTTAGTAATCAATTATTTCATTTTATTTCTCCAAATGACAGCAGATAAATCAATAAGTTAAATATATACACACATATATATAAACTGCCTTCAGGCTAAGAATTTGATACAATAAACTCTAAATTTATCAATTTTACATTTTCTGCTTGACTATAATGAATCATACTGCATCCCATTGAGTAATGAAAGCAAAAAGGAGCCCTACACCTACTGTATTATAAAAATTTACCTAGCTTAACATACAGCAATCTGCCTGTGGGGAAGAAAAGATTCTGTGAATCGATTATTATCCAGAGGCAATAATATTTTCCTAAGTGAAAAGTCACGCTCACACGTGTAGATCAATACCTTTCCAGGGACCCGGAGACTCTCAACGGCACCAAGATCACCAAGGCTCTCCGGAGGGCTTTTCAGACCCTTAAAAAATAATAAGATAAGGACAATTTTAATTATGCTGAAGAATTATAAAAGTATAGCACACACCTACTGAAACAGAAATGACCATTTTAAAAATATAAATTTTCTTGTTTCAAAATAGACAGAACATATATTCTAAATACAATCATCACTTAATACATATAGCACTATTATTAAATCAGGTAAGGATGCACTTTTGGTATTTTAAAATAAAACTATTATATGGCACCTTGACAACTAATGGTGATAGTCTAGTCTAACCGTGATTTAAAACAACCAAAAGAAAAGAAACTTACGTGACAAAAAGCATTCTATAAAAGAAAAGTACTTATGTATTAATCATCACCAAATTCACCTGGGAAAGAGATCTAAGCAATAGTATTTTGATTCACAAATACAATATACTACCCAACTGAGCTAATCAAAGATTTTTAAATGATGCTTATTGTTTAGTTAATACATAAGTAATCCCTTCATTTTACCTGATTATTTCTCATCAATGTATCCAATTCATGTTGCATAAATTAAGATTTAAATCTCAAGCCTCACAGCCTTCTACCTCTTCTTTAGCTCTTTGATATCATGTATTTTTTATATTCACATCAACTAAGGGATTCTGAAAGTCTTAAATTTTAAATATCTGTATCTCCCTCTGCCAGATCTTAAGTCCCAAGGAAAGAGTAAGTCCAAGTCTTAAGCTTCTACAGCCCAGTGGCTAGCAAAGTTCCAGGAACAGAGTAAACAACAAAAAATGAGTAAATTATTAGCTAGAAGTCATTTATCAGACTCCAGTCTCCAACTAAGTAGCACACTGTCCCCATGGAAACATGCAATTGACTGCAAAATAAAATTTCCAAGAATGCTTGCTAGAAAAAGAAAAAATCTAACAAGGTTTAGGGGAGGGGGGGGCAAGGGCAACATACATAACCTAAACATCTGTACCCCCATGATATGCTGAAATAAAAAAAAAAATCTAACAAGGTTTAATATGCTTTTCAATGCATAAGGGGGAAAAAAAGTTTGTAACTAGTTTTGAGCCATTTGTTCTTCCCTGTCTCAATTTCTCACCAATAGTCATGAGGGCCCAGCAACAAAAGTGGTGGAGAAGGCAAAGTTGGGTTATATAACTAAACTTCTATATACATGATACATACGCACACATACATATACACACATTAAAGCTTCATAATTTGACTGAAAATCATGACCACTCCTAAAATATCTTTTTAAAAGTGTAATTGCCATGTCCTTTAAACAAACAAACATTAAGAGTACAGATGCTCAACTTACAATGGGGTTATGTTCCAATAAACACATCATAAATCAAAAATACTGTAAGTTGAAAATGCATTTAATACCCCCCCAATAGATCCATTGTAAGGTCAAAAAATTGTAAGTTGAACCATCATAAATCAGGGTCCATTTGTATAAATTTGTTTAATCTAAACAGAATCCTTGGAGGAATATAGCATGTCTAATTTTTTATTTCCCCAGAGCTACTCAGTAGAGAAATTAATGATTGAAATGTAAAAGTGTTACATACCAAACATCTAGAAAAAGCTTTTACCTCCAAATTAGTCACACACACAACAATTCAATATAAATACATGGCAACTTTCTGACAAATGCACAAAATACAAGTTAAAAATTGGAAACCCCTTGTATGTGTTAGGAGGCAGGGGAATGGAGTGATTTCCAGGAAGAGGCTCTGGAGCAGACCACCTGGGTTTGTTCCCTGACTTTCTCTCTGTGGTCTTGAACAACTTAACTACACTTCCTACGCATTATATTTTAATTAGGGTAATAACTCATAGGCTGTTATAAGGAGTAAAGAAGATAATGTTTGTGAGGAACCAAAAATAGTGTCTGGTACATCACAAGCATTCTTTAAGTATTAACCATTATTCTTACCATTTTTATTATCACAGAGAAATGTTGTTCTCTCTTCAAAACACAAATGAAGAATTACATAAACATCTCAAAGCACAACATCTGATCCCTAAATGTAGTTTAAGAATATAGATCTTTAACCCTTTATCAATTTTATAAATTTCTACTAACAAATGTGAAGTCATTTTTATTTTATCTTCATGTTTCAAAGCATGAAGTCATTGTAATTGTTAACCATTATTTGATTTTCTTTTGTATTTGATTTTTATTTTGATAATTTCCTCTTGCTCCATGAATTAATATTAAACGTGTTTGTAGACAGGATTTGTCTTAGGAGTTTTGCAGAGCTTTGCCCTGAAGGAATATGTGAACATGCTGGTTTGCATTTCAAATGCTGTTACACTCGGAAGGGCATCTCTGAAAGACAGTAGCGGCTGTATTCTACAAGGCACCACATTTCTCAGACCTAAAGGTTTGGATTTGCTTTGTAAAGCAAAGTGAATCTATTAAAAACTACAGGCTGAGAGCTGACAATGGAGTGCCCCCCCGGAACAGACAGCTTCCCGAATGGCTAAAAGAAAAGCTCTTATTTAAACACTCCAGACTACTTGTCTCCATTCACAATAACCTAATAAACATGGAGCCAACATATCTCTGTTTAACCCCTCTGTTAAGTGATAAACTTACCTTAGAACTTAGAAGTTAACCTTTGAAAGATTTTGTAACCGTTTGCTCACGTAGATAGAATTAAAGAATCTGTAGAAGCCTTTTGAAAATCTGTTAACCTGAGAGGAACTATCTGCTGTTATGTACATCTGTTACCCCTGGCAATTATTCACTATTCCCTGTAAGTTACCATGTAAGACCTCATTCGGGCCTTTTTTGAGACCCACGGAGAAGGTCTAGGCCCCCTGAGATCCCGCTTTGCCTATAATCTTTATAAACGTATAAAACTATATCTTTGTCTCTGTGTATTCTTTTATTTCTTTTATTTTCCATTTTTCTCTATTATTTTCTTATCCCTTGCAACTCTACCAGAGGGATCCAGTTTTTTGCTGGGAGCTTAGCTACCTCCCCGCAATTTCCCCAGTTTAAATTTATACAAAATTCAGCATAAATAACATCTGCCTCTGCACTCTATTTCTTTGCACAAATCAGATTAACACTTCAGGCTACTATGATTTTGTCTACATGAATACTCATTTTCCATTTATGAGACCAGCAACTTAAGTCCTGTCAATCAAAAGGAACACCTGTGATGATTTGTATTTCCTTCTGATTTTGGCAAAACTCAAGAGAGTTTACATCCAGTCCCTAATTTCTCTCCCCTTATTTTCTCTTGAACCCACCCTAATCAGGCTTTCTTCCCCACCACTTTATGAAAACTGCCAATGTCAGGTCATCAAGGACCTCCAAGCTTCCCAGTCCAAAAGCTCATTATCATTCTCACCTTACTTGGCCAATCTGCAGCATTTAACACAGCTGATCACACACTCCTCTTTTAAATTCTTGGTTTCTAGGAGCCACTTTTTTTTTTTTTTTTTGAGACAGAGTCTCACTCTTTTGCCCGGGCTAGAGTGAGTGCCATGGCGTCAGCCTAGCTCACAGCAACCTTACACTCCTGGGCTCAAGCAATCCTTCTGCCTCAGCCTCCCGAGTAGCTGGGACTACAGGCAGGTGCCACCATGCCCGGCTAATTTTTTCTATATATTTTTAGTTGGCCGATTTAGTAGAGACGGGGTCTCGCTCTTGCTCAGGCTGGTTTCGAATTCCTGAGCTCAAACAATCCGCCCACCTCGGCCTCCCAGAGTGCTAGGATTATAGGCATGAGCCACCGCGCCCAGCCAGCCACTTTTCTTGATTGTTCTCTTTATCCAACATTGGTTCAACAAATATTTATTGAGCATCTGCTATATGCCAGGTGCCATTTGTGATGCTGAAAACTTCTTATCTCACTTGCTGCTGCTTCTCATTATGCTTTGCTGGATCCACTTCTTCCCCCTGACCTTTTAATACTGAATTCTCAAAAGCTCCAACCTTGGACTCTGTATATCTACACTCATTCATTGGTGATGTTAACCAGCTTATATGTAATCTACATGTTTGTAACTCCCAAAGTTTTCCCTACAGCCTGAACTTCTCCCCATAAATTCAGAGTAATCTGGCCAACTGCCTACTTTATCCCTCCACTTAAATATCTAAGAGGCTCCTAAATTAACAAGTCTAAAAACTGTCTCCCTTCCCTCAATCTGTCCCTCCAGATTTATCCACCCCTGTAAGTGGCAATTCCACTCTTCCAATTTGCTAGGGCCAAACCATTTGGAGTCATCCTTGATGCTTCTCTTTCCTTCACAGCCCAAATCCAATCCATCAGGAAACCTGATGGATTTATAAGATATTCAACACTTCCACCTCTAGTGCCCGTTCTCACCTCACCTACATTACTGCAATAACCTCCTTATTGTTCTTCCTGTTTTTGCTCTTTTCTCATTTTCAATCAATTCTTAAAACATGAGTCAGAATGGTCTTTCTGAAGTGTTATGTCAGATTATATCATTTCTCTACTTAGCATTTCACTCAAAATAAAAGCCATGGCCTTGCCATGACCCATAAGGTTCTACAGGATCTAGTTTCCTGCCCTCAGGTCTCTGATCTCATCTCCTACTACTTTTCTCCTCACTCACTTCACTGCACCCACACTGGCCCCTTGCAGTTCCTCAAACATGCTGCTGCTTGAGGGTTTCTGCATTTGCTTTTCATTCCACTGGGAATGTTCCTTCTCGGATATCCACATGGTTCACTTCCTCACCTCCTTCAGGTCTTTTTTATTACCTTCTCAGAGAGGCCTTCCATGTCCGCCCTATCTAAATTATAAGTGACCCCCAAATTACCAACAACTCCCAGGACTCCCTATCCTCTTTTCCTCTAAAGCATTTATCACCATGCCATGCTTAGTACTTGTTTATTATGTTCACTGCTGCATCCCCCAAACTTAGAATAGCGCCTGGAGCATAGTGCTCAATAAACATTTGTTGAATGCACTGAAAGAACAGAGGCCAGCATAATGAAGAAACATGAACAACAGATCTCAGCTAAGTAAAGAGAGCTAACACAGCCCTTCCACCCTCCCTCCCACTCTTTTGCAAACAAAGATCCGAGGACGACTGAAATGCTGAAAGATCTAAATTTCATACACTTTAATCTCATATCTCTCCACATTAACTCAACATATATCATTATCGTATTCTGTAGCCTCAAAAAAAAAAGAAACATCTTTGTGTATAATTTATTTGTAATCCTATTACATTTAACCCAATAATAAATAGTATTAATTAAAGCCCCAATATAACCCTCTTGGTAGCACCCTATTTTCACACCTCACAGATTCACAAATTGTGCATTAATAGTAATCGAATACGTGGAAATCAATCCATAAACATATTAAACATATATAATTAGGGTAATCTTTTACACAGTATAGTTCCAGCTTTTCACATGTGTTCTTCAGTGTTTTGGTTTTTTTTTTCCCATTCCACTGAAACACAGATTTGACCTGCTCAAATTCAATAAGCAACTGATTGAGGCTTAAGGGTTACCATTTTCAGCACAATTTCATTACATTTAGGAGACAGAAACGGTTATCTGGAATTTCATATTTTTTTCTCTCCTACTCAGTTTTACAAACTAAGGTAAAAAAAAAAAATCAACAACAGAAGCTGTACTACTACGACAATGTTGACTACACTGAACTGTGTAACAAACATGAGAGCACCCAATTTAGCTGATGCAAAAAGTCCAAATTCAGCATTCCAAAGGCAGTTTAGGGGTGTTAGTGGTATAATATACAAAAGTATACATTGTTTTAAAATCAAACAGATACCAAAGTCAGCATGAAACTATCTATTACTTGAATTACTGAAACATCCTGCTTCCAGTTCCCCTGCTTTCCCACTATCAGTGTAGCCAATGCAATGGCTCTATGATTAAGCATGTCCTTGAAAATGCTCAGGAACTGTATTAATGTCTTTATTTAATCTCTTTAACTTCATTATATCATATAAACATTATCATCAGGCTAACCCCATGAGGTACACTTTATTGTTCCTATTTTAAATCTTATGTAACTTGTCCAAGGTCACACAGCTACCACATGATGGAGTAGGACCCAAACTCATTCTCAAGTAAGAAGCAGTAGGAAGCATAACACCAGTACTCAACAAATGTGAGGGATTATCAAATGTTAATACCCACTTACTTAAATCTTTTTATTATTCACAGGACATTTTAATTCTATTATTACAATATAATCTGATGGAAGTAAAATAATCATGTAAAGATCATATGTGTATTGTCCAACAGAAATATACAATTTGTAACCTGTTCATATATCCCTCAAATTTTGAATTCTCAAATAAGAATTTGGGATTTAAATTTATTTGAATTTTTTTTAATCAACAAGAAAAAACTCACAAATGAACCTTTCGCCAAACAATTATCCTCCACATTCTCTAAATTTGTTAAAGTTCTGTTAACTTAAAACTCTAACATAAATTATGTTTCTTTCATATTAAAATAAGGAATGGCCAATTCTAGTGAAACATTAGAGTTGAAATCAATAAAGTTATCTAAAACCACGTCATGATCAATAAGTACACAAAAGGAAATTTCTGCTGCTTCTTGCTTGAAGGAAGCTGAGGCATTATTAGGAAGTCCCTAATATTTATGAGACAGGTTGTGAAACAGCCAAAGCTTTTACTCACGAATTATCATTCTGGCAAAGAGTAAAAGATCATTACTTTGACATGACAAGAATAATTTCTAAAAACCAGCATTCCACAAAGAGTTTTCACATATTTTAGCTTATTGATGACTCTCAGAACTGTGAGGCAGAATGAACAAAAATAATTATTCTTATTTTCACAACTGAAAACTTAAGCTACAAGGTTTGGGGACTTGCCCAAAATCTACCAGTTCTATCTTCAAACCATCTACTCCTTTCACTCTTTGCAAGTCATCTCTATTGCACGAACCACACCTCTGTACCAGGCCACCTGCTCCCAGACAACAGACAGCCTGGATGTAGGGACCAAGGCAGCTGGGGCTGTCCCGGAAAAATGGCAAAAAGAGGAGAGGAGACTAAGATAGCCTCTGACTCCCTCAGTGATCTATGTTTTTAGGAGGCCGATACCCGCTTGAGCAGGGTTCCCATCCAGGAGGCTCAAGTTAGTTTTCCAGGGTGTGCCTCGGTTTCCCAGTCCCCCTAACACCTGCCACTACCTATAACTTAGGTCTCCAACCTCCGCGACCTGGGGACAGAGTATCTCGGCTCCTCTCCCAGCCTAAACGAGGGAGAACTTTGCTTTATCTGCTGCAACTTACCTGGCGGGTCATGAGAGATTTTATTTTTTGCATGTCGAAATCGTGAGAGGGATATGCTGCCGCAAAAGGCTAACAAATCACACCGAACCACCAGACAGCTCGCCCAGACACAGGGAAGCCATAGTGGGTGGTCACGTGGAGCAGTCGACCCGGGTCATCTTTTCTCCCCCTGTGCATGCTGGGAACTGTAGTCTTCCGGCTGCCGCCGGCCCTTGCAATGAAAACAAGCGGCCAGTACGGATACTACATTTCCCAGAAAGCAAAGCAGCGGCGCTTCAGTTAAGCCCTCAAAGTTTGTTGCTCAGTGTGACCACGGCGATCGCCGGTCTTCACACAGGTGCTTGCAGTAGGTAGCTCTGTTCTGCTAGGCAGAAACCTACGTCCTGGGTGACCAGGCATTGAGCAAAGGACCAAATACTGACGAGAAAATATATAAACCAGACTGACCTGATGCCTCCCAACCTAGGAGCGTGATGGAGGAAACCCCACCTGGTCTAGAGGGGCGGCGAGGGAGAGCGTGAGACCGGCGCAGAGAAGGAAGAAAGGGCAATCTCGGAGAGGTGACCTTAGAAGTTGGGACTCCTCAAGTGGCGCTGGGTTTGGTCTGAGGAAAGGTGCGGTCCATGTTGCCCAACAGGCGGCCTCCCAGAATTAGAACTGTTCTTCCCCAGTCTTAGCATCCCCTGCAAAAGCCCTAAAATCAAAGGATTTTGACCCTCACCTTTTATTTTAATACTTGCATAACCTAAGTCAAGACAGAAAATAAGGCAGTAATAATGAGTACACATAGCACTTTAAAGTTCAATTAAATTGGGAAATGTAATAGGGGAGTCTCTGGGGCTCAATTTAAAAAGTACTTGACAATTATGAGACTACCAGGAAAAAAAGCGGCCACAAATCTAACAATAGCTAATATTTGTTGAAAGCTTACTACATGTCAGGAACTCTGCTAATAGCTTTACATGTATGATCTCATTTATCCACACAAGCATCCTATGGGGTTATTACTATTATCCTCATTTTAAAGATGATGAAACAGGTACGGAGAAAGTGGAGAAAGACGTTAAGGACTTCCAGGTGGCCTCCCTCCACTGGCCTGCTCCAAGCGAGGGCTCACGGGAGGTGTGGGATGTTGCCAGATGATTGATATGCGTGATTGTCAGGTGTTCTTTGTTTTCCTGCAGTCCCTTCCCCTGACTGGTCCCTGGCTTCTCCACCCCTAGGAAGCTCCCTCCTGGCCTGTATCTGCCACCTATAGATTTGATCCCTGCCTAACAAACTGTGTTTTTTAATTCAACATACCTTGACACTATATGAAATAACTGAACCTTACATGATACATTTTTAGCTCCCTAAACTAAAAAAAAAAAAAAAACTTGGAGCCCTAAAGAACACGTTTTAAAAGGTGAAGCATGTTGTTTCCATGTTTCAAAAATATATATATAAGGGTTATTTAGTTACGACTTTCACATTTTCCTGAGCGCTATTTAGAGTGGTAGTACAACTAGTGGAAAGTTTGCAAGGCCTGACAAAAAATCTTGAGGAAGACTTGCTGGTTGGCAGTGCTTGGTAAACAAGTGCCAGCTCCATTTTTGCAGATTGGAACATCAAGGGTTAAGTAAATTGAATTGATTCATGGCGAATAGCACTAGCAGTAAAGTAGGATAAGGGTGTATTTTCTAATAGCCCAAACAGGAAGGGCCTCTGCAAGCTTAAATAAGAGCTGAGATCCTGGTTTGATTAGGAAAATATATCTATCACCCTATACATAGTAAACCAGTGGGGAAATGTAGCCCCTCCAGGATGATGTAACTACATTTCTTGAGCAGGCAGTAGCAAAAAACAGAACACTTGCTAAAATTAAAGCAGTGACCTAGAGAGGCACCCAAGAAGGAAAACATTGCTCCATAATCATTGAGCAGCCATATAATACAGATCTAGGCTTCTGGGAGGTGGCATTGCAAACTTTACTATATAGGAGTAAACATTAGCACAGACATAGGTATATGTAGTAGCTCCTCTAGCTTGTAAACTGTACTCTTTCCTGGGATCTAATTACATCAATAAGAAAACTTTTTCCCCTGTTCTTAGTCCCAACAGTTTTATGTTGACCTCAGCATTTTACCACCTCTCCTTCCCAATTGTTTCTGCCACTGCAAAATACTTATATGCTACTCGTGATTAAAGAATGTGAATGTTTGAAATTCATATAGCAGATGTTTGCTGTATAAAGCAAGACAAGTCTTACTTAGGATTTAAATAAACTAGACTGTAAACTAGTGTGACTTGAGAGGTAATAAGAAAGCCCTGCTCCCCAACACACGCACACACACATGCACACACACACATACACACTTGCACAGGAGAGTGTGCCCATGTGCATGCACACGTACACACACTATCCCAGTGGATCCTTGCATTGTTTGCAATTTAATTACCATGGATATAGATTGTTTTAGGTTAATCATCCCTTTCATTTTAATTGCAAATATAACTAAGATTAGTAAACAGGCTACAGGCCCTTTTTTCCTGAACAGCATGGTAGAATAGAGCTTTTCAGTGTGTTACAGGTGTGATGTGAAATATTGATAGTGGGAAATTTCTTACGGTGATAAACACTTTAAGCATTTTTAAGAATCATGTAAAAATTGACAACAGTTGAAGTTAAATTTGAACACTGCTTATTTGACTTCCTATGTAAACATCTTGAATTCAGAAATTACTCCAGCAGGTAAGAGTTTATACCTACAACTTACCACTAGAGGACGCTTTGTCATGGTTATGCCACATAGTGCTTCCCTAGATGTGCCATAAAGGTATTGTCATTTTTTAATGTGCTGTGAGATAAAAAGATAATCACAAATAAGATTAATTTTAACATTTGCTTCATTTATGTAGCATCTACTATCACCTTATGTCATAAAAGAAGAGATATTTTTAAATACAAGAAGAGAAATAGGAAAAAAATATCTCAAAAAGCTCCTTAAAATTTAGTACTTTTAACATTAGGAAAAACACACTACATTGTCGTTTCTCTCACTTGCCAAAGACCCACAGACTTCATCATAAGCCAGCACTGGGATGCAAAACACTGGGAAGAGCTTATTTAATAAAGGCAATTGGAGATTAATATTGATCTAAAAGGTGTTAGGGGAGCCTATGTGATATCTGTAGAACTTCCATTTTACTTTGTAAATTGTATTTTGTGAAATCCAGTATTAAAATTTATTTGAATTTCTTAAACATCAACTGAGATTCAGGAGCCATGAGCCAAGGAGCATTTGGAGTTTGTTTTTGGAAGAACAACTTAACAAAAGTACTAGTTAAGCACTAAGCTAGATGCTAAAAATCCATGAATGAATAAGACTGTTCTCTGTACTTGGAGCTCAGAGGGAAAATAAACATTCAATAAAATTAATTGAGATTCATGAGATAAGTGCTGCAATAGATATATGTACAGTATTTAGAGCACAGAGAAAATTGTGTAGTTATTAGCTAGAGGGAGGGAGGAAGCTCTTGCTATTTTTCTGAAGCATGGAGAGATCTTAAAGTGACTGACCTCTGAAAAGGACTCAAGTTTCCCAAAGGTCACTTACTTTCTTTGCCTATAGAAGCCCTTCTAGATAGGTTGAGAGCCTTAATGTAAAGAGTATTTCCAAACTTGGATTCCAAAATAACTATCATCCCTTTTTGGCTTTTAGTTATGCTTGAGGAATATTCTTCCTTCCCCTCTCATCACTGAATTTTTCAGTGGGCCTTTACTGTTAAAACTGATTTATACAAGGAATTTTACTTGATTTGATGCAGATTTGGTTATAAACTTTCCACTTTATATAGTGGAAGCCTTGGACCAGAACATTCTTGCAAATGGGGGTTAACTTATAACTTAATAAATTAAGCGGAAGTGCTTAGACTACCTGCTGCCATGACAATGGAGAGGCCAGGCTGAAAAACACCACCACGGTAGAGGCAAGATCTCTGGATCATCGGTTCTCTTCCTCTGTGCTTCAGCTGTGAAACTGTGGCCTCAGATATTATCGTTGGCATATGCTTTTTATTATAATTATACCTGGTCCATGCTTCAGCCCTGCTTGGAAACACACCTGTGATTTGCTTTTAAAAACAGGATGAATCCAAAGATTCAAAAAAACCATAGCAGTCATTTGTAATAGAAAAACACACTTTTATTCATTTGATTCATTGGTATAATTTTTACATGTTAGTGACTTCATAAAGATTTATAACTTTAGCAGATACAGAAACTGCTTTAATTTTCATAGAAAACATTTTATTTCAAAATAATGTCATAGTTTTGCATGATAGAAAACCAGCTTTTGTTTTTAAGGAAATTTCACAATATTCTTTTTAGCAAAGCATGCTTTTTTTCAATAAAGTCATCCAAAAATTTGTTTTCCTTCATGTGATTTTTAATAACTAAGAATAATTTATAAGATATACAGACAATTACTGATAATTGCTAAGAAACTGTTTTGAAAGTCATAACCCTGTATCCTTGTAAAGCATATAACAGGTGTTCCCACTCCCTGTGTCCTTTGTATACACATTCATTCTGTATTCAAATCACAGAAGCAAGAGTCAGGATAGGGTCTGTTACCTCACTGCTAATTTCCCTAGCAAATAAACCAGCAGCTGCTGATCCATGTACCAAGTTACCACAGAGAACAGGGCACTGTATGCATGGGACAGGATGCTTTCATGGAGCCCTTCAGCAGCATGGTTGCAGTCTTTCAGTGCAAAATATACCTCCTTCTCTTAGGTAAGGCTCTGCGTGAATTATATTTTAGCTGTTTGTTGTTTTGGGGGATTTTTTTAATTGTGGGTGTAAGGTAAATATTTGCTTTAGGCTGTAGATTCACTCAGATAATTGAAGAGCAAGTCAGAACCTTTTTACAATAACACACTGTTCCAGCAAAGAAGCAGGAACCTTTAGGAGAAATAAGCCTCAATAAATAGATTGCTATTGTTTCCTTAGAATAACAATTATTGTCAATAACACTCATTAAGAAAGTTAAGACATTCTAAAAATCTAATTTCTTTTTTTTTAGAGTTTACGTGTAGGTTCAATAGTTTTTAATGCATTTATTTTGGCAAATATTCTAATAGACCATGAAATTGTGACTGCTTAGAGTGAAAACTCAAAACAGTTTATGAAAATGGTTTTCTTTTTAGTTAAAGATGTTGCTACAAACTGTTGACTGCTTCATTTTAAATTATCCATCTCATCTTATGAAATATGGAAAAAGGTCAGGTTCCAAACTGACAAAACAAAATTTTGTACACAAAAGGGAGAAATGTGTTAGAAAGGATTATTTCTCCAAAATGCCTTTAGCTTTTCTGTTTGTTCAGTGGCTAGTAGTCCTGTAAAATTTTTTTAGCTGTACCTTAATATTTTTTTCCTCACTCTCCTCTTTATCGTTAGAGTTTAAAGAAGTCTGTCTGCAACATTCCCACTGTTTTTATCTGTCAACATTATTTTCACCAGATGTTCTCTTTTCCATTCTTCCTCTTTAGTGGTTTTAAAAGTCAGCTTAGTTTCTTGTTTTGTTTGTGTTCAACAGATAGGAATTTCTTTTTAAAAAAAGCTATATTCCTTAAAATTTAAGAACAACTTAGGTATATAAGCAATTTGTTTTAGACTTCTTCAGTTACTTAGAGCTTTACTTTTCACTTGTATATTTTGTTACAGTTTTCATTGAAAATGGGATTGTTTTTCAAATTTAAACCTAATGTACATATCCCATGTATTTCAAATGTACAGTTTATAAATTTCCTAAAAGTCTTTGAGTTTCCCATAGTTGTGACTCTTCAGTTGTTACAGTGTTGATGTTATCAAATTCAAACAAAAAATGGATTTTTATTTTTAGAAATTTTTTGAAAAATTAAACAATTACTGTAACCGTCTCTTCATCTTTGTTCATTATCCTCAGTTTTGAAAGTATCCTGTGTCAGTACCCCACTTATTTTTGATTTTAAAACTTTAGGACTATTGTAATTTCATAAGTGATGTTTTTGTAATTGGCTTTAAGAACTCAGAGACAATTCGGTTGAGGAATTCAACTAACATAAAATTAAAATGTGCTTTAGAGAAATTACATGTTTATAAATAATTAAATCAGTTATTATACTTTAAGATTTTCTTTCTTCTGCAGATTTACTTTTCTCCATTGGTAGTGTGTTATACACTCCATTGGTAGTGTGTTCCACAGGTAATGTGGAAATCTTTTTGCTTTTAGGAATATTGATTTTTTGTTCGTTTTTTCTTTTTAAAAAAACTAAAAATTCTGAAGCCTAAAATGTACCATTTGTACAGTCTATTCAAAATACAACTTCATAATTTCTGTTTTCTCTAAAGATACAAGAGTTTATTTTCAGTCAACAATAGTTGTGTTATGGTTGCAAATACCATGCACGATAATGGGGAAGTAAATGCCAACTATTTTGAGCTACAGTAGAGGTCACTTTGTGAAGTCTGATGTTTATATTCAATACAATGAAACTGGTCTAGGGAGTCCTTTGTTGCTGGAACATAGATAAATTTCACTTACCTATATAAGCGATTTGTTTTAGACTTCTTCGGTTACCTAAAGCCTTACTTTCACTTGTATATTTTGTTATAGTTTTCATTGAAAATGGGATTGTTTTTCAAATTTAAACCTAATGTACGTATCCCATATATTTGAAATGTACAATTTATAAATTTTTTAAAAGTCTAAGTTTTCCATGGTTGTGATTCTTCCAGTTATTACAAGACTTCAAGTGTTCTTTAACACTGGATACTCCTTTATAATGCTATTGTTGTGCAGTTTAAGAGAATCTATAAAGGGAAGATCATTGCTGTAATTTTGTGTGTCAGATTATGAATGATATTATCAGTGTTTCTTGAGATTAGTGTAATGCTTTACATGCAAAAAGTCTAAGAGTTTTTCTTTTTTATTCTCAAAGTATTAGTGAATCTAACAATAAAACTGAATTTTCATTTAAGTCCAAATATTTGAAATATCAAAAGGAAATTAAAATTTCATCAATTTTTATATTATTTATTTCTTGAAGCTTATTTGTTCATACAGAGGATGACCTTCTAAAATCAATAGTTTAGTCCTTTATTATTTTTTCTTTTTTATTTATTTATTTTTTTTCCCACCAAGCAAGAGTTAGTCCTTTAGGTTTTCTGAAACAACTAGAAAAGAGCACTTGAATATTTCTCAAAATGAAGCTAATTTTTCTAAAATTAATAATCTACTGTGTTTGACAGCATGGATTCATCACATCTGTAGTGGGAAACACAATGGCAAGAAGAATATGTTTCTGAAATGCAGAAGCAGCATTCAGTTATCTCTGTATTCTCCAAATTTCACTACAAGTAAAGATTGCATCATATCAATAGGTTCACGTCTGTCCTGCAAAATGAAAAGATTTGAGGTGACTGAGATAAGATACTGTATAAAGAAAATTTCATTCCTTGCTGACATTCTTATAACTTGCTACCTATAATTTATCTGATAAAAACGGTGTTAGGCAATCTCAAAAGAAACAGCTATTGTAACAGCTGTGCTATCTCTCACTGTTGAACACACATTTGAAAAAGCACATATATTTGAAAAAAAAATTTTTCATTTGCTATGAAAGCATTGAATATATTCAGAGATATTATTGGTAATATATTATGTAAGGCATTATTAAATGATTCAGTCTCTAAAATAACCCAAGAAACTAGTTTTCAATTATCATAAAGGTCATATAAAATGTTATTTTCTAGTAAAATAGTTTCATTTTGCTCTGGACTGCAATATTTGTATTGTTTTTAATATTTTATTAAATAAAACCTTCTTCCTCTAACTTTGGTCATAGAGTCTCTAACAAGTCTTTTCATATTTAAGATTCAACGATCTGAATCAAGATCCAAAAGTCAACAACATTTCTAGTCTAGTGATATTGTCACTCCATAATGATGAGGTACCTCCCAATCATTTACAGAATATTAAATATTCTTAAATATTAAATTATTAAATAAATCTCAGTCTTTTTCACCTACAAAGAAAGTAAATTAAAAGGGTTTGTTCTCTTTAAAAAAAAAAAAAAATAAACAAGGACTTTTGCAATGAGTTTCCCAAAAGACAAGGACAGATTGGCTAGAATTGTATTCAGGCCATCTTAGCCTAGCGGTGGTTTCTAGGTTGAGCTGTGAACTGTCTTAAACGGATCAATAAGTCAATGACAAAACTGCTCCCCGCCAGAGGCAACTACCTCATGTTATGTTAGCAACCATGCTGCCTTTTCCAGTGCTTTCCCAAGGCAATGATGTCGACTCCACCATTCCCCTTTGTAACAGACACAGAATTGCCGCTTTACTAAAGGATATCCAGAGATTGACCAAAAACTGAGACTCAATACTTCAAAATTCCTTAGGCCCTCTCGCAATTTGAGTCCTCTCAAAATTCTTTGGGCCTCTGAAATGTGTCATAGGTTGCTGCTACCCTGAGAAAAGCACCTCAGGATGTCAAGAACATAAAGCTGAGAGAGTCAAGGAAGACCTTAGACTTCATCTAATATTACTCCATTTTCACACATGAGAAAACTGAGGCAGAGAATTAAAATGACTTCTCTAAGATCACCTCGCTGAACACTTACCATTTTATCTCAAGTGTGCATTCTTTATTGAGATCTCACATTGTAGTGGATCTTTAACTTTATCAAAGTATCAAATACTGTAATCTGTCTGCAAGTTTAGAGACCAGGTTCCTGAAAATCCGTATTTCAGGGAAATTTGCAAGAGATAAATTTAAGATTAACTGGTAGACATAGGACAAGGGAATCCAAAATCAGGAGTGAAGCATGAAACCCTCATAAATATTTTCATGTTCACTCAAGTGAAAAAAATAAAGAGCAACATAATAAATACAGTGAAAGTTACATTTTAAATATCCTAAGTTAGGCTGGGCGTGGTGGCTCACGCCTGTAATCCTAGCACTCTGGGAGGCCCAGGCGGGCGGATTGTTTGAGCTCAGGAGTTCGAAACCAGCCTGAGCAAGAGCAAGACCCCGTCTCTACTAAAAATAGAAAGAAATTAATCGGACAGCTAAAAATACATAGAAAAAATTAGCCGGGCGTGGTGGCGCGTGCCTGTAGTCCCAGCTACTCGGGAGGCTGAGGCAGAAGGATTGCTTCAGCCCAGGAGTTTGAGGTTGCTGTGAGCTAGGATGACGCCACGGCACTCTAGCCCAGGCAACACAGTGAGACTCTGTCTCAAAAAAAAAAAAAAAGTCCTAAGTTAGTAATAACAGGTACTAAAAGCTAATTTATTACTTACCAGGAACTTGTCAGGAGCTTCCTGTCTCCAATTTCAATGAAAGGCATGTAAATGCATTTTGTTTTGTGCAGAAAACACATACCCTAAGAGGAATCTTTTCCTGTGCCGATCCCCCATCCAAGGCTCAGTGTCTTTCTAAATTTATGACTTTAAGAGCTTCACCCCCTCGGTCAGCCTCTGCTTCACATATCTTAGACATCACAAGTTTTAAGACATAGATTTGCTCTCCCATCTTCCTTTCTTTCTCCTACTATTTCCTTGCAAAAAACGCTACTCCTTTTCTGCAGTCCACTGTATCTCCTCTTTAGAATTTCCAGCACCCAGTTCCCTCTTTTTCTAATCACTCAAATTAGAAAAAAAAAAAAAAATCCAAATTTAACATTCTTACATTTGCCAGAAAAGAATACAGAAACAAATCCTCATACCTTTGTAATTTCTTTGTTATGGACCAAATCACTAAAGCGAATGTGCAAGTACAGTCCATTATCAGAAAAAAAAAATAGAAGTTAATCACAAATACACACAGAAGCCAAAAAGACTATATGACACGTCTTTATGTTTCCCATGTAGTCACCAACTTTTCAGTCCACACAGTCAGTTTCAGCTGAGTGTCTAGGAGTCTCTTCTCCCTCTAAGTTCCTCTTCCTTTTGGACTTTCTTCTCCTGAGTTCTTTGCTCTAACTTCCCTGCTGACCCCAGAGTCTCACTCTCTACTAATAGCTAGCCAATAATTGCCACAGCCATGGCAACCTTTGCTTCCACCTCCACCCTGGGAAGGAAGGAGAGAGATTTACTGTTGGTAGAACTGGATTCCTCATAGAGGCAGGCCTACGTCCTTGAATTTCTCCAAAGAAATCATCACAAAAGACAAACAGACCTTTCTACTTTTTCTTTCCTAGTACTGATGGCCTTTTATGACAAGACTTGGGTGAAGCATTAAAGACCTCCTCCCTAGTACCAATGAAAAGGGGAAGCCATCAAAGAGGATACACATTTTGTATATAAGAAAATTGAAATTGTAAAATCCCTCTATTTGTACCTAATTTCCATCTCCTCACTTGCTCAAGGATTTTATTCCACCTTCACCCATCTCTATTCTGCACCATCAGCATTTCCCTCTCAATGAAATGTTCCCAGTAGCATAAACCTTTTGATTTCACATTAGATCCCTCTCTAGCTCCTGCCCCATCTCTCTGCTCCCTTTCACGGCAAAACTCCTCAAAAGTGTTGTCTATGCTCATTGTCTTCAGTTTCCTTTCCATTCTCTCTTTTTCCTCTCACTGTTAAAAATACTCCACATTTAAATTCTTCCCATTCTCTCCCCCGCTACTTCAAATGTTCCTATGATGGAGGTACCATATTTCCCCCCTTTTAAAATGAGAATTTTAAAGCAAAGAGCTTTTAATTACAGTTTCCGCAACATGGTAGCCTAAGCTAAGGGGGACTCTCTTCCCACTGCAAGTACATAGTCTCTAAATAAAACAAAGCAACATATCATGGCTTAAGGCAAAATGGGGAAATTTCCAGGTGCCAGGAACTAGGAAGAAACCCGAAGACATAGCATTGAGTGCACGGACCCAAACAGCTCAGGCACTGCCCAGGCCTCCAGACCCACTTATTCTCTCTTAAACTCACTTTAATCAGGCTTTTATGTCCAGAATATCTTTTTGATATTGCCTCTTGAATGTCTAAGGGGCATCTTAAAATGAACGTGCCTGCATCGGACTCCTGATCATCCCCTAAAGCACCTGCTCTCCCAACAGTTTTTCCCATGGTGGAGTTGTAAATCCATTCTTGACTCCTCTTTGTTTTTTATATCCCACTTGCAAAATGTTAGCACATCCTGTTAGCACCACCAGACTTTACCCTGTGTGTGTATATATATACATGTATGTATGTGTGTGTGTGTGTGTATGTATATATTTGTTGCTGTTTGTTTGGTGGAGGGATGGGGCAGGATCTCACTGTGTCACCCAGGCTGCAGTACAGTGGCTCAATCATAGCTCACTGCAGCTTTGAACTCTGGGGCTCAAGTGATCCTCCCGCCTCAGCCTCCCAAAGAGCTGAGATTACAGACGTGAGCCACCGTACCGGCCTCCCACAATATCTTTTACTACCACCCTAGTCTCCAGCATAGTCGTCTCTTCCCTGTTTTATTGCAGACACCTCCTAAGTGTTCTCCCTGCTTCTGCTCTTGCCCCTGTTGCCATCTGTCCTCACAGCAGCTAGAGTGAGGCCAATAAAACATAAGAAAAGTCATATCCCTTCTCTGCTCACGAAACTCCAGTTGCATCCCCATCTTAGAGAAAATTGCCAAAGTCTTTCTCATGGTGCTAAGGTCCTGTCCATTCTGCCGGGGCCACCTCACCAACTTCATATTCTACAATGCTCCCTCTTCTCTGCTCTGTTCCATCCATACCTGCCTTTTGCTGATCCTCAAATACACCAACCCCGTGCCTGGTCTGAGCAGGAATGACTGAGCATAGCGGATAATGGTTTAATGCCACTGTCCTTAGGACATTTGCATTTGGCAAGGCTTTGGCTAAAAAGGAAACTTCCAAAAATGGAATATTAAGTCATTTCAGAAGGCTTAAGGGAAATACTTGGGAGGAAGTAACCCTTCAGTTATATAAAGTATATAAACATGGTTTGATTAGGATATGATATGACACGGACATTAATATAGTCATAATTTCAAATGTTTTTAATGGTTTCTTTGGACTTTAGCACTAATAATCTTTCCCAGTTCTCCTTTTCCCTTTATTCTTTAACGGTCATAGGTAATAACTTCTGCTTTTCCTTTTCATCTTGCCTTTAGAGAAGCCATGCAATCAGCAGTCTTTGGGTGGAGTTTTTTAAACGTCAAAGGTTTCAGAGACAAATATTTACTTCTATATGTAACCGTACTAGAATGGTCATTACCTGGAAGCCACTCTCCTTTGAAAAGGATTATCATCTGATCAAGTTCAGTCTGCGGTTGCCCCTTTGGACTGTGAAATGTGGCTCACGGTATTGACAGCTTTCCTTTCCTTTGCAGCAGGTGCTTGTTCAGGGCTGAAGGTGACGGTGCCCTCACACACCATCCACGGCATCAGGGGTCAGGCCCTCTACCTCCCCGTGCACTATGGCTTCCACACCCCAGCCTCAGACATCCAGATCATATGGCTGTTTGAGAGGCCCCATACGATGCCCAAATACCTGCTAGGCTCTGTGAATAAGTCTGTGGTTCCTGACTTGGAATACCAACACAAGTTCACCATGATGCCACCCAATGCATCTCTACTCATCAACCCACTGCAGTTCACTGATGAAGGCAATTACATCGTGAAGGTCAACATTCAGGGAAATGGAACGCTATCCGCTAGTCAGAAGATACAAGTCACTGTTGATGGTGAGTCCACTAAGAGCATACATGGGCAGCAGGCTAGCGTGGTAGTTAGCAAAGGCTCAAGAAACTAAATGACCTGGGTTTTAGGTCCTGGCTCTGCAACTCTGGTCAAATTAATTAATTTTCAAAGCCTCACTCTCATGGCACTAATGACATTATCTACTTCATGAAGCTTTCTGAGGATTAAGTAAGTGGACACGCATGTAAAGGATATGCCCAGTGCCCAGCAAAAGGTAATTGAGCAATAACTTATTATCTATTTGCCTGGGACCTATCAAATATGAAGTTGCTGATATAATGAGATGGAGAAAATCTTATTTATTCAGTAGTAGAATACACTCTGGAAGAGCCCTATTTTTGTCCCACGGAGATTTTTACTCTGATACACTGTTTGGGAGAGGATGAGACTTACTCAAGGACCATACAAAAGGATAATAGAAGTGCCTGGAAATGTCCTCCAAGGGGGAATAGGCTCAGCTAACTTGCAGACATTTATTTTCCTTATAGAGATATGTAAGTGGCATACCTTAAATGTACTATATTCAAAGCCCAGCCTCTGTGTTTTCTCTGTAGACCTGTTTATTTGACAATATTCCCCATTTTAGCAAATACAAAAACCATTCTGTCAACTGTCTGAGCCAAAACCTTGCAGTCACCATTGGCCCCCTCTTTTTCTCACATCCCACATCCAGTCCACAAGAAAGCCCTGTCGGCTTCACCTTCAAAATATTAATATAGACAAAATCCAACCACTTCTCACTACTATTGCTCCACTCAACACCACCATCAGCTGTGGCCTGGACTATCCTAACAGCCTGCCACCTGGTCTCCCTGCATCTACTCCTACCTCCTGCAGCTTAAAATCCTCCCATAGCTTCTATCTCACTCAGAAAAAAAATCAAAGTACTAACAATGGCCTGCAAGGCCCCACATACCCAACACCTATCTGGCCCCATTTCCTACCTGCATCCCCCTCACGACCTCTTTTCTGGCCACTCTGGTCTCCTTGTTCATCCTAGAACAGACCAAACACACTCACACCTCGGGGCCTTTGTACTTGCTGTTCACTCTCCCTAAATGAGTTTTCTCCTAGGTACCAGAAAGTGCCCCTCCCTTATGTCCTGTAAGTCTCAGACCAAATATTACTTAATAGTGAAGCCTTTCCTGACCACCCTGTATAAAATATAACCTCACTCCCCCAAACACACTCTCTACCTCCAGTTCTGCTTTTCTTTTTTTCATAGGACTTATTACCACCTAGACATACTATATATTTTTGTTTATTGTTTCTCTTCCCCAACTAGAATATGAGGTCCATGGGAACAGGACTTTGTCTGTATTTTTGGCTTTGTCCTCAGTGCCTAAAACCTTTGCTGACCGCTATCTTGGGAGTAAACAAGTGGCCACAGAGGAGATGGAGCAGGCTGCAGGGAAGCATGGACACAGGGGGTGGAAGCCGATGCCTGGAGAGCAACTTTAGGGAAGGAGAAGAGATCTCTAAAGGGCATTCTCGTGTGTGGCATCCTGTCTCCCCCCAAAACTTTCAATATAGAACATCCTTACTTGTTAATTAGTAGTAAAGTTGCATCGTTTAGGGAAATACAACCAAAAATTTAGTAAAGCCTAAATTTTAGGGCCTGAGCTAAAATTCTTCTTGGAAGGGAAACTTCCACACCTGAATTACATTGTTTTAGGCAAATCTATGATCACAATACCAAGGACTATTCTAATTGGTTCTCCTCATACAAGCCTGCTGACATATTACCTATTTTTTTTTTTTTGAGACAGAGTCTCACTCTGTTGCCCTGGCTAGAGTGCCGTGGCGTCAGCCTAGCTCACAGCAACCTCAAACTCCTGGGCTCAAGCGATCCTTCTGCCTCAGCCTCCCAAGTAGCTGGGACTACAGGCATGCTCCACCATGCCCGGCTAATTTTTTTTCTATATATTTTTAGTTGTCTGATTAATTTCTTTCTATTTTTAATAGAGACGGGGTCTTGCTCTTGCTCAGGCTGGTCTCGAACTCCTGAGCTCAAACGATCTATCCGCCTCGGCCTCCCAGAGTGCTAGGATTACAGGCACGAGCCACCACGCCCGGCCTGACATGTTACCTATTTATCCCATACCACATATATGTCCACCCACAGATACATATGAAATAAAAGCTTTTTCTGTATAATAAAGGTACACAATTCATTTTTCTTTTTAAATCATACTAACACGAACATAAAGCTTTTTCAAATCCTTTGTTCTTGCCAGGGACGATGAAGAATTAAATTAAATGGACAAGCCAGTTGATTACCCCCAGCTTGAGAAGTGCTGGAAGTTTCAGAACTACTCAGCTTCCTACAAGTTGCCCTTCAACCTCCTTTCTCCTTATCTTTCATTTTCTTCTGTCTTCTCTGGGCTGGAGCAATCGGTCTGTTTGTGCCCTAACGCACACTTTCCAGTGTAGGAAAACGTGAACATGAGTCGATAAATTTACCTGATGAAGATGCATCAACCCTAATTAAAAGCTTGATAGAAAATTAAGGTCTAAACATTGGAGGCGATCATCTGTCACTGCTGTGTCATCCCACTCCCTCTGTGTCCTGTAGTCATACACAGAAAGAGATGGTTAAATACTTCTCTCTCCAAAATGCAGGGGAGAAGAAACATTGCCTGATTTAAAGCTCTCTTCGTTTTGCCACTGACTGCTGTGTAACCTGTGCAAGTCATTGTTTTTATCAAATAGAATCAAGGACCTCAAAGATTAATGAAAATTGCTGAAAATCTTTGTAGATGCTTATTTAATCCCCATCCTTTTCTATCAAATTTACAGTTAAAATTCAGAGAGAAAACATTTACTCATTCTTGGAAATGTATTAATTCGACAAACATTATTAAGTGCCTATTGTATGCCAGACCATGAAATAAGACTATTTTCCTATTACTTGACTTTCCAACAAGAATTTCTACTGGATTTGTCTTTTTTTCCCCTCTAATTTGATATAATCCCAAGAATATATTTTATCCTATTTTGAGATTGAGTCAGTATTGAAATGTTACTTTGGTTTGTTATAGTGACTAACATAATGTTGCAACACAACTGCAAAGTCATTAAAGTATATGATTAATTTGATTACGTACATAGAAAGAAAAGAAAGTTGTACATAGGTGATTCTCTAAAATTTTCCCTCAACTTCCCAAAAGTATGCTATATATGAGCAGTATATGGATTTTTCAGATGGTAGATAGAAATTTGGGTTTACCACATCCACCCCAACTAGCTACTCTTGAGACATTAGGACAAGTAAAGAGAGGGGAATAACCATATGCATTTTGCCCGTGACAGTATACCTTTATGGTATGGGGGAAAGCACAATGAACAGGAAATAAGGAAGCTGGTGTTTGCAACTACTAACTACGTTATCTATAATGTAAAGGGCTTCATTAAACAATCCTTGAAGAGTAAGTTCTAGAATTTGGTTATATTTTTATCATTTTGCATTTTCTGTGACTTTTTATTCTCTGCTTTAATTATTGTCTGAGCTGTCTACATTTACAGAGTAAAACTCTAGAATCGTTTCCCTAGGAGTTAATATTTGAAAGACCTCATAGAGTTTTATTGCAATTCCATGAATGGAAAGAATCATTCCTATCTCTCTTGATATTGCAGATCCTGTCAAAAAGCCAGTGGTGCAGACTCATCCCTCCTCTGGGGCTGTGGAGTATGTGGGGAATATGACCCTGACATGCCAGGTGGAAGGGGGCACTCGGCTAATTTACCAGTGGCTAAGAAATGGAAGGCCTGTCCACACCAGCTCCACCTATTCCTTTTCTCCCCAAAACAACACCCTTCATATTGCTCCAGTGACCAAGGAAGACATTGGGAATTACAGTTGCCTGGTGAAGAACCCTGTCAGTGAGATGGAAAGTGACATCATTATGCCCATCATATATTGTAAGTTGTTTTTTTTTTCAAGAAATACTCATGCTTTCTTTTTTTTTTTCTGAGAAGTTCTCATAGAGGTAGTCAGAGAGAATATAAGCACCAGATGTCATTTGGTTTTTACCATTATTGTAGTTCAGTACGAGTTCTAATCACACCTGCTAGGCACTGTCTTGTCATGAAACATACCTAATGGAACTGTTTCTTGAAGATCAAATTGAGATACTAGCCAGGGACCATTCAGGTTGCATTTTGTGATTGAGTCCATTGTGTGACCTCATTTCCAATGGAAAGCAAGAATCTCAATTTCAAGAACCCAGAACTGTGTAGAGGCCGCAAAGAGAAAACTAAAAGAATACCTTGAGAGGAACGTTTTTTCTTCTCCAAACATTACCATTCCTTAATTGAACATACTTTATTTTTCTACAGTAAAATATTTTCTTTATGTTGATTCTTTCTTATAGCTATTTATCTCTCCATCTACCTACCTATCTTTAAACTCTAGCCATAGATTTAAATTAAAAATTCCTGGGGAAAATTGCATAAACAATTATAGGCATATGCAAATATCATTTCTGAAATATACTTTTGTTTTGCTGTATAGTTCGTTTTAATCTGTCAAAGTGAAAATAAGATCTTTCTTTCAAATGTGCAAGTCAAAGCACCAAATTCATTATTATCATAGAATATGCTGTGATACACAGTATGGAAAATATAAAATGGGAGAAAGAAACGTAATCACACCTGCAAATGTTAAATATTACCCTTTAGACTCCTAAACCTTTTTTCCTTTCCTGTGTTATTTGAAAGAATTAAATTCTAATTTGAATAAATTCATATTTCAAAGAAGGTATCTTCTACTTCCAATTAAACTTTCATCTTTACATTATTTTAGACATAGCCTATGAAAATCTCACAGAGAAATGTCTATCATAAATAAAGACTAATGACAGATAGTAGAAAGAACACTTAGAAAATTTACAAATGTGGGTTCTACTTACACATAGTGAAGATGAATTCACTATATGACTTAAGAAAGGTTATGACTCATTAATTGGTAATTATGAATATAGTAGTATTAATTTTTTGTCTTATTTTTATGTTCAGATGTGGAAACCTTCACTTGGTCAACATTTCATCTTATTGATATTCATTCATTCACTTATTCATTCATTTATTCACTCACTCATTCATAAGTTGATTTGATTAAAAAATAAAACATAAGGGTCTTATTTGTGCTGAGCAATTATTACCTATCACATAACATATAGAAACAACCCAGAATCATTAATTTACTATTTTTTCTTGGTAGCTATCACTGTTTTAGCCCTGTTTCAATAATTGTTTTTGTTTTGTTTTCTTGGTTTCAGGTAACAAAAATTAAATAAAATGTATATTGTATCCTGAAGATTTGTCATTTATCCTGTTGATGTGGCATCAACATGTTTGCAATCTTTATCATTGCATGCAAACGGGGAATATGCACCTTAGCTGACGTTATTCCCATTTCTCTTTCTTGATCTGGTTACCGTCTTCTTCCTTCATGACATCGTCTTCTCCAGGAAGACTTACCTGTCCCGACTTGTCTCACCTCCTCAGGTCACTAAGAGGTTCACTGTTTCCTGCAGTGTTCTGTGCACAGCTCTTCCCTGGCTCTCACTGCATTATATTTTCCCTGACTCTCCTTCACTTACAAGCACCCAACCCCAAACAGTAGTTCTGCACTACTCATCTTTATATCCATAGGGCAATACTTAACGCAGAGTAAGAACTCAATAGAGTTTCTTGAACTTGACAAAATGGAACATGTTATCTTTCTTCATATCCATTTCAGAGTCCATCATTGATGATGTTGTACAAAGGCTATATTCCCATTATAAGATGACAGCTTCTTCGTTATAGTGCTTTGGCACTTTTTTTCCTGACCTTTAGCAAAATTCCTCAATAATCTAGTAAATGTAATATCTCAATATTCCTCCATAGAGGTCCACATCATAATTTAGAATTCCAGTGTGAATCACCTATCCTGTTTTCTAAAGGCACTGTTTCTATGAAGCTTTCCTTCATGAAAGCAGAAAGGATTTTTTATTTTGACAGAAGAAGATATAACAAAATCTATCAAGATCGACCGTATATGTATGAGGTTATGATGTCATAATCTAATATTGGCCTTGGTGGAATACAATGTCAGGCCAATAATTCAGACAAATATCTACTTGCAGTTCACAAAACGTATATGCCTTCTACCTCCAGTTGTAAATAATGACCCAGTAACCACTGCATTTTGTGTGCGACATATGGCAATGCTGCAGGGGAGAGCTCTAAGTGATAAAAATTAAAGAAAAAAAAGGTCATTCACAGTAAATACTTACCATCTGCTCCCAAGCAGGATGGCAAACAGCATCATGATGGAAATTTAGGTATTGTTTCCGCCCAGCCATAAATTGTTAAAGAGAACAGATGATATGTTATTTTACAAGTCATTTAGTAAACAGCCATTCCTGAGGCAAAGGGTTCATTTCTATTGGGAGCTGTGTGCCAAAGGCAAGAGAGTGAACCATAATCCAAAGTCAAAATGGAATTATCCTTCTGCTTTCATCTCCAGTAGCAGAGGTCACTCTAGTTAAATCACTCTGAATATCTCCAATTAGATTGCCTGTTCACTTAAATAATGTACTAGGCTGCATCTCAAAGTAGAGAGATGGTCAGCCTGAAGCACTGATGATAAAAGGAGTAACATCACAGTGTAGTCAGAAGAAAATAGAATGTAAGCAGTGTGTAGAGTGTGAGATATAGTTAGCTAAATTTGTGTGTGTGTGTGTGTGTGTGTGTGTGTGTGTGTGTGTGTGAGACAGAGAGAGAGGGAGAGACAGGGGAGTATAGAAGAAAGACTTGAAGATCATACACTGAAATGTGGATATTGGTTCTCTGAGCAGTAAATTGCAAATGACTTTCATCTTTGTGCCTGAGTTTTAGGATTTTCTGAAATGAACATGTGTTTCTTAAATAATCATATAAAATCTGTTACCTTTTAAGAAATATCAGAAGCAAGGAACTTAAGTGCTTCAGGGTGTTAGATTCTAGGAGCTGGAAGAGATGCTTGCAGCGAGTTAGGGGGCGGTGGGAGTGGGTACAGTATGAGAGAATTGAGGCTGATTCTGAAGAGCCAAATACAGCATAAAATTAATACAGACAGAAGAGAAAAGATTATGCCAATCATGAACCTCAACAAATGAGGAGTAGCAAAATCAAAATAAACATGATTGAGTAAAGAAGATAAGCATTATCTTCTTTAAAAAATACTTAAACATATTTGAAACACGGACTTCGGTGGGGGGGGAACCAAGGGCAACATACGTAACCTAAACGTATGTACACCCATAATTTGCTGAAATAAAAAAAAAGAAAATACTTAAAGGTATTTTTTATTTTAAACTAGAATGATCTTATTAAATTAGGTTACAGGCCAGGTGAGGTGGCCCATACCTATAATCCCAGCACTTCGGGAGGTGGGAGGATTACTTGAGGTCAGGAGTTCGAGACCATCCTGGGCAACATAGGCAGATCCCCATCCCTACAAAAAAATAAAAAAAATTAGCTGGGCATGGTGGCCTGAGCCTATAGTTCCAACTACTTGGGAGGCTGAGGTAGGAAGATTGCTTGAGCCCAGGAGTTCGAGGCTGCAGTCAGCTATACTTGTGCCATTGCACTCTAGCCCAGGCAACAGAGCAAGAACCTGTCTCTAAAAAAACATAAAAATTAAAAAATTGTAAAATTAAATAAGGTCATTGACCAGCCATGGCTCTAAGTGACTGTGGGCTTCCTCTACAAATTAAACCCACCCTCTAAAATTAAAATTGAAAAATTACCACTTGTGAGAATACTCCATTATGTTGCAAGGTCCTAAGGCAATCCCAAATGAGGAGTTCCCCCCAAAAAAGTTCTGTGTAACACCAGCATGCTTTGAAAAGAATAATACTCATTTGTATGTGTGTCAAATTATTAGACAATTCATATGTATAGCCACATTCTATAAACACTGAAGAATAGTGGGAAGATGAAGACCTAAACTGAGTGGCTGTATTTTTATGATGACACTTCTCTTCTTTATCAAGTCGGCCTTGCTGTGCTCTCAGAAAGACTCTCAGAGTTTAGTTTTTGTACATAGACTAAGGTTTCTTGCTCTTTCAAACTACGGTCAATTCCGCCTGTTGGTTTCCTTCTATGTGAACCATAACCAGTGCCCTCTAGTTGGTCGTCTTTCCTTCCCTAATATTCTATCAATGATGACAATTTGAAGGGACTTTGCTGCTGCACAGGACCTGAGATAATAGCCGCAGGATGTCTTCAACATCTCTGATTCCCTCATAATACCTAGAACAGTATCATGCTCAAAGAACATCTCAATATTGATTTTGATTGAGTGAAAACAAAGTTTTGTTCTCATTACACTACTTGCTATTTAGTGAAATTCAGAATAAGAGGGTTTTATTTTACAGGAAACTGTTCTAACCCCCTTATCATGGTGGTTTCACCCGAGACTATCACAGCCTGAAATGACAGAAAAGGGTTTTAGTACAGTCACAGGAAAGGAACACGCATTTCTCCTCATTTTAGTCTGCTACCTTTAATTCCTGATTACTTTAAATTTGAAAAGTACTAACTTCTGTGTTTGCTTTCCGGAAAGCCGGGTTACCTCATGTAGACATATTAATGTTAATCTGTAGGATTCCTTCATAGTTCTCCATGTCTTTAGAAAGAAAATACATATGTAAGTGTATATAATCTATTGTTTCACATCTTCGATTTCTGTTCTGTCTTTGAAGATTTGTTTCCCCAATGGTATATTGGTCAGGAAATGCTGACATAATAGGGAACTGCTCTGGGAATGTGCAACTTGAGATTGGCTTGCCAATATCCAAAATAGCTCTAGTGTGGCACGAATCTTGGTGTTTCAAAGGTGTTAGAAAGAACCTTGATAATCAGTCATGTAATACATCTTTTTATGTTAAAAGATGAGGAAAGTGAGACCCCCAAAATTTAAATGACTTCTAAAGAATGCTTAACTAATGATTGACAATTAGTACCCTAACATCTAGTCACTACATTATATTATTCCACATGTTAGTGGAATATAGTTGGTAAGTTAAAAAAAAATCAGGACCTTTGAGATTAGGTCACTACTAAGCAAACCATCCATACCCTTATCAAGTTTATAAATTCCTTGAGAATGTGAATTATGGCTGATAATTCTTTCTGTCTCCCATGTATACTAAATATATTATCTTACACTTTGTATCTCTCAAATAAATATTTGATTACTTAATGAAGCAATTACAGAATTAATCTACAATTAGACAATAATTTATTGTAGAACTAATAATATAAACTATTCTGATACAGAAAGTTATACCACTTATATTTTATTTCTTTTTAGGGAAGTAATGTGAATGATAAAATGTATATATTTTAGAGTTCTACTATTTAATAGCTATGTGATCGTGGGCAAATAAATTTTTTAATTTTTTAAAATATCTCTTCCCTCATATTATAAATTAGAATAACATCTACCTCATAGTGATTACTTTAAATATTAAATATGGCTATATGCATAAGCATTTAAAGTGACTTCACATGGCAAATATTCAATAAATGTTGGTAACGATCAGCTGAAAAATGAGCATGCATACCTAAAACTTCAAGTTTTTTAGAATATAAGCCACGACTTAGGCCAGATGAGAAAACCTGTCTAGCTGAGCAATACTTTTTTAGTCTCTCTCTTTATTCTCTGAAGAAACCAGTGGGAAATATGTCTTCATCTGCTGGCAATCTGATGCCAAAGAAATGTTTAAATGCTTCAGGAGTACTGTAGTATGAGAAAAAAACAACAAGGGATATCCATGACTAAGTCATTTATTGATAATCAATGAATATTTGTTAATGATAATGAAGATACATTTTTTCCAAATGGAATCCTAAGCTTAGCTTGGGGAGGGAAGAATTTTAAAAAAATTTTTAACTGCTAAAACTGTCATGAAACTATAGAATACTCCTATATCTATTTGCACAAATTTGTGTTCCATGTGAAACTATGTCTTTGATAAATATTTACATGACCTGCCCTAGCACTGAGAAGACACATAGATAATACTCAAAGTATGATTGTCAAAGAGAAAATAGTGGCCATAATCTGTTAAACGTATTTTCAAGTGCAAGAACTGTTTCAGAAAGATTGAGTTTGCATATGTGAAAGCTAAAAAGGCTGATCTCATAGAAGTAGAGAGTAGAATCGTGGTTAGCAAAGGCAGGGAAGGGTAGGGAAGGAGGGGTAACAAAGGTTGATTAACAGATACAAAAATACAACTAGATAGGAGAAATCAGTTCTTATGTTCTATGTTCTATAGGGTGACTATAATTAACAACAAATTATTGCATATTTTCAAATAGCTAGAAGTGCGGATTTTGAATGTTTCCAACACAAAGACATGATAAATGTCTGAGGTGATGGATGTGCTAATTACCCTCATCTGATCAATACACATTGTATACATGTATTGAAATATCACACTGTATCCCATAAATATGTATGATTATTATGTGTTATATTATCATATTTTTATATATTTTATATATGTTATATTATTATATTTTATTATATACAATTAAGCCAGTCACACGCAAAAAAGAAAGATTAAGTTTATCTAACTAGGTTGTAGATTTATCAATACAGGACTCAAAAACTTAGCATCACAATCATGATCACAGTGTTTGTAAAATTATATACTAAGTTTCAGGCTTCTACTATTTCAAACCAGTTCAATCTCATCTCAAATAATTTCCATGTTCATGGATATTGGAATAAAATATTTAGATCCTCGTCATTTATTGGGAGTCTAAAGGAGGACCTGTTTGCCCAAGGCCAACTTGAAGACTTTCAAGGGAACCAAAATGCTACTATTCTCTCCCAAACTCAAAAACTATATTGCGATTATTTATGTTGCCCTCTATTTCTTTTTTGTATTGATGCAGATGGACCTTATGGACTTCAAGTGAATTCTGATAAAGGATTGAAAGTAGGGGAAGTGTTTACTGTTGACCTTGGAGAAGCCATCCTATTTGATTGTTCTGCTGATTCTTATCCCCCAAACATCTACTCCTGGATCCAGAGGGCTGACAATATAACATATGTCATTAAGCATGGGCCTCACTTGGAAGTTGCTTCTGAGGAAGTAGCCCAGAAGACAACTGACTATGTGTGCTGTGCTTACAACAACATAACTGGAAGGCGAGATGAAACTCGTTTCACAGTTATAATCACTTCTATAGGTAAGTGTGACATGAAAGGAAGGGATTCCAATAAAACACAAATGCATGCTGGCCTTGCTTTTCCTCTATCTTATAACTATGTGGAGGAGAAAATCACTGTGGAACTACTTGTATACTCTAATGAGCTCTCTTTCCTAAGTTAATTAAGCCATGACTTCTATGACTCAAAGAAAGAAAACCCAAAATGAAATAGAGGAGAAATTAAATTGCTGGCTATGAAGGGCTATGATGAAAAAGGGAATTCAATAAATTATTTCTAAAGGTACATTCTTGCTTCCCTGATTTTACAGACAGGAATATAGGAGAAGCAGGCTGCTTATTTAGGGGATTTATATCTACTGTTGCATCAGGTCAGATGAATAACCCTCCGTGAGTTGGAAATATGATTGTACTCCCATTTGACTCCCCTTCCCACTGTCCTTCATGGTCTCCTCTTCCTCTTTCGCTGTTTAAACAACTGAAATCTGTGGAAGTTCTCAGCAGGAGTCTCAACACCTTGGAAATTACGAAATTGTTTAAGTCTGTGAAATTTGGCATTCTTTAGCAGTAGTCTGACTTTCAGGAAGTTCATCAATTAACAAAGGGTTAAGAATCACTGCCTAAAATATTGATGTCCACAAAATTCCCATCCTTCCAAGCCTTCTCTTCTAACTCTATGGTATGATTTAATTCTCCTATATGATTTCCTGTATAATTTCATTCATTCCCATGGCTTCTTGTAACACTGGTGCATCCCAAATCTCTATCTTTAAAGCTCTAAAACTGCATACCCAGCTGCCTCTGAATGTCTCCGCTTTGAAGTACCAGAGGCAGCAGACAGGTCTAATGTATCAAAACTAAACCAGCTTCTTTCTCCCAGATTGCTATTCTGTCTGTATTCTGTGTTTGAGTGAATGGCCCTAGTAACTACCAACCTAAGATAGAAAGCTAAATGTCACCCCAGACTCTTTCCTCTTGTTTATTACCCTGCCCCACATTCAATCACCAGGTTCTATCCATTCTCCTTCCTTCCTCAGATCCATCCTCTTCTCTCCTTCTTTCTTCTTCTTTTTTCTTTCTTTACTTCTATATTTTTTTCTCCTCCTTCTCCATCTCCCCTTCCCTTTTATGTCCCCTCCTCCTACTCGTTCTCCCTTTTTTTCTTTCTCTTCTACTACTACTATTGAATTTTACCTCTACTCTCCTTTGCATACAGAAAAAGACAAGCCAGATTCCACTTGGGGAAAACCTTTGGACAGGAAGTGGTAGTTAAGGTGCCTATGATTGGTGGAGGACTGAGTTCACAAAAGGCACCACCCACTAATACCTTTTCCATTGACATCTTCTCTTTTTTCATCTTTATAGCCCTGTGCCTAGAATAGGACCCATAAACAGAGAGAAACTCAATAAATTTTGTTGAATAAATGAAGCAAGCAATGACACAAATGAATTCTTATAATCCTTAGGCTAACTTTTTCAGTATGTGGCCCTTGTACTACTTGCATCGAAATCACCTGAAAAGATTGCTAAGAATGTAGTTTCATCAAGACATTTCAAACCTATTGGATCAGGATCTTGCAGGGAATACCTGGGAGCCAGACTATTTAGCATACACAGGTGTAACAACCACTTGTTCAAGATGTTTTTCCTCCATAGTATTGTGAATTTATTAAAAAGCTGTTAAAGAGCCATCAAGAATTATAAGACTATCACAAACCTGCAGTTGTGATGAAGAAATGTATAATGGATAGGGTCCTCCTAGCATTCCTTAAGGTCAAGGGTATATATATTTGTAAAATCATCTTAGTATATTAGAATTTATATATTGTCATGGTAGGGTTTTGTTTTTAATACGAAGAAAATTTTACACTCTCTATAAGAGTGTTATCTGGTAGGACTTTCTACAATGAAAGACATGTTCAATAACTGCACTGTTCAATATGGTAACCACTAGCCTTCATGTGGCTTTTGGGCACTTAAATATGTCTATACAACTGAGAAAATAGATTTTTATTGTATTTCATTTCCATTAATTTTAATATTAATATAGATAGACACATGTATCTAGTAGCTACCATATCGGGCAATGCAACTCTAGGATTTTTACCTGAATTATACTTCATTTGCACAGTAGATAATAATATATTTCCCTTGTAGGCCCTCAAAGCATATGTGTGTTTAGGGTGATATATATTTGGTACTCATTTATTCATTCATTATTTAGTACCTATTATGGGCCAAATACTGGAGTAGGCACTAAGAATTCCGTATGAAAAAAATAATTCCTACTAATAAAATTCCTGTTCATAGTCTAATATGGGTGGCAGATACAAGTAAACAGCTATGGTATATCTTTTGCTCTCTATTTTACTAAATTTTTAATAATCATAACCAGCTTTTCACCCCAGTAGCTAACTAAGACATAATTGTAAAGCAAGCCATAATTAAGCATATAAAATAGTTTAGTAGCGATCCAGATGTCATCTTAGACTTGTTCCTCATGCTCATTGCAAGTGAAAACATGGCTATAATATGTAGACATGTACTACAGTTAAGGCTTTTGCACTGCCTAAACTTTCTTCATTAATATTTAGCCAAGATATTTTCATAATATTAGAAGTGAAGCCCCCAATATTTGATTAAGATCTTAATACTAAGGTCCAAAGACAGCTATAGTCTTCATGTCAGATAATTGCCTTTTGCAAAATCTAAAAAACCTGTTTGACCTGTACAAAGACCAAGCATTTGTTATTACAGTAAATAAGAAGAGCAGGTGCTTATTTTTCAGAGGGATTCAGAGTTGTCAACATTAGTGACCTCTTTGTGGTTTTTAGAGCTATTTTCCAACCCCCAAATGTTCACAGAACTTTAACTCAAACAGTGGCGAAATGGCGAAGAAAATGAATAGGATTGATGTGTTTTGTTAAATATTTGATCTTTTCTAAGTTTCCAAATGAATGACTCTTGCAATGCACATTAAGCATACACCAATCTACAATTATAAATGACCATCACTTGTAACTATCAATTGTGCACTACGGATCATCCACTCTGCTGAATAAACTATATTAAGATCTGTGGAGAATTTGAAATCATTTAAAAGGATAAAGTACCAGCTTTTGAGATGTTCCCAGAGTCAAGCTGGTGTTTGATGTAGCCAGAGTCAAGCTGTATAAAATAGATGAACCTCTTTGTTTTTAATGAGACAAAAAATGTGGTCAACCAAAAAGTTTCAGCAATAAGATGTGGAAGGCAAAGGAAAAAGGATTCAAAGATGACTCCAGGGTCACAGATATGGAAAGAAAATAATGAGGTCAGGAAATAATCAAAAGTTTTATCGGAGATTTCCAGTGGGGAGAGCAAGGCTGGAGAAAGTAACAATTAGCTCTGTGTTTTTCTGCCTGTGTAAGAGTGGACCAAATGACGACTTCCACTTCTGTAGGTTATGATTCACATCTAATTTGACATATTACTTGACCTTTTGGTACCTCACTGAGAATATCTCAGTGGAGATATTCTAAAGAAAACAAAGATAATAGGCAAAGTCACACAGCTAGTAAGTAATACAATAGTATCTGAATTCAAAGCTCTCATTTTTTAACCACTATACGAACTGTCCCCTTTGATGTAACTGAGAGTATTGATGAGACTATGGTCTTTCTAAAACATATGTATAGGGTTACACATATAGAATATAGCCTACATTTTCTCATCACCGATCTAACTTAATGCTATATACATAGAGATACTCTGATTTGTCTATGACATATGTATAATTTCATATTAAAGAGAAATTGTGAAATATCTATAACTAAAAATAATATCTATAATGTTTCAAGGAAAGAATAGTTATTAAAATAGTAAATTACCATTTGTATTTTGAAAAACAATTCATTTTATTACCTTAATTAAGGATTTCCTTGAATGCAGATGTCTCTACTTTAAAGTTTTACCTGAGCCTAAATTGCTATTGTGACATGCAATATATATAAAATGAAAATGTTGATGGAAATGTAGTCATCTTATCAGAATTCAAATGTTCACATTTAATGAAAGCAATCAAACTTATAAATAGAGTTTCCTAGGGCCACATAGAGTTGGGTTGAGATTTAGCCATAATAGAAATGTTTTGAGTTTGTATGTGATCCTGAGAAATCTACCATTTTTTATAATTATTTATATTCCACATTTTTTATAAAGAGATGAATAAGAAAAAGACCCAAGGCCAGAAAATGAATTTACTAATTTCTTCTATCTAGAAATTACTCAAGTCAAGGCCTCCAGGAGATGTATTTCATTATAGGCCACTGCAGATAATTGAGATAGAACTATAACCCTGACATGCAGACTCTGAGACCTTAGGTGACATCTGCATGGCACCTAGTGTGGAATAACTGTGTCTGTCAGGTGGGGCCATGGTGGAGTGTGGAAATAGCACATCTAATATGGCGCCTTCATCTCTGTAGGGATATGAATCAGCTGCCACAATCAGTGAACAGATTGGACAAGAGAGCTCTCGGGACTCCATTTTGATCTAGAAATAGATACACTGACTGGTGGCATATGGCTGTCCTGTTGGGTGCAGTTTCTCAAACAGCAGGGTTGCGATACCATGGATACCACACCTCTTGCCCATATTTGCAGTTAACATATTATTCCATTTTATTTGTTTGCCTAAGGAGGGGGCAAATAGCATTTGCACTGGGGCTTTGGTAAATGAATCAATCGTGTTTAAATAATGGAAGAATGGCATGCTATGTGCTAAAGAATAGTGTAAACTCTCTGAAAGGAGAAAGAAGGGAGCTCCAGCAAGTGTCCAAAACAGCATTAGGGAATCTCTGTACATTCTCTGTGGCAATAGGGTCAGAATTTCCCTGTTGTCTTATTTTCAAGTTGGGATTCATCTCTCCAAAACACATTTGCCTAGGGCTGAGACCACAGCAAATGTGCCCCTTTATTTGATGCTTGACATGTTTGGCATTTTTTATTTTGTGAAAGGGAAAAAAATTTCAAGTGCTAGACCTCATAAACCTTGTGTGTTCTGGGAAAGAGAAGCAGTGTTGAGAGCAGAAAGACAGGACGCTCTAGAGGAGAAGGGACCTAACAAGAAAGATCATTTATTCTGAGAAAAAGATTATCCCTATTCCTCATTCTCCATGGGAAGGGCTCTTGGCTTCTGCAACAGCCAAAGTTTGGGGCTGGTAGGCACTGGTCACTACAGGGAGGTTCTCTGATGTAGGGTAAACAGAGGCCAAGGGGAAGAGGCAAGAGGGCAACAAGGAAGGAGTCTGAAAAAATAAGAAGGAATGGGGGAGGGGAAGAGTGTGGGATCCTCTGCAGGAGAGAACGTCATTTTTAGTAAATACATATCAAAAGGAGCAAAAAGTTAAAACTGTAGGAGAGGGGAGGAGATGTGCCTTATCTAGCACAAAACATCTAATCATTGTATTAAACCCATCTTTAATATGGAACTTATTCTTGCATCATGGAAGAAGATGGAAACAGTAAGTGGTAGAAGTATTCATATTGATTAGAATTTTTCTTAATTCTGAAAGTCTAAGCGACAAATAAAAAGGTATAACTAGCAAGCAAATAGAGAGGAAAAGAGGAATAAAATAAAATTCTGATTAATCCAAATTAAGATAAGAGACAAAAAAATAAAAATGTAGGAAACATAGAAAAAATACAATTGTATGTCTAAACTTAAATACATTAGTAATCACATTAGGTATTAATGCAGTAAATATTCCAACTAAAAGACAAATATTGTCAAACTGGATTGAAAAACACTATTTGCTGCTTATAGAATACACACCTTACATATAAAGATACTGAAAGATTTAAAGTAAATAGATGAACGAATAAGCTGTACAAACAGCCAAAAGAAAGCTAACATAGCTGTACACAGCAGTTTCTCTAATAACGTTTCATTCAACATCATTTCATTATAACATTGATGAGAAAAAAAATCAATTCCCCTAGAGGCCACTGTCTGTATGGTATTGGTACATTCTCCCTGTGTCTGAGTGGGTTTTCTCCAGGTGCTCCAGTTTGCTCCCACATCCCAAAGATGTCCACATTAAGTGAATTGACATATCTAAATCGTCCTGATCTGAATGAGTGTGGGTGTGTGTGAGTGCACCTACAAGGGGATGGTGGTGTCCTGGCCAGGTTGAGTTCCCCACCTTGGACCCTAAACTGCCAGGATAGCCGCAACCCTGAACTGAAATAAGTGGGTTAGAAAATGAATGAATGAATATAAATTATTATCAAAAATTTTAAAGTCTATGACAATCATACAAATACACGACAATAAATGTGATATGAAAGCGCTCAGCAAGCCCATCAGATTTGTGATTGTTTCTGAACTGCATGGTGGTAGGGGCTGTTCCTACCAATTTTTGCTTTGCAAAACATTTATTCCTTGATTTAACCCACCACCGCAACCACCCTCACTCACTGATTCACCAAAAATTGGGTAAATATTGATCTTACTTGTTTTAGTAATCTTTCTTAAATGTATGTATAGCTCACATTTATGTCAATGTTTAATATTAGACATGTTTGGGGTCTTTATTTAGAATTTTGCTGATATTTTTGGCCAGAACTATGCTGTAGGAATCCTTACCTGCAGTAAAATTGGTTTTGTTATACATCATTTTGCTTAAAGTCACAGTTTCCAGGAAGTTATCAATGATCTTAAGTGAGGACTTACTGTACTATTATCAGATAATTTATATAAGAAGCATTACTTCAGGTGAAAGGTGAACATTTCATAAGAGTAAAGTGGTCTATCCAGCAAGAAGACATAAAAATTCTGAATTTGTTTGCATCTAACAGTATAGCTCCAAAGTGCACCTAACAAATAGCAAAAATTGACAGAAAAATAGAAAACTTCACAAAGTGGGAGATTTGAACATCTTTCTCTCTCAATAACTGAAAAAGAGATAAAAACTTAGTAGGAATAGAGAAAAACAACCTGACCTAACTGAAATAATATAAAATACTACATGCAAATGCAGAGCACACCTTCTTTTCATATGATCATTTGTGTGGTCATTTAAAAAAAAAAAAACAACTCTACCCCCTTAATCCATTAAAATAAAAAAATTAACACATTTCAAAGTATTGCACTCTACAAGAATGAGACTTAGCAAAAAATCAATAACAGAAAGAAAACTAGAGAACTCCCAATTCAAAGAAATTAAGCAACATACTTTAAATAATAACCCATAGGTCAAATAAGAAAATTATAAAATATTTTAGGCTTAATGATAATGAAATTACAACTTTTTAAAACTCAGAGAATGTTGCTCTATAATTAGATTGCCTACAATTAAGAAAATGAGGGAGAAAATAATAATGCAGATTAAATTTAAAGTGTACTGTGTTTGTAGCCATTATATTATATATGCCACATAAAATTAAGGAAATATTCTTCCAGTATTCAAAAATCTTATTCAGTACAGCAAAGAAGTCATTCACATCACTGATGAATGAATGAAGTTCCAATGTATGTCATTGTTGTTTCACTTTCATCTTACCATTTTTAAATATCAACAAACATTCATGTTGAAACTACGCTTGTTTATCAGTGATGTAAGCAATTTTTTTTGCTGAACTGGATAGTAATCAAGCATTTATTTGAAGTATAAGTTTGTCAAAACATACTTGAGTTTCACATATAGGTTAACTACAGATACAAGAGTTCCACAAAAATCAATAAAAGCATTCCATGAGAATCAATTGACTATACAGAATTAACAATAAAGAGCATTGCATATTTTATTATTTTTAAGTTATGTGCTACCCATCTTTTATATCAGTAAAACTTATGACTAATATATGTATATATGTGCAATTTTTTAAGACTAAATTACTAGCATGCTACTGGATATAGTGTCCTATTTACAAAATAAACTTCATATAAACCTCTGTGTTTGTCCCAAATCACAGAGTATCAGAGCAAGAACTTAAATAGCAATCACTCTACCCTCCTCATTTTACTGATGTGAAAATCAAAACCCTGAGGGTCAGGTGGCCCATCCAAAGTTACATAGTTCTTAGAAAGAACAAACCTATGAAGCAGGAGCACAATATCCCCCCAAAAGCAGACTAAGGCCTCACAAAAAGATAACCCAAGTGATCAGTCCTTCCAAACCCAAAGGTCTGACAGTGGGAGAACATGAATTCATCTATAACTTATTAACAAAGAGAAGAGAGGAAAAGTAACCTTTCTAATAAGTTTTATGATGTTTTAGTCTACATCTAGAATCAATAAATTGGTATTCTAGTTCATTTTAAACCACCTCACATTTATTTCTTCTATCCAAGGTTTAAAAGAGTTTAATTTAAAATCTCTTTAAAGGCAATAAATATCACATAGCTATTACAATCCCATAGAAGAACATTTTAAGAATGCAGTTCTCTGAATGCGTATCAGAAATGTATAAGCACTCCGGGAGGCCGAAGTGGGAGAATCGTTTGAGCTCAGGAGTTCGAGATCAGCCTGAGCAAGAGCGAAACCCAGTCTCTACTAAAAAAAAAAAAAAAAAAATAGAAAGAAATTAGCTGGACAACTAAAATTATATAGAAAAAATTAGCCGGGTGTCATGGTGCATGCCTGTAGTTCCAGCTACTCGGGAGGCTGAGGCAGGAGGATCGCTTGAGGCCAGGAGTTTGAGGTTGCTATAAGCTAGGCTGATGCCACGGCACTCTAGCCCAGGCAACGGAGAGAGACTCTGTCTCAAAAAAAAAAAAAAAAAAAGAAATGTATAAACTTCCCATCAGAGATAGTGAAAAATTTTGATAACGAAAAACACCCTTGTTTAACTCTAGAGAACTTACAGAGAATATTGGAACAGTGTTGTATGGGGAAATTAGAAAAAATAACATGGTTTCCAAGACTTGTTTACTAGAGTTTGGTATTTATGATCTATACTACATTATGAAAAGATTATGGGAAGATTAAAAAATGAAAGCATTTTCATGGAAATGGAAAAGCCAAGAGAATGTATTTAGGTCCACACTGAGAGAAGGAAAAGATTATGCTTCCTGCTTGTCTTGGCTGCGGGAGACCTCAGCAGAAGCTTTAGGGTGAAGGACGGCAAGGTGCAGGCTGGATATTTATTGCAGAGCTGAACCTCCACTGTGTTCTTCAGCGCACGTGGATTCTCCAGGCTGTTTTCCACCACTGCAGGATGGAAGGGGCATCACATGACTTTCACTCCCACATCGATCTGGACGGACAGGCAACTGCCATGATTCATTTCCACATCAATATCTGATTCACATCTGAAGACATCTGTTACTTACACTTGGTGGAGGTTACAACTACTTCCTACTCCATATATTAGCTATATGACTAAACATATTATAGTATGGAGCTGTTCTTAACATAGCCACAGTTAATTAGTTGTGTTAAAATAACGTTAAAGAGGCAGGGCGTGGTGACTCATGCCTGTAATTCCAGCACTTTGGGAAGCCAAGGTAGGAGGATTGCTTGAAGCCAGGAGTTTGAGACCAACCTAGGCAACCAAGGGACACCTCACCCACAAAAAAATAAAAAAAAAAAATCTGGGCATGGTGGCACCTGCCTGTAGTCCCAGCTACTTGGAAGGCTGAGATAGGAGGATCACTTGAGCCCAGGAGTTCAAGCCTACAGTAAGTTATGATCATGCCACTGCACTCCAACCTGGGTGACAGAGAGAGACCCTGTCTCTAAAATAATAATAACAAAATAACGTTAAACAGAGGCAACATTAAACGTTAAGAGCCCAGGGTCACATCTGGACTCTACAACTTATAACCTGAGTGACCTTGGACAAACTTCAGCTTCCTCATCTGTAAAAGGGGATGATAAAATTATCCCTCCCTAACAAGAATTGTTGTGAAGATTCAATTAGTTAATATGAATCATGCACAGGGCCTGACATATTATAAGCATTCAGCAGATGGTTAGTTAATAGCACCATATTTTATATAGTGTTATTAATAAAGGGAATGACTTACAAAACAAAGTGAATTTTATTTTATTTATTTATTTTTTTTGAGACAGAGTTTCACTCTGTTGCCTGGGCTAGAGTGCCGTGGCATCAGCCTAGCTCACAGCAACCTCAAATTCCTGGGCTCAAGCAATCCTCATGCCTCAGCTTCCCAAGTAGCTGGGACTACAGGCATGCGCCACCATGCCTGGCTAATTTTTTCTGTATATTTTTAGTTGTCCAGCTAATTTCTTTCTATTTTTAGTAGAGACAGGATCTCGCTCTTGCTCAGGCTGGTCTTGAATTCCTGACCTTGAGCAATCCACCCACCTTGGCATCCCAGAGTGCTAGGATTACAGGCGTGAGCCACCGCGCCTGGCCCAACAAAGTGAATTTTAATTACTAGGTAGGACTTTAAATGTTTTATTAAAACTCACACAATCCTATTTTAAGGATTGACATTTCTTTATTGGTCAAAAATTAGTAAAGAGCATTTGAAATGATAATTGCCTCTCCTCACTCACCTTTAATCGCATACCATCTCCCTAGAAAATTTATACACTTGAATTACACTAAAAGAGTGAAATGGAAGCAGGAGAGAGAGAGAGAGAACAACCTAGCATCTTGGGATGTAGAGATGATGAGATGAAACAGATCTAAGTTAAGGTGACAAACACGGTAGAGAAGTGTGACATGAGCTATTTGCCACATCTAGCATAATACAATGTATCAGTATTATCCTGGGTAGCTCATCACATTTCCAATCACAAAATATCCCTAGGGAGTTTAGTTAGTGTGTGTTCTATAATAAGTGCTTTCTTTTCATTTGATCTCTCTCTCCCCCCGCCCGTGTGTATGTGTATATATATTTATATATATATGCATTATATACATATATATTTGCAATAATGTCTCATTTAAGATAAAGCATTAAAAAGTCAATAATATAGTAATTTATTACTAAAAATATATTTGTCTTTTTATTTAGGACTGGAGAAGCTTGCACAAAAAGGGAAATCGTTGTCCCCTTTAGCATGCATAACTGGAATATCACTATTTTTGATTATATCCATGTGTCTTCTATTCCTATGGAAAAAATATCAACCCCACAAAGGTAGGTTAAAATTAGAAAAATGTTTTTAAAGTTTTGTATACGTGTCCTAAAAAGTACTTTACTGTGGTTTCTTTTTCTCTTGATTGCAGTTATAAAACAGAAGCTAGAAGGCAGGTAATGCAAATGTTTCTATGAAAATAGTTTTTTTTTTCTTGAATGCTTTTTCCGTAATTATTATCCCTGACAGAAATACCTATTTGTCTTCTCAGGCCGGAAACTGAATACAGGAAAGCTCAAACATTTTCAGGTAACTGCCAGGCTGAAAAGGGCTATTATCAATGTTAATGTTTATTAATTGATATTTTTGATATTAATTATTATATATAATATGTTAGTAATTTAATAGAATTTATATAAACTAATATTAATGTAACATTAGCAATCCCTTACCTTTGAATAGAGCCTTCACTCTGCAAAGTGCTATCCTTTGTATTCGTTTTATGTAAGTCACACAGGTCTGTGAGATCAACCCGGAAGGCACTCTTAACTCCATTTTACAGGCAAGAGAACTAAGGATCAGGGAGATTAAGTCACTTGCCCAGTCACTGAATTTTGCTGAATCCGTTGATCCTATTATTACTATTTCGAAAATTCCAAAGCGTTCTCTCACTTTAATTCCTAAGGTAGATTTAATGCTGTCATTTTCATCCCAAAGAGAAGAGCAAAGGGAGGTTTGACAGGGACCAGTGCTGCTTCCTTGTCCCCATTGTGACTCTCACTGTCATCAATATTGACTGTACTGACTTGTAAGTTAACAATGGAGCTTTTGCTCAGACCATGGAGTCCCAGGGAGTCAGGTTTCAGTTCCATATATGCCACTTTCCCCCTTTGTCACCTTGGGAAAATTATTTTTCTTGCCCTCAACTTCCTCATCTATTTGATAGAGATAAAAACTTCCCCCTAGTGTTGCTATGACAATTAAACAAAGTGGTGTAGGTGGAGTGCCTAATATGATGTCTGGATGCTTAATAAATGTGGGTCTTCTTTCTCTTATGTAGCCCTTCCTGACAAATGACACAATGTCAGAGCTGGGAAGGGCCCAAAGACCATCTGATTCCCTCCAACCACCTCCACTCCCATCATTCTATAGATGATAATTAGGTGCTATTGATAATGACATTATATTGCCTTGTCTTATATTGCATTTTGTATGTATGGGAAACTATAGTTATTTATTTGTTCTTTTTAGTTCTGCTTATGTCTGTTAGATCTAGCAGGATGCAATAGATACTATGGGTGGATCAAGAGCTGCTGTGACCTCTCGTAACCGAGTCTCTGGTACGAAGGCCAAGCCTGCCCACATGTGTGTGTTTGAATATATAATATGCTGTTCCCACTTCAGGCTTTAAGAATAATTGTTCCAATTTAGTTTCAATTCTCAGCTTTAGAAAGAATGATTTCCAACACTGTTTTATGGTAATACGACTACAGGGGATTAGGAAATGTTAAATTGGTTTTGTACACATACCACTTAAGACAGACAATAAAGATAAGTTTTACAAAGGTTTTTAAAAACAACAATAGCACATCAAGGCATTTGGTTTGTAAGTAGCATTTGTTTTACATTTCAGGCCATGAAGATGCTCTGGATGACTTCGGAATATATGAATTTGTTGCTTTTCCAGATGCTTCTGGTGTTCCCAGGGTTGGTTTTCCTAGTGGCTGATTAACCAAGAAGTAGTACACCTTCACCAGAGGTGTAAGCAGCATTCATTTGAACACTCGGGAAGTGTAGTCAAACGGCTGCATTGCCCATTACTGCACTAAGCAGTGTTGACTTACTCTATGGTGAATGATGTTGCTGAATCTGGGGAGCTAAGGCATCTTTCTCAGCCTTTATGAGTAAAGCGAACACAAATAAGAAAGTTATGTCAGTTCATAAACATTCTCTACCTGGTAATCTTGGTGAAGAGAGAACTAACTAGGTCGAATGTCAAGATAACTGAATAAATGGAGGATCAGGAACCCCTGGTTTAAATCGTCCTGCATCAGTTGGGTGACCCATCACTCTACTGAGCTCCTTCTGTTCCTCAGTTTCCCCTTCATGTCCCCTTCATATCTCTTGATGACATTGCAAAGATATTTGATCATACCCTTGAAGGTACCTCATGCTCTGCAGAAGGAAGTTACCATATAGACCCAAAGTAAGCAGGTATACACCTTTATTGTTACCCTAAAGGTGCATTTGATGGGGCAGAAGTGAGGGGGAAGCTTTTATGCAATTGAAGTCATTTTTTCGGTCTGGGGGAAAGACACTTTTAAAGCAATCAGTTTTTAACAGACATGCAGAACGTTTCTTTGGGCTAATCGGCTCATTAATACTTTTATAGATCTGGGGTTTTTTTTTATTATAGCCCAAGTTATATTATAAAGTGTTCATTTTCATACCTCCTCCTTGTACTAAATTCAGAACTCCTTGATGGCAAGGACTATGTCTAATTGTTCCTTGTGGTTCCAGTGCTTAGCTCAGCTCATTGCAGGTGCTCAGGGAAAGTGAGATTGAATGAATCAATCATCGCATCTTGAGGACCCTCTGTCTTACCAGGTACCATGCCAAGAAATGTAAAGTTAAAAAGATCAGGCCTTTGGCCCCGTAAAGTTCATAAACAAATTGAGGATGTGTTCCTGTCTTTCAGTTCTACATTGTAGAAACCCAACACAAAGTAGCTTAAAAGGAAAAAAAGAATGTGGGCAGGGGACAGAATTTATTTGTCCTAGGCAGGTTACTTCTATTAATAGTTTCACGAATAGCTGAATCTAAGATCCAAGTGTTTCCAATAATGATACCCTCCACATTAGGTCTCTTTCTATAACCTGCTTTTGGGTGGCTTTATCCTCAGGAATTTTTTTTCCATATGAAAGCCCCTCACAGCTCCATGTTTACATCCAACTGTAGCAAAAATAGAGCTTTTTATGCCAATGGTCCTAGCAAAAGTCCTAGCAGTAATTCTCGGTGCTTTTAATTGAGTCACCTGCCCTTCACTGAACCCATTATAGTAACTCTGAATAGGCCTACGTCACATGCCTACCTCTGGATTTGGAAGTGGGGTTGACCCTATCCAAATGATACAGATTAGAAGTGAGGTGCTGTGAGCTAGGATGACGCCACGGCACTCTAGCCTGGGCAACAGAGTGAGACTCTGTCTCAAAAAAAAAAAAAAAAAAAGTGAGGGAAGGTTGTTCACCAGAGGAAAATCAAGTTGCTGTTACTGAAAGGAGAAAAAGATATTAGGCAAGCAAAAACCAACGTCCTCCATAGAGGAGATGTCCTATACAGCAGTAATTATATGCTAAGGCTAGGAGTGATGCTCGTCTTAAGTGCTTACAGCCAAAGATTAGGTAGGAGAAATGGATCACTTCAAGGACAGCTGTCCACAAACACCTTCTAGGAGGAAGCCTATGAACCAGGCCTTTTGGATAGGTAGGGTTATGGTAGATGAAGATGAGGAGGCCTTTCAGATACGTGGAAAGGTATGAACAAAGGCAGGGAGGTAAGGATCCTTTGAAGGTTTTCCAAGTTTGCTGGGAACTTTTGGGAATTAAGTCTGGAACTTTGGTTGGGGGCTAGATCTATACATAGTCTACTAAGTGCTAATCCTTTATGCAGATTTCTTCCATATATGATCTCAAAAAAGAGTAATTTTGGCAGGTACCAGGAGTAGGATTATTCTTCCCATGTTACTGATGGGGCAAGTGAGGCCTAGTGCAAGAGATGCCTGCTGAGAGTTCACCCTCGTGTGTCCAGAGACAGAACAGCACGAGAAGCCCAATTTCTGCCCTCAAGCCCAGGACTGTGCCCCTCCCCCCATCCATAGTAAAAATAAAATCTGGGGTTGGAAATCACCAGGACAGCAGCTGTGGCTCAGCCGAGGACACCTTTGGAGGAAGCTGTGGAAACAACCATATAGGCAGAAAGAAGGTATCTAACTTGCGTAATGGCCAAGAGCAGAGACTCTGGAGTCAGGCCTGGTTTTGATTCTCAGTTTCATGAGTTAAGGTGTTACCTTGGGCAGATTATATAACTTCTCTAAGCCTTAGTTTCCTCATCTGTAAACAAGGTAAAGAACAATACCTATCTTATAAGATGGTTCATAAGATCTGAACGAGGTATTGTATATTAAGAACTTAGCTCTCTCTTCCTCGTCTGTTCTGGTCTCCTCTTCCTCACCTAGTCTTGTCTCCTTTTCCTCGTCCAGTCTGGTCTGCTCTTCTGGTCTGGTCTGCTCTTCCTTGTCTGGTCTCATCTCTTCTTCCTCATCTGGTCTCATCTCCTCTTCCTCGTCTGGTCTCTTATAGATTTGTATAGGACTAATTTTTCCTCTGCTTCCTTATTCCCCTGTGATAGTCTACTTAAGAAAAGCGCCATAAACAGATTACTTTCCTCCAGGCATTCTCATTTCCATATTGTTAAAGAACTATTTGCTGTGAGGGAATGGTTACTTCACTTGTTCAGAGCATTCTGTCAATGTGTAAGGTTCACCCAGCAAGTTTCCTGGCCACAGACTTTATTTCAGAAATGCTATATGAGTAATGGAGAAGGATTGATTGGATTTCATCCTCCCTAAGGGTGAGCCAGTAACAACAGTGCCCACATTGTCACAGATGGAGCAGAGAACTGCCCTGCAAAGGCTTTGCAATGCTCTATTCAGTCTCAGAGAGGATTGGCTCACCATATACTTCCACAACCAAAAAGACAAAAAAAAATGGTGGATCAATTATTTCAAACAGCTTCTCATGATGTCAGATAGCACCCCTCTAAGATGTGACTTCAAATGGGAGAACAGGAAACTGAAGAGCTAAGAAGACTTATAATTGAATTTTTGAAGTAAAGAGTTTCTTTATTTAAAATAATTCACACTTTTTACTCCTAGGAATTCACTGGAAAGGAGTGAGATTTATGGAAGAAACTTTAAATTTAGCCTGTGATTAATCAATACTCAATTTTGAAGTTTTATTGGGAGGGCCTCACTCGGCTCAAAATGCTACAATGCTCAAGAACTTGAAGCAGAGAAATGAGTAATTTAATTACATGTCAGAGACCCTGCTTATTTCTATTGTAAACAGAATAATTTGATTTGGAGCCACACTTGTCTTCAAAGCTGACAACTCCACCCCTGAGGAATCTGCTGAGGTTCTTAATTGGCCATTTTAGCAGCTTTGGGGAAGAAGTGAGAAATCAAAACCAACATCCTAAGGAGGAAAAAGGGGAGGAGGAGGTGGAAGAGGATGGAGACATGAGGAGGAGGATCTGCATGAGAAGAAGGCAGAATGGCAGTTACGTGGGAAGATGAGCAGCCGTGCAATGGCCTTGAGAAGAAAAGAAAAGCAACACTAAAACCAAGATCTGAAAATTGAAGTTAAGAAGGGAAATAAATTAAATTACTAACTTTTTGAGTTTTTAAAAGTCAAAATAATCTTTTGGCTTGTGGTATGTGTACAAATGGATGATATCTCCTCTCTCTACCTGTTGTACATTTCACTGTCCACTTAGCCGCCTCTTTCAGGAGCTGAACAGAAGACAATTGCATGAAATGAGCAAGTTTATTATTTCACAGCTCTAATATTAGGTTAGGTGAATACGTTAGTGATCATCTATAGATTGCTTTTCCCACGGGGTGGGGAACCTGTGGCCTCAAGACCACACGTGGCCCTCCAGATCCCCACGCACAGCCCCTCGACAGAATCCAAAATTCACAGAACAAATCCTTTATATGTTCTGTAAAATTTGGATTCATTCAAAAGGCCACACTCAAGGATCCAGAAGGCTACATGTGGCCCCAAGGCCTCAGGTTCCTCACCCCTGCTGGGGGGCCTTGACACAAAAATGATAGGACAAATCACATATAATCAGACTGCCCACTAGAGCTTTAGCAGGTGGAATGGAAATGGGCAATTTCTAGAAAAACATAAAACAGGTGTTCCAGTCAAACCTGGCAGGTCAAAGTGGGATAGAGAACTCCTCAGACTTATCAAGGGCAAAGAGTCCTCCAGGCGGAGCTGTGTAAATATGATATGAAGGACTGAAAGTGGGCAGGAGTGCGATGAAAACAGAAAGCACTGGGAATGAGGAGGAAAACCAGACTTTGACTAAGAAATTGGAAGGCAGTGTTTATAGGAAGAAGGAGTTATGAAATATGAGATCAGGGATGGGCATTAATAAAACAAATACCAGTTTCAATAAAATACATTTTGGTTTTTACCGGCTGTAAATACACTACTATTCTTTCCACATTCACCCAAGCCTTTAGTTTTTAGAGCCCATTACTACATTCAAACCAAAACATCTCCCCTTGTGTGTTCTATATTTCTTGGTACTGTCTTTACTCACTTCAATATGTTGCGGGATTTGGGCTGTAGATGGTTCTTTCTTTTAAGCCACCCATATGCACGTAATTAGCAAATAGTGTCAAAAGGGTAATTGAGATATATAAGAGACAATAATATATGCTCTCTGATTCTAAGCTGTCCTGATATCTCCTCTTTTGCTATTTTTTCTTTCTATTATATTTTCATTACAGTACTGCCAGCTTTCTTCTTAAATGAAGGAAAAAACAATAGTTTTGTCCAGCTATTCCTCTTCCGACCTTGTAACTATGCTGCTGCACAAACTGTCATAGGGTAAGTGCAGGAAACTGTGGCAATGAGGAAAAGAACATTCTAGGGATGATGAACAATTCTAACTCTCTAATCATCACTAGCCAGTTGTTTTCAACTATGCAGCATAATGGAAATACTATTTACTACTCTTATGCTAATTTTTTTTAATGTGCCACATTTTCTAGATGCCAAGTAGACCTGTTCCAGCCTCTGATGGTGTATCAGGGCAAGATCTGCACAGTACAATTTACGAAGTTATTCAGCATATTCCTGCCCAACAGCAAGACCATCCAGAGTAAGTATGAGTCTGCATTTGATGGTGCTGTAGAAGGGCTCAGCATTTAGCCTCTGCTTTTCCCGGAATTTATTGAAAGGCTCAGAAAAAAAATAGTAAAACAGGAAATTATAGCTTCTGTACATTTGAACACACTTCCCTATCTGAAAATAATTTTGAGAAATAAAACAGGCAAACACACAAATATCTTTTTGGGCCACATACTTGGGCCAGTGGACTAGATGCAGGGCCCTAGAATCAACTTTCTGTTGTGTACCTTTCTCCCTCTCACAGTGTTTCCCCAAGGAATCCACATCTGGGTATGAAAGGAATGTTCAAGCCAGTTCTCAAGCCATCTTGGTTATCTTAATGATTTTCCAGTGGCTATGATAGTTTTAAAGTAGTGATGATCTGTCACTAAGAAAAAGGCCAGGAAAAAAACAAAAGCCTACAGAAGGTCCACAGCACAGTCAGCATCAAATGCCCAACCTCTTACACTTCAAAGCAGTTTATTCCCAAGTGAATAGAACCACGGTGAGGACTGGCTTCTCACCCAGAGAGGACAAAACCTGTGCTGAGGCCAAAGCTAGAAAACTACTTATCCAGATAAGCTCAAGGCCGCCTCTAAGAAGTCTCCCTCTCTTCCCTGCCATGGAGAAATTAAGCCTACAGTCTTTCGAAATAATCAAATGAACTTTTTTTTGTAGGCTTTAGCTGCCTGCAGGCATAACTGCCACAAATCATCTTCCATCATTTCTTTATTTGTCATATATTGACTTTGAGAAGAACATCAATAACCACACACAGAAACTTCCCCTCTGGCAAAAGAAACAGTTCCAGCAAAGTAATTCATGCACACCTCTGGATAAATACCAAAATAACAACTAGGAGTGAACGAATGCATGGGAAATCATCTTACAGGGCGGAAATCCAGTCCTGGAAGAACTATGCAGTCATTTGGGGGCTAAAGAAGTGGCAAAACACTTCGGAGAACCCCATTAGAGAAAATTTACCTGCAGTCAGGTAAATTAGGAATAGACCCCAAAGAAGCTAGGAACCTCTGGTTTGAACAACAACAAAAAAATGAAAATTGTTTTAAAGCATTATATTATTAATCTAGTAGAACGCAACAGTGGGATATTATTCCATAATAGTTTAAAAATAAAAATTCTCTAAAATGATACCCAATCCTCTTTACTTTCTGTAATAGAAAATTAGGGAAAGTTTTTCTTTATTAAATATAAGGCATAGAAAGAATTTTAAGATCATGTCTGCTTTCTAAAATTTAATCTAATTAAAAATTTTATCTTAGTAAAATTTATTTATTTTCTGTATATCCTTTGTTTCAAATATATATTTTTCACACTAGAATGCAAACAAAGTTTATCTCAGAAATAACTTTTAAAGATCAAAAATAAAGCAGAAGTGCTCTTTTTCTAGAATATAAAGGACTATTTAAAATTGTCATCGAGGACATGCTCCTTCGAAAGGCATTCACCCCAGGACACCAGCTCATGCTCCCAGCCCAACCTGAGTGACTTCCCTGTCTCCCATGGCCTCTCTTCTCACCCCCTTTTTCCCTGTCTTCTGAGTGTTTTGTTTTGTTTTGTTTTGTTTTGTTTCTCTCTGTGTGTCTTTGTCTTCCAGTGGCTCTCTCTTCCTCTACCTTCATGCTTTGATTTCTTCCTTTTCTGGGTCTGCCCTTCACTTTTCCTCCCTTTTATCTGTAAGACTGTCTCCCTTCTCTTTAATACCCTCTTCAAAATTTCCCTTCTCTGTTTGCCAACATTTTTTAAAGTATTATTTCATGGAATACAGATTTTTTTTATGTTACCTATTCTAAATTCTAAAAATGAATAAGTAGAATGTTTTCTTTTTTTTCATCAAAAACTGTTTTGCACTTATTTTATTTACAATCAATCCACAAACATTTCCGGTATATTTACCGTGTGCTAGGTGGAGAGATTAAATAAGACTCAGTCTTTTAAGGATTTCAGAGTTTAATGGTTACCTGTTTGCTTGTTTTATTATAACTACAGATTAGTGATTCTTGATAAAATAAATATTCCTCAATACTGCCTATAAATGCAGAGACCATTTTTCTTCCCTGATAACCTATGGTTTTATTCTCTAGGTCCTATTAAATTTGAAGACAATTCCATGAATAATGCAGTATTACAGGTGGTTAGGGAATCTTCCCCATCTTCCATTTTCAAAGTGAATATGCCAGTTCTAGGGAAAGAAAGAATCCTAACTTACTTCTTTTACCTTTATCTGACAATTACTTCTGAGGTAGAAAAGACAGCCAATTTTATTATTTGGTTCTTAGATTTTTCTAAGAGTGTTATTTTCTTGACTACATGTGCTATTACCTAATTAGACTGGTGTTTAACAAATTGGTGAATTAGTCTGTGTTCATATTCTAATACTAAGCCCAGTTGTGTATTTATTGAACTTATGGCTGCACTTATTTCCATGCTGTCAACCTCATTACTCTTGGTGAGGTTTGTTTTGAACTCAGAGCTAACTGTTAGCATCTTGAAAACAGGATAGTCATGTAAATATTTGTTTAATTTCAAAAGAAAATTATCAGAAAATTTAATGATTGCTTACTCTTTATATTTATTGTTTGATAAAAGTAATTTTCTTGAGCTAGCTCAAAACATTCATATTATTTGCAGCTCTGGAAAGGAATAAAAGAATTTAAGGTACTTTTTATCTGTAGACATGAAAATCTATAGAACAGTTTACATATCTTGTACATCTCTTCACCAGGTGAGCTTTTATGGGCAAAGCAGTACATTGGAGTGAAATAATGAAGGAACATTTTGAGGAAAAACAGTGGATATATCTATTCATCTGGAATCAGTGAAGAAATCAAGCTCAATACCTCTTACTCATTAGTCTTTAAATGCAAGATAGAAGTATTTATGAAAGTTTGACTGCAGGCTTTCCAGCATAAACACGGCATCTTGTGCAACAGAAGAAAATGGTATGGAAATCTTCCTCGGTGGACAGTCTTTATCATGCTGACTGGGAGAAAGAAAAGGATGGGGCTTTCCAGTCACTCTTTTTACATCAAATTTCTCCAAAAGCCCAATCAGTTCTAATCTATACTTTTCACTTTCATCAGCATTGACACTATCCTATCTCAGCTACAAATGTGGAAATTTTACATTTGTAAATTTTTCTGCAGGCTTTGTTTTACTAAATTCTCATGACTTTTAAGATTGCTAAACTTATTTTTTATTTTATTCCCAAATTTCTATCTTGTTATTTGTACCACAAAATATTATTAATAAGGATGGTTGTCACAAAGCAAGAACTGTGCCTTCCCTCCTTGGTTGTCAATTACCAATGGTGTTTTTGAGAAGACTTGTAAAACGCTTGAGGAAATGACTTGTTAAAGTCTTATCTTTATTTTTGTTCAAGGAAAGAAGGATTCAAATAAATTATTCTGTCTTTGCTTTTATGTGGCCTTGATTCTTTGTCTTGTAGAGTAAAAATACTACACAAAAGTCAGATTATAGAATTGGATTTTTTATCCTCATTTCCCAATGTGCAATAAAGTCTACATTATAGAGAACTTTTAAAATGAGAATCTTGCTCTCTCATAGCCTATTATTTTATGCAGAAGAAAAGAAATCTTAAAAACAGGATTTTTTTTAATGTTTTTAGCGAACCACTGTTTTTACACCGACCTGCCCATATATTCATAAAAGCTTATGGTGAAAAGAAAATTAAGATGTAAATCCCACAGCTCCTGTCTGGTCTTCTCTCTCTACCACCCTTATATACTTTTCTGTCGGAAAAGTCAATCAATTCTAACACAAATATTTTCTTCTACATTTAGTAAAAAAAAAAAAAAAAGCCCTACTTCATCTATTAGAAAAGGAATTCGTGCCCATTGTAAAACTATGTGTGTTCTTGGAAATGTAGAAGACTCTCCATAAGACAATTAAAATCATTTGTAATCTCACTTCTTCTCACCTCTCAGAAGTAGCCTGTTAGCATTTCCCTAGAGTAGTATGTATATATTTATTCATACTCCTTCCAATTCCAAAAAGGATTTATGGTAGCTCGTATAAATGCATAATATAACAAGATAACATAGAGTTGATAAGGAAAACAGTATGAAGGAACAATGAGAAGCAAAGTGAAAGCAGAAATGAGATCAATAACCAGTGTGATGAATTCCCTTTCATCTGTGAGTATTGTTTTACACTACGGAGATCAGGCAGCATACACGGGTGTGTATCTAAGGAGAGGCTTCTAAGCTGAATGCAATTTGTAAGCAATAGAACCAAAGAAAGGTTGCAATCCCCTTGCCAGGCCGGGGGAGAGCAGGTCAGTGTTTGCAGTCACCCATCCACCCCAGCTCCATCCACCTCTCCCCTCCGTTCTCAGTCTGGTGTCCCCTCCTTCCCTGGGGCTATAGTCCTTGCTGAGGCATCTCTTACGTGGAGGGCAGACACTAACTACATGAACTATAGCTGCATCTGTGTTCCTCTTCCTAAACCCAACCCTGAAACACTTTAATCCACAATCTTCAACAGCCCTTTCCTGAAAAGATACTTCTATATTCACATGATTCACAAATCAAACCCCTATGAGAAGCATGCACTAAGATAACTGTGTTTATTACTGTGGGGTTTTGGTTTGGCTATTTTGTGTATACCTCCAGAGTTTCTCAACACAAACCAAAGGAAATACAAATACGTATTCTTGTTTTTTTCAAATTCACTTTTCAATTACTTGTAATTCCTCTCATTTCTGTATTTTTCTTGCACACACAAAAATACACGGACTCCCTTAGCGCATGGTTCCACTCAAAGCAGCAAGGAATTGCTGAAGGGAGAAATGTGAAAGGATCCAGAATCCAATTAACTTTTGCTGTCATTGGTGTGTAACACTGGATGACTCACTGCTTTTTTAGTAAATGAGGACGAAAGTCTCATAAATTAATCAAGGTTTCCAAGGGAAGTGATGAACCAAAACCCAGATGTTCGCCTAATTAACAAATTAATCTTTAAAAAACAGCCTAAAGTTCTTTCCTCATTACTAAACATAATCTTAGCTAGTGTTAGTTTTTGACTTTATATTACCACTTCTAACTTGGAATGAAATCATATTCCTGGTGCTCATTATTTTTAAAGGGTATGTTCTACTGATAGGCTTTGAAGCAAAAAACGAAAATACTTATGAATAAAACACAGTTTTCCTTAGTTTTCTGACATTTGTACTTCCATGTTAATAAGACAGTTTCAATTAAGCTGCACATGTACACTCTGAGGCAAGGTCCACGTGATCCTTCAGTTCCACTAGATCATGGACCTTATAAAGTTCTGTCGAAGTAAAAAAACTTAAGTGATAACACAGTACTTGGCATATAGGTAGATATTTTACCATATTTTATTAAAAATTTAATTTATTTTTAAAAAGTTCTTATTTTCTGCCTCTATATTGCTACATATAACCATGTATATTCCTATGTCATTCTTATATATTTCTCTAAAGTTCACGTTCATATATACATTTATGTATATATGAACACACACACACACATTTTAGTTTCATGAGGCAGTAAGAAAACAAAGGTTTCTTTCTCGTAGATATGGAAATCAGACACAACAGCTGGGCTTAATAGTTTTATTCTCCATTCTTCTCTTCTCCTAGACACACTGTTTATTGTGATTACCATGTTAAGCTTAGTCTATTAAACTTTCACACACATGACTTCCTTTGATCTTTACAAGAACCCGGTGAGTTAGAACCAGTATTTCCACCTTACAGATGAAGAAACCAAGTTAAATGACTTTCCTAAAGTCACCAAACCAACAAGCGGCAGAGCTGATCCTTGAACCACACCTCTGGCTCCAAGTCCAAGATCCATTCCAGTGCGCCACGTGGTTTCTCTGGGCATGGCCTCCTGGAGTGGTGTGTGCAGCAGTGTGTCTTCTGTCAGCCTTCCCTTAGGAACCTTATCACTTCAAGTGCTACTGGGACCCCAGGAAACAGTTTATTTACTTGTTTGTTTCTATCTGAGAACTTGCTCATTTGAATATGCTCCCAGGGCAGATGAACAGCTCAATTGCTTGCCATCAACAGAGCATAAACCGGGAGATTGTTTTTTGTTTTCAAATCTGTGAAAGCCCCCACAGAATCCCATCTTGGGCTTTCTGAAGCTCTGGGGCAGTCAGTGTCCCTCATCTATCCGCCCCGTATATACATGTTAGAACACAGATAATACGTGTTTTTTGAATTGTACTGAGTTGGATTGCCTGCCCTTTGTGTATGGAATAAAGACACCATAAATAGGAGGCAAATAAATTACCATCTTTTCAATAAGTAAATTTCTTTGAGTTTATCTCTCAGGGGCACTTAATAACTTTTGGAATTATTTTCTCTTGCAGTTCACTAAGACTCTCTCAAAATGTTTTGTCTTTGAGAAAGTAGAATCATGAGAGTGTGATTGCATCTATAAACTTTTATCCTTATTACTTATAAAATAAATGATAGTTTATGACTCACAGATGACAGGTCACC